>NC_026001.2:35321204-35357815 GCF_000442705.2 Elaeis guineensis | reverse complement strand
AAAGCCTCTTCTTCTCCTCCTCTCTTCCTCATCTAGATATTCTATCAATTTGGAGTGTCCAAGGTGCTTGTAGAAGAAGGAAGAGGTCAGCTATCAAAGTTGTTCGCAGACTAGCATCTTCGAGCCCCTGATCTGTGCCAGTCTTCGCGTGGATTTTCCTATAGAGGCCAGATGACTTTGTGTGGCTATGAGTGATCTAAGAAACACCCTCTCTAACCATTGGATTAGAGAAGATCAAGATCAAAATTTATTTGATAATGATCTCTAACTTATTTTGATTCTTGTGGTAGATCTAATAGTTAGATCTAGAATTTCAGCATCGATGAGATTGATATGATTTTTATTTTTAGATCTAAAGTATATATTTTTTATATCAAATATCTTGATGTGGTAGTCTAAGATTAGATCTTATACATATAATTATGATTAAATTATTTAATCTATTATTTTTACTGCATAAATTTTTTTAATTGCATGTACTGCACTACCGTAAATTTTCTTCAGATTTGACCAACCTAATGATTTGAGTCAACCACTGAGCCATAATCAAGGTCTATTTAGTCTAATTAAAGATATAAACTTGACCATCTACAACTATTATACTAAAAAATTTGATTAATCTAATTCAACATTTGGTTAGATTTAATCAATTTCTCTACATGGTCAATCAATTCTTTGATTCTAACCTTAGGTCTAACCCAATTAAAGAGAAATACCTGATTTGAGCTAACTCATGCCCCATATTTTATACAATATCATTAGATCTAAATCACAATTCTAGATACAATCAACTTGATACTTAATTCTCAGTTATGTTTTGTATCAACATGGTAAAGGTTTCAAAAAAAATTTTCTATGTAAACATTTTACATCAAATCATAAAATCTTTTAGATCAAATTTAAATTTTTATAATTTTAAATTAAAATAATTTTGATTAAATAAGATTAGATGTAACTAACCATCTTTGCAACTTGTATCACATACAACAACACCTAAGATTTTTAGATCTAGGATTTTGCAAGAAAGTAAGTTTTCTCTTTTCACTTTCTTCTTCATGGGATCTCATAGTGGCACTCCTACACGCCATGAAGAGCACCTCATTGAATGAGAGGAGAGGATCATGAAACCCTACTTGCTCCTATGATCGAATGGCCTGGTGATTATCCAATCCGAGTACTTTGCTACTCAGAACATCTAATCTAAATAAATAATAATCAGATCTAAAAATAAACTAATTTAAATCTAATCTAAATTATAAATAATCAGATCTAATAATAAAAAAAATTAGATCTAAAGTCATATTAATTCATATCAAAACAATCTGGCTTTGATACCAGTTGAAAAAAATTTTGTGATAGTGCAGTACATGAAATTTTAAAATTTTATACAGCTAAATTAATAGATTAAATAATTTAATTCTAATCATATGTATAAGATCTAAACTTAGACTAATATATTAAATTTTTTGATATGAAAAATATATATTTTAGATCTGAAAATAAAAATCACATCGATCTCATCGATACTGAAATTCTAAATCTAACTATTAGATCTGCCATAGGAATCAAAACAAGTTAGAGATCATTACCAAATAAATTTTAATCTAGATCTTCTCTGATCTAATGATTAGAGAGGGTTTTCCTCAGCTTGATCATAGCCACACAAAGTCATCTATCCTCTATAGGAAAATCCACGTGAAGACTGAAGTAGATCAGGGGCTCGGAGATGCTAGTCTGCAAACAACTTCGACAGCTGATCTTTTTCTTCTTCTACAAGCACCTTGGATACTCCAGAGTGATAGAAGATCTAGAGGAGGAAGAGAGGAGGAGGAGAAGAGGCTTTGTAAATAAAAATCTACAAGAGAATTGATTATGGGACGTCTAAGAGAGGGGTCCCCTTTTTATAGACTAGGAATTGGGATTTTTCAAGAAAGGGTGCCATGAATCAACACCAAAACCTTCTTTTGGAATCCCAAAAAATTCCAAAAAAATTATTAAGATATGGAGAAGGAATCTGGAGGCTCAAAAACTAAAGGATTCTTCAAAAAAATGAGAAAAAAAATAATATAGCTCCAATAATATACCATCTACAAAAAATTTCTTTCCTAGTCAGCATCTTATCTCTAATTCGGATCGCATTCGAATTAGGCAAGAGATAATATTATGACTCATCAGCTATAGCCAACCACCATTATTAGATCCTCTCTCATGATGCCAAAAATTATAATCCAAATCCAATTAGGCATGGAGAAATTGGCATGGATCCAGATATGGTGCAAAAGATAAGGATAGAGTCCTAGTCCGACTTGGACTCTTCATTTCTAATTCAATTCTAATCCAAATTAAATTTAGATTGAAACCACTGATAGAAATGAACCTAATAAAATTAAAAATCTAAAAATCTAATCAAAATTTTAACTCAATTAGGAATTAGTCGAGTCCAAATCCTGATCGAATCAGGATCAAATTTTTCTTGTAATCGAGTTTGATCATATCAATCCCAATCTGAGTCGAGCTGAATCTAATTCAATTAGACTTATTCCAAAGCTTTTTACTCAATCAAATTTAATCAATTAGTAATCTAATTACTAATTACTTTTTCATAAATGGAAGAGTCTCAGTTTCAGTGGGACTCTCTAATAGAGTCCTAGTCCAAGTAGGACTCTTTACCAGAGTCACAATCCAATTGGACTCTTCAGCCATCAGATCTGACCAAATCTTCTAATGTGTATGACTCTATAGGTTCAAACCTAAGCTAATAGTATAGGAATAATTTTCTATATCAATCGATGTAATCATCTAGCAATGATGACCCGACGATCGGATAGGTCGAAATATTGTAAAGCAAACTTCTAGAACCTACTGGCATATGGTTACCGTATAATTTATCCCTTTGACCTAAATGCTTAAAGTGATATAGGGTTTAACTGTCAACCCTAATTAAATCAACCACATTATATTTTAATCTTTCAAATCTATCTCATGGATTACCCTAGCCAAGGTTTTGCTAAATTGAAATACACTGATGCATATCTCCTACTAATTCAGAGGGATCAATTCTATCTTGACTCACACACCGACTTGATAAGTACTTGACTGCATCCAGTATTCTTTCATTACTAAGTTAAAAACTCAGATAGTCTAGTACTAAAGTACAGTGAGTTGCTTACCAGTCACTGTGGTAGTCTCAAGTCGGAGGGACACTTATACCCATATCCTTCACAAGCTACTATTGACAGCAGAGTGCTCGACATATGGTCACGTTCGATATGAATGTACTCCTATATTCCATCTGCATGCCATAATAGTGTCTCCACACTCTTTGATTAAAAGGACAATCAACTCATATGACGTACAACGATCTACACTTGATATCTCTATTGTCCTAGTAATAGCGTATCGTTTGGTTGCGAATATTTTTAAAGACTTAATGACAAATCCTCCTTTGTTGATTAATAATAATCTTAAGGACTTCATTACAATACAAGAGTTCAAAGATGATCAATTTGTAATAAAAATATCAAATAACTTTTATTAATAAAAATTTATATATAATTTACAAGATGAGCACAATAGTCTAACAATTGATTTTGTGAGATATTTTCCAACAGATGCTTCTGAGAAGAAAAAGATCGCATATAAGATGTGGTAGACAGACAGCATGGCTGTCAACTATATTATGTTGGCCTCCATGAGCAAAGAGCTATAGGGGCAACATGATAATATGGATCCTTACTCCATACTCCTTAATCTCAAGGAGTTATATGAAGAACAAAGCCAAAAAGGTAGCATCTTTAAAAGAAAGCAAGCAAAAAATATCTCCACAGATATTACCTATTATTACTATGGTAAGGTGGGGCATTGAAAAAAGAATTACAAGAGTTATCTTACAGTTATAAAGTAGGATGCAAGTATTATATAGAAAGGTATGTATATGATATGTACTACCTTTTATTGAGTGCTCCAGCTAGTGATTCTTGGGTATTGGATACTGCATGTGGTTTCCATATCTACAATTCATTGTAGGGACTATAGAGAATTAAAGGGCTAAAAAAGGTGACTACGAGCTTTCCAATACAATTGGAGAGTCTATTTACGTCGAGACTATAGGAACCTACCAACAAAATTTGCCATCAGACAAGATTCTAAAATTAGAAGAATGCTACTACATGACTAAGATCATTAGAAATATTATTTTTGTACCTTTATTATTAAAATAAGATTTTGAAATAAAGATAATGGGCAATGGTTGCTCCATGTATCATTCTATTGAATTCTATGGCAATGACTATATTGGTAATAGCCTTCTGACTCTTGCACTTAATGAAAATATATTTCATATTAATCAAAATATGAAAAGAAAGAGAAAAAAATGTAAATATCACAAATCTCTGGCATTGCCATTTTCATCATATTAATGAGTCAAGGATAGACAAGTTATACAAAGAAGAGTTCTTTGACCCCTATGATTATGAATTATATAGATCTTGTGAATCTTATCTCATGGGTAAGATAATCAAGACTCCATTCACTGGACATAGAGAAAGGGTAAGGGAGCTGCTAGCCCTTGTACATTCAGATATATGTGGGCTAATAACAACTCAAGCAAGGGGAGGATACTCCTACTTCATTACCTTTACAGTGTTAAAAATTATATCCCAAAGCCAATCATCAGTCTATTAACAATTGTGCTCATATTTGTAAAATATATATAAATTTTTATTAATAAAAATTATTTGATTTTTCATCACATTTTATCTATCTTATTTGAACTCCTATGTTGTGATGAAGTCTTTAGGACTATGTTTAATCGACAAAGGGAGATTTATCGTTTAGTCTTTAAAACATGTTCATAACTAAATGATATACTGTTAATAGGACGATAGTAATATCAAGTATAGATCATTATGTACCATATGGGTTAGTTGTCTTCTTAACCAAAGAGTATGGAGACACTAGTATAGCATGCAGGTAGAATGTAGGAGTACATTTATATCGAACGTGATTATTTGTCGAGCACTCTGCTGTCAAAAGTAGCTCATGAAGGATATGGATATAAATATCCCTCCGATCTGAGATCCTCACGGTGACTTATAAATAACTCACTGTACTTTAGTGTCAAACCATCTAAATTTTTAATTTAGTAATGAAAGGTTACTGGGTGCAATCAATTACGTATCAAATCGGTACATAAGTCAAGATGGAATTGACTCTTCTGAATAAGTAGGAGTTATGCATCAATGTATTTCAATTTAGTAAAATCTTGATCAGGATAATTCATGTGATAGATTTGAAAGGTTGAAATATAATGTGGTTGATTATTTTAGAGTTGATAGTCAAACTCTAAGTCACCTTGAGCATTAGGATCAAAGGGATGAATTATACGGTAACCATATGTCAGTAGGTTCTAGAATATTACTTTGCAATCTTTCGACCTATCCGGATGTCAGATCCCAATGCTGGATGGTTATATCAATTAGTATAGAAAATTATTCCTATGCTACTGACTTAGGTTCGAATCTATGGGGTCACACACATTAGAAGATTTAGTCTGATCGAATGGCTGAAGAGTCCTATTGGATTGGGACTATAGTGTAGAGTCCCACTGGATTCAGACTCTGGAGGAGAGTCTCACTAGATTGGGATTCCACTATTAATGGAAGATTTA
The DNA here is from genome assembly GCF_000442705.2 of Elaeis guineensis. NCBI lineage: Eukaryota > Viridiplantae > Streptophyta > Magnoliopsida > Arecales > Arecaceae > Elaeis > Elaeis guineensis. The sequence continues at coordinate 35,352,147 of NC_026001.2, read as the reverse complement.
TTAGCAATTAGATTGCTAATTGACTCAATTTGATTAAGCAAAGAGCTTTGGATCAAGTCTAATTGAATTAGATTCAGTTTGACTTTGATTGGGTTTGATTTGATCAAGCCCAATTACAAGAGAAATTTATTCTTGATTTGATAAGGACTTGGGCTCAGTTAATTCCTAATTGGGTTAGAAATTTATTGAGATGATTAGGTTTTTAATTAGATTAGGTTTATTTCTATCATTGGTTTAAACCAGATTTGATTTGGTTTAGAATCAAATTGAAAATGAAGAGTCCTAGCCAGTAGGGACTCTATCTCTCTCCCTTGTGCCACCCTGGACTCACCTCTTCTTCTCAATGCCATAAGAGTTTTGGCATGTGATTTTTGGGTGCAAAGAGAGAGGGCATAGATAGGGTGGGCGGCATGTATGATGTGTCATGGTTCTTATCTCTTGCCTAATTTGAATGTAATCCGAATTAGAGATAAGGAGATAAGAAGAAAAGAGATCCATTATGTTTGGAAAGAAGGGTGGTGCCAAGAGATTTTTTTTTTTAATTTTTTTAAAGAATTTGTGGGCATAAGAAAGATCAAATTCTTTTCTCACACCATCACCTATTTTTGAAAATTTTGGGATGCCACAATTGGGTGTGGCATGGAGTCTTTGGTGCCCCTCTTCTTGACCCAAACCTTGATGCCCATTTATAAAAAGAGAGGGGTCCAATAGTTGATGCCCCATAAGTGTTCCTAACTAATTTTTATTTCTCTACTAGAGCTCCCTCCTCTCTCCCCTTTCTCCATATATTCCTCTTCTCCTTTGGAGCATCCAAGAGATCAAAAGAAGAAGAAAAAGATCAGCCTTCAAAAATCCTTGCAAGCTAGCACTCCCGAGGAGCCTGATCTGCAACCAGTCTTCGTATGGACGATCTGTAGAGGTTGGACACCTTTGTGTGGCTGTGAGCAATCTAAGGGAGTACCTATCCATGTGATAAACTAGTAGAGATCAACATACTATAGTTCAATAATGGTTTATGAACTTATTAGATCAGTTTTCATTAGATCAAAGGGTTAGATTTAATGTAGAGCATTGATATGATCGATGCTGATTTTTAGTTTCAAATATTTATGTCATACTAAATTATATAATAGATCTTGGTATGGTAGTCTAGATTAGATCTTATATATATATATTAGATTAAAGTATTTAATCTTAGATGATCCATTGTGATAATTTTAAAATTGTATGCATAGAATGCCCTACTTTTTCTTCAATTGGTATTAGGGTCAGGTTCCTTATGATATAATTTCATATGCTTTTACATCTGATTTTATGTTATTTAGATTAGATCTAAATAAATTTTATTTTTAGATCTGATATTTGATTAGTCCTGTATATGTTAGATTAGATAATCTGAGTAGTAAAGTACTCAGATTGGGTAATTACCAGACTGTCCAGTCATAAGAGTAAGTAAGGTTACATGACCCTCTCCTCCTATTCAATGGAATGCTCTTATAGTATGTAAGGGTGCCACTGTGAGGTCTTATGAAAAAAAAAGTGAAAGGAAAAACTTACTTTCCTATAAAACTCCAGATCTTGAAATCCTAAGATTTATTGTATGTGTGCAAGTTGCAAGAAAAAGTAATTACATCTAATCTTAATAATCAAAATTATTTTGATTTAAAATCATAAAAAGTTTAGATGTGATCTAAAAAATTTATAATTTAATATAAAAAATTTACATAAGAAATAATTTCTAAACTTAACCTAAACCCATTTTGATGCTGAAACTTAATTAAGAATTAAGTGTAGAATCGTTAGATTTGGAATTATGATTTAAAATCTAATGATATTGCATAAAACATGGGGGCATGGGTAAGCTCAAATTAGGTCCTTTTAATTATGTTAGACCTAAGATTAGAATCAAAGATAATGGACCATATAGAGAAATTGATTAAATCTAACTAAATATTGAATTAGATTAAATCAAGATTTCTCTAATACAATAGTTGTAGATGGTCAAGTCCATGTCTTTGATTAAACCAAATAGATCTTAATTGTGGCTCAGTGCTTGAACCTAAATTATTAAGCTAGTCAAGTCAAAACTAATTAATCGATTGGTATCTAAGATAAGTTTGGTATTTCGATCGGTGGTTTTTAGTTGGAAGCAGCTTACCTGACCATTTCATAGTGTCTAAGGTAAGCTTAGCATATCCTTCCATCGATCTCACTTACTTGACCAATGTGATGGATTATGTCTTGATTAAATCGCTAAGTGATTTGAGTTGACCCATGCCATTAAGGTTGATCAGTGTGACTCATCTAGGTGCCAGTTCAACCAGCATGACCTTAATCCAATTCAATGACTTGGTGAAGTCAGTGGGAGGATTTTGGTTTACTGATTGATCTCTTTTATTTCTCTTCTCTTAATTCATAAATTAAATTTTTTAAATTATTATATCCCTAAAATGAAATAGTTATGGTGATAATTAAATTATAGCCTTTCATTAAATTGGGTGATAATGGGTTCATTAGTATGATGATTATTGGAGGCCCAAAGGCCTGGTGCTAATCTGCTATTGAAATTATCATTCATAATATGATGACTTAGTCGAGTCTTTCTAGCAAGTGGTCAGATTAGCAGGCCAAAGTTAGACCTGATCATTTGATAGTTAGATTCCTAAGTATGATCATGTTAATGGTTGGACTTAACCAGGGCTTACAGAGAAGACCAAAGTCAACTGAAAAGTTACTTGGAGCTAAATCAATTATTAAAAATTATTTGATGAGATAATTGGTTAATGAACCTACCCATGGATGCATATGGGTGAACTGGCCGAAGTCGAACTTGTGTGAGTTTGTGTGGATTCTCGTACCCGTTAAGGAATTAAAGAAATTTTCAAATTGGAGGTAGAGGCTATAAATTTATATAAAATAGTGAAAGAACTTTTAGACTAAAGTCCATATCTTTAGGCTTAACTAGTTCATATACTATTAGATTTTGATTTTTTCTTTTATGTATATATGGTCTCAAACTTGTCCCTCCGATCACTGTTGGATAATGAGAAGTTAACGAGACTTAATTTTGATAGCTGATTTCAAAAACTAAAAGTCATCCTGGAGCATGAGTGGATCTTGTATGTCATTACAGATCCAACACCTAAGGAGCTTGCTCTTAATACTCATGGTGGGGTTCGAGATACTTACTTGAAGTGGCTCAATGACTGTACCATGGTGCAGTACATAATGTGGGCTGCCATGAATGATGAGTTCAGTCGAATGTTTGAAGAAGTTCAGCTAGAAGACATGCTCAAGATGTTGAGAGAGTCTTTTAGTACTCCCGAAATACTGAGTGACATAAGACTAGTTATGCCATTTTCAATACTCGGATGAGGAGGGAACATCGATCACCGATCATGTATTATATATGATCGAATAGATCAAGCGTTTGAACAAGCTTGGCTTTCCCTTGCACGAATAGCTTGGGAAGGATGTGATCTTGAACTCCCTACTCAAATCCTACCCATCATTTTTCAGTCATTTTCAAATGATGAAGCTTGTAGTCAACTACCACAGTTTGTTGGAGTTGCTACAGACTTTTGAGAGGGATCACCAACTCCACAAGGAGACAGTGAATGTAGTAGGAGAATCTTTTTCAGATGGGCATCATCTCTTTAAAAAAAATAAATAAATAAAAATAAGAAGGTGCAAAGTGCTAGAGTCAGACCCAGAAGCTCAAGTTGAAGGTCGACCAAAGTCAGGCAGAGTGCTTCTATTGTAAGAAGCAGTGTCACTGAAAGAGGAACTATCTTTAATATATAGCTTTTCTTGATACGAATAGGCCAAAGAAGAAGAAGCAATTGGTTGTTGGACAAGGTAATTATATGATAACATCTTGTAACTTCTTAATTTTTTATACAATGACTTGGATATTAGATGCTAGTAGTTCTATTAACATTTACAATTCATTACAGAGACTTCAGGTCAGTAGAAGATTTGGAGATGGTGAGAGATTCTGAACGTTGAAGATGGAAGATCAGTTTCATTCTAGCTTTAGAAATTATCAAGCTTGTGTTCAATTCTCATTTTATTGTTCTTAATGATTGTCATTACTATCCCAATTTTCTATTGAATGTCATTTTTGTAGGCCTTTTGGCCAAAGCAAATTATGAAATTTCAATTAAGAAAAGCTTTTGTGATATCATTTTGAATGGTGCTAATATAATGCATGGATAGTTGAACAATGATATTTATATTGTATCACGGCCAAATATAATGTACACATCTAATAAATATCCTAAAATAGTTGATGTCAGGATGCCTACCTTTGACATTGTAGGTTAGGTCATATTAACAAGAATAGGATAAACAGGTTAGCTCAAGAAGGAATTCTTGATGATAATGATTATAAATCACTGCCTACCTATGAGTCTTGTTTACTTGAAAAGATGACCAAATCACCTTTTACTGAAAAAAGTGAACGAGCTAGTGATGTTCTAGGTCTTGTACATACTGATGTACGTAGACCCATGAGCATTAGTACCAGAGGAGGGCACCACTATTTTATTACATTCACAAACAATCTATCTAGGTATGGGTACGTCTACTTAATGAAATATAAGTCTGAATTGTTTGAAATATTCAAATAATTTCATAATAAGCTAGACAAACAAACTAAAAAGAATATTAAACTCTTCGATCAAATTAAGGAGGTGAATACCTTTCTGATGAATTTCTGACATATATTGAGGAGAATGGGATTCTCTTTCAATAGATACCTCCTGGAACACCATAACATAATAGTGTGTTAGAAAGGAGAAATCAAACCCTGTTGGACATGGTTTGATCCATGATAGGCTTTTCTAGTCTATCAATCTCTTTTTGGAGATATGCACTCGAGTCGGCTTGTTATGTGCTTAATAGAGTTTCAAGTAAATTTGTAAGTAAAACACCACATGAGATGTGGATGAGACGTAAGCCAATGCTCTCTTATCTTAGGATTTGGGGTTGTCTAGCTTATGTCAAATATTTGAAAATAGACAAACTCGGAGTCAGGTCTATAAATATATTTTTATAGGGTATCCTAAAGAAACTAAAGAGATTTATTTCTATCTTACTGATGAACAAAAGTTGCTTGTCAGTCTTAGGACAGTCTTTTTAAAAAAGAAATTCTTTGGGAAAGGGATTAATGCCTCTAAGGTTGAACTTGAGGAAGTTCAACAGGTAGAACTGATACAATCTAGTGAACCTACAAAATTGAATTTGATGATGTCAAATCTGAAACCTATTATAGAGGTACCATTAAGAAGATCTGATAGAATATCGTGTCAATCAGACAGATACTATGGTTTCTTGATTCAGGACGGGGATCCTGTTGAACTCAATAAGACCAATGAGGACCCGACACCTATATAGATACAATACAGAGGTCTGACTCTGATAAATGGTTTGAAGCCATGAAATTTGAAATGGAGTCTATGAAGGTTAATGATGTATGGACATTAGTTGACCCACCTGAAGGGGTTAAATTCGTAGGATATAAGTGGGTCTTCAAAAGGAAGAGGGGCACAGATGAGAAGATGGAGACCTATAAAGCCTGTTTGGTTATCAAAGATTATCATCAGCATTATAGTATTGACTATGACAAGATATTTTCTCTTATGACAATGCTCAAATTCATTCGGATTATGCTTAAGATAATGGCACACATGGACTATAAAATCTAGCAAATGGATGTAAAAATAGCTTTTCTAAATGGAGAGCTGGAAGAAGAGGTGTATATAATATAGCCTAAAGGTTTTACATTCACAGATGAGTCCAAAGTGTGCAAGCTTTAGAGATTTATCTATAGATTGAAACAAGTATCTAGGAGTTGGAACATACATTTTGATAAGGTTATCAGAATGTATGGCTTCGTTAAGAATAGAGAAGAACCCTGTATTTACAAATAGATAAATAACTCTGTTGTTGTATTTCTCATACTATATATGGATAACATTCTCTTAATCGAGAATGACATCCCTACATTACAAAGAATAAAAGTCTGGTTATCATCTTAGTTCTCTATAAAAGATCTGGGAGAAGCATTCTACATCCTTAGGATGAAAATCTATAGAGATAGATTGAAAAGATTGCTTGGATTGTCCAGTCTATGTACATAGATACCGTGTAAAATGGTTCAGCATGGAGAATCCAAAAAAGGCTATCTTTCGATAGGCCATGAAATTTCTTTCTCGAAGAGGGATTATCCGACAACTCCTCAAGAGAGAGAGCGTATGAATAAAATTTTATATGCTTCAACAGTAGATTTTATAATGTACGTCATGATATGTACAAGACTAGACATGGCATACTCACTAAAGTAGTGAGCAGATACCAGTCTGATCCAGGAGAGAACCACTGAAAGGTCATAAAGACTATCTTTAAGTATTTGAGAAATACTAAGGACCAGTGGCTTGTTTATGGTGAAACTAATTTGAAATTAGTGGGGTTCATTGGTTCTAACTTTCAGTCAAACCATGACGATAGCAAGAGTGTGTTGGGATATATTTTTTCCTGAATGATGGAGCAAGCTACTGAAAAAGTTTCAAGCAGCACATCATTGCTAACTTTATTTGTGAGATGAAGTATATCGCGGCATCTGATGCTGTGAAGGAAGCTGTATGGCTGTGAAAGTTCATTGATGAGCTCAGAGTGGCACCCTCCATCGATGGCCCTATCCTGTTATACTATGACAGCACTAGAGCCATTACTCAAGCTAAGGAGCCGAAGTCCCATCAGCGCACCAAGCATATTCTGTGCCACTACCATCTTATCGAGAGATCATGGATCGAGGTGACGTCGACCTTCTGAAGATTGATGAAAAAGAAAACCTAGTTGACTCATTTACTAAAGCTCTCAAAATCAAGGAGTTCGATGATCATAAGTTGAAGATGGATATATGATACTATACCGATTGGCTTTAGTCCAAGTGGGAGTTATTGAAAATTATGTCCCAAAGTCAATCGTCAGTCTGTTGACGATTGTACTCATATTTATAAAATATATATAAATTTTTATTAATAAAATTATTTAATTTTTTATCATATTTTGTCCATCTTATTTGAACTCTTATATTGTGATGAAATCCTTAGGACTATGTTTAATCAACAAAAGAGGATTTGTCGTTTAGTCCTTAAAACATACTCACGACCAAATGATGTGCTGTTAATAAGACGATAGTGATATCAAGTATAGGTCATTGTGTGCTATATGGGTTGGTTGTCCTCTTAATCAAGCAGTGTGGAGATACTAGTATGGCATGCAGGTGGAATGTAGGAACACATTCGCACAGAATGTGACCATTTGTCAAGCACTCTGCTGTCAAAAGTAGCTCATGAAGGGTATGGGTATAAGTGTCCTTCCGACCTGAGATCACTATGGTGACATGTAAGCAACTCACTATACTTTAGTGCTGGACCATCCGAATTTTAATTCATTGATGGAAGGTTATTGGGTGTACTCAATTACTTATCAAGTCATGCGTGAGTCAAGATGGAATTGATTTTTCTGAATAAGTAGGAGTTATGCATCAGTGTATTTTAATTTAGTAAAATCTTGACTAGGACAATCTATGTATGGATTTGAAAGGTTGAAATATAATGTGGTTGACTATTTTAGGGTTGATAGTCAAATCCTAAGTCACCTTGAGCATTAGGGTCAAAGGGATGAATTATACGATAACCATATACCAGTAGGTTCTAGAATATTGCTTTACAATTTTTTGGCCTATCTGGATGTCGAGTCTCATTGCTAGATGGTTACATCAATTAGTATAAAAATTATTCTTATGCTACTGACTTAGGTTCGAACCTATGGGGTTATGCATATTAGAAGATTTGGTCTGATTGGATGGCTGAAGAGTACAATTGGATTGGGACTCTAGTGTAGAGTCCCATTGGATTGGAACTCTAGAGGAGAGTCTCACTGGATTGGGACTTTACTGTTAATAGAGGATTTATTAGAAATTAGATTGCTAATTGACTCAATTTGGTTAAGCAAAGAGCTTTGGATCAAGTCTAATTGATTTGGATTCAGTTTGACTTAGATTGGGTTTGATTTGATCAAGCCTAATTGCAAGAGAAATTTTTTTCTGATTTGATCAAAATTTGGACTCAGTTAATTCCTAATTGGATTAGAAATTTATCGAGGTGATTGGATTTCTAATTAGATTATTTTCATTCTTATCATTGGGTTCAAATCAGATTTGATTTGATTTAGAATCAAATTAGAAATGAAGAGTCCCAGCCAGTAGGGACTCTATCTCTCCCTTGCACCACCCTGGACACACCTCTTCTTCATAATGCCAAAAGGGTTTTGGCATGTGATTTGAGTGTGAAGAGAGAGGGCGTAGATAGGGTGGGTGGCATGTATGATGAGTTATAATCCTTATCTCCTGCCTAATTTGAATGATATTTGAATTAGAGATAAGAAGATAAGAAGGAAAGAGATCCGTTATGTTTGGAAAGAAGAGTGGAGCCAAAAGATTTTTTCCTTAATTTCTTTGAAGAATTTGTGGGCACGAGAATATCAGATTTTTTTCTCACACTATCATGTACTTCTGAAAATTTTGGGATGCCACAATTGGGTGTGGTGTGGAGTCTTTGGTGTGTTGCGATTTCGTGATTTCATGCACACAAAAATTTTTAAAACAAGTACATAGTAAAAATTAAAAATTCAGATTAAATCTAATTTAATCTAAGTATGCATAAGATCAAATCTTAAAATCATAAAATAAGATCTACATATGTGAGAGAGGATTCAGATACAGAAATCAAATAAAAAAAATAAATAAAGAGATCTAATCTTCATATCTTGGCATGGGTTGATCTACATCGTGAACTGATGATCGTAGATGTCTTTCGAAGGTCCCTTGAAATAGCATGTATTCGACCTCTACAAGTATCTACATGAGGCCTTGAACTGATCAGAAGCTTCTTGATCTCAGCAGGGTGCTAGCTCTCTTGTAGAGATTGTTGGGTTCCAGTGGCACAGCGGAAGGGTTAGGTATTTAAAATTTTTATTCAAAACACCTGATGCACCAGAAATCCTAATGCCCAAAAATCCTTGACAATAATAATCAAAGTATAATTAAATTAATCTTGAATAAAAAGAATACCTGCAGTGCTAATCTTAATTTCTATGAGGCATCCAAGTGTCCACCCTTCAATGATGATTCACACAAAAATCAGACTAAAGATAGTGCTCCTTCACCTTAATTCAAGAGTTTTAGCCCCTAGAACTCAACTAGCCACCAGTCAATTAGACCTTCCTTTAGACCTGAGTCTGAACCTTTTAGAATCACCTACTGGACTTAACCACCTTGTTCTGAACCTTTTAAATGAAGAAAAATTGGTTGTTTTCCTTGTAGGAACTTCCAGATCTAATGAGATCTATGGCAGAATATTTTTTTTAAAAAAAAAATTATCCTACTTTATTTTAGATCTAATATTTAATCTAAAATTAAATCTAAAACTTGAGGATTAGAGGAATACCACTAGGGTAACTAGATTACCCTGTAGATGATCGCAGCAACGTCCGAGGTTCTAAAATAGCCACACAGTCATCTGGCCACTATCGATATCCACTCGAACAGGATTTGGATCATCTTCTCCTCACAAATCTTTACTCCAAAAATTAGATCTAGATGTGATCTACAAAATCTTTAAAAGATCTTCTGAAGCTGAAGCAGCAGCTTCTCGACAAATTCCTGCAGTCTTTTGATCAGGGAGCCACCATACCTTGGACAAGCACCAGATGGATGCCCAACCTCTTGGACATGAAGAGGAGAGGGAGAGGAGTAGAGGAGGTATGGAGAAGTGTAGGGGTTACATTTTTTTTCTGGGTATTGAGTAGATTTTCTAAACCCTAGGCGCAGACAGGGTTTAAATAGACCCTGTTGCGCCATGCAGTGCCACATCATTGGACCAATCAAAAAATTCCAATTAATTTTAAAAAAATTTAATTGGTAGAGTGATGTTATTTGATCATATCAGACAAGAACCCCAACAAACCCTCATACTGTTGGCGTGATCACTGGATAAACACAATGAGATTGGTGCCCAATAGTTTGAGTCGATCAAGGCATAGAGTTCTCATCTCATGGGACTCTATCCTTATCCACTTGGGGCGCACGCCATATCTGATTATGGCACCCACTTTGAGGATAAAATTAGCAGGTGGACACTCTACAAAAACTCTCCAATGACCTCTTGCCAAGTGGCCTTCAATCCAAGGTCCATGGGTCAACGTTTGACCAATGTCCTAAAATAGAAATAGCAGGTGACAAGAATTGGTAGGTGTTGTCTTAAATTTATCTCATGAATTAAGATAAGACTTTTCTGAGCTAGATTGGCTCCAGTCAGATTGAGAGAAATCTTCTCAAGGTTTTTTGTGTGAGTCAAATCATATTTGGCTCAGTTGAGATAGAAAAGATTACATGAGAAGAAAGTTAGGCTCAATCGTGTGCTAGCATGATTTTCTTGAACCTAATTGGATCTAATCCAAATCAATCAAATTGGGCTTGCTTAATTGATGACATCCAGATCCTAACTCTTGTTTGTGTGACTCAGTTAGGTTCATTTTCGTATGGTAATGAGACATGTCATGATCTCATCATCGATATCATCGAAACTCCTTTCAATAGATCAGAACTCTTCTGATTCAGAAATTTAGAATGATTGATCATCAATATCATTCTAATTGTTTCCAAAATCCACCAGTGACACCTAGCAGTGTATGGTGGCAACCCATCAAAAATGAAGATGAACCTCTCAGTGCAGCTACCTGTGTGATTGAGTTCTCTATCATGAGTCCCGACTGAATTAGGGTTAAGGTAACTCGTCAAACCTAACATCAGTCATATGAATCAATCAATCGATCTAAGTCGATGTGAAATCTTAATGAAAAACTCTTTTTCATTATTTCACTCTACCATGGCCATGGGCTTAAGGACTCAATCTTATCGAGGTTGATAGATCCCATCTTGGTGCAATCTGGTTCCTACAATGAATATGTTACAGCTAACATATACCTCAAATTTGAATGGCTAGAAGATCGAGTTATGGTGTAGTCAAACTATAACACACTCAAGGTGAACTGTCGATGCACCTCAGATCAAAGAACTAGACACACAGCTGCAGCATCGAGCTAGTATCGATGAGAAGGTAGACTTCCTTATGACTGCTCGAGGTGGTTACACTCAGTACTCTCGTTCTCAATGAATACCTGTACTCTCGCTCGGTGTCTCCACATCGTAGACTCAAACACATCTACCCTAAGGAAGCATCATACACCAACCTTTCAGATCGATTACCATCCTCATGATGATCCTATGGTCAGGAGCTGTTTATGAGTTAGTTATGTAAATTCATGCCTTAAATTTTCAACTCTTGAAAATATGAATTAACATTCCTACTAACTCAAAAGATGTATCACGGATATAATGTACACAATGTGATAGTAGAATAACCTTTTTATTCATTTATAGTCAAAATTACAAATTTGCCTTACATTTGTACAGAAATGTATCAGTCAATCTGGCATCTAGGGCACACATCTAACAAATCCCACTTAACCTAATGCTAATTGGCTACATATCTAAGTCCCATCTTCTCAAGGTGGGCTTCGATATTCTGCTGGCCTAATGACTTTGTCAGTGCGTCTGCCACATTGTCTATGGAGTTGACTCTCTTAACCTCGATATAACCTTTTCGAGGTAATCACGGATCAGATGGAATCACCGCTCGATATTCTTGGACTTCTGGTGAGACCTTGGCTCCTTAGCTAGGGCTATGGCACCATTATTGTCGTAGTAAAGAGGGATGGCATCCGATGACATCACTCCAAGCTCTGTGGCAAACTTCTTGTACCAGAATGCCTCCTTCGCATCTTCCGATGCAGCAATATACTCTGCCTCCATGGTGGAATCAGCAATCACCGTCTGCTTGAAACTCTTCTAGCTAACTGCACTACCATTGTAAATGAAAAGACTTTCAGTTGTCGATTTTTGATCATCTATATCAGACATAAAGTCTGAGTCTATAAATCTCTGAACCTGGAGTTCTCCATTCCCAAAGACTAGAAACATACCCTTAGTCCTTCTCAAGTGCTTAAGGATACATTTCACAGAAGTCCAGTGCTCTTCGCTTGGATTCACTGATATCTGCTTGTGACACTCACAGCATGGGCTATATCAGGTCATGTATATAGCATGGCATACATGAGGCTTCCTATTACCGAACATAAGAATCTTGCTCATGCGTTCAATCTCCTCAGGTGTGCTATGACACATCTTCTTGGAGAGATGAATGCCATGTCTAAAAGGTACTAAACCTCTTTTGGAGTTTTCCATGCTAAACTTTTTAGCACTCCTCTATGTACATCTTTTTTGAAAGTCCTAGCATTCTATTTGGTCTATCTCTATAGACCTTAATACCCAGTATAAAGGATGCTTCTCCTAGATCTTTCATAGAGAACTTCTTAGACAACCATATTTTGACTGAGGTCAATATAGAAATATCATTTTCAATTAGGAGGATGTCATCAACGTACAGTATGAGGAAGACAACTGTGCTCCCACTGACCTTCTTGAATATACATGATTCCTCCTCATTCTTGATGAAATCAAATATTTTGATCACATCATTGAAATGAGTATTCCAGCTCCGAGATGCTTGCTTAAGTCCATAAATGGACTTTGCAGCTTGTAGATCTTGTGATCATCATCACTGGATGTGAAACCAAGCGACTGTTCCATATAGATATCTTCCTCAAGATATCCATTTAAGAACGCCATTTTCACGTCCATCTGCCATATTTCATAATCGAAATAGGCTGCAACAGCAAGCAATGTGTGGATGGATTTTAGCATGGCTACGGACGAGAAGGTATCTTGATAGTCAATGCCTTCACGTTGACTATAACCTTTCGCTACGAGCCTAGCCTTGAATATATCCACATTCCCATCTACACCTATCTTTCTCTTGAAGATTCATTTACACCTAATAGGTACAATTCCTTCAGGTGGATCTACCAAGATCCAGACTTAGTTTGAGTGCATCGAGTCAATTTCTGATCTCATTGCCTCTAACCATTTCTTGGAGTCGATATCTGATATCGCCTCATCATAGTCTTGGGGTCATCACCATGAGCCCCATTTCCCATGAGGAATATTTCCTCTACATTCTCTTGTATGGTACCTAAGTACCTTTCAAGAAGATGAAAATCCTAGTTGATCTACGAGGTGGAAGAGGTTGTGTTAGGACTGGTTCTAATTGATTGGATTCCTCAAGTTCTTTAGCTCGTTGTTCTTGGGAGACATTCTCCTTGAGCTTAATTATTCTTTCGATGCCACTATCTTGAATAAAGTATTTTTCAAGAAAAATAGCATGTCGATTCACAATCACATTGTGGTCTTTCGAAATATAAAAATAGTATCCTAATGACTCTTTAGGATATCCTATGAATCGAGCTCTAAAAGATCTGAACTCTAACTTGTCCGCCTGTTGTCTCTTGATATGAGCCGGACAACCTCAAATTCTGAGATGACTCCGACTTGATTTCTTACCATGCCATATCTTATACGGTGTGGTAGAACAGTTTTAGAGGGAGCCCATTCAATACATATATTGCTGTCATGAGACAATGTCCCCAAAGAATCTCAGGGAGGTCCATGAAGCTCATCATGGAACGGGCCATATCTAATAGGGTATAGTTTCTCCGTTCTGAAACTCCATTGAGTTGTGGCATTCTAAGTGGAGTCCATTGAGAGACTATGCCATTATTTTAAGATATTTAGAAACTCCGACTAAGGTATTCACCTCCTCGATCTGATCGAAGAACTTTAATGGGCTTTTCTGTTTATTTTTTTACCTCATGCCTGAATTCTTTGAACTTTTCAAAGGCTTCAGACTTGTGTTTCATTAGAAACACATACCAGTACCTAGACATATCATCGGTAAAGGTAATGAAGTAGACATAGTTGCCTCTAGCCGGCACATCAAATGGGCCGCACACATCCGTTGTACTAGGGCAAGTAGGTCTATGGCCCTTTCCCCATGTCCCACAAAAGGAGCTTGGTCATTTTGCCTTGAAGGTATGATTTACAAACTGGATATGACTCGAAAGTCAATGGACTCAATAGCCTAGATTTTTCCAATTTGTTAATCTTGTGTTCCGCTATATGACCTAGCCTTAGGTGCCACAGATACCTATCATTTAGACTATCTCTAGGCCTTTTAATTTTTATGACATTCATATTTTTCTCAATATTAAATATAGATACATTAATATGTAGCTGATAGAGACCATTAATAAAAAAATTATTTATAATTTTATTATTTTCATAAAATATGTTACAATGGTCCTTATGAAAACTAATCACATAGCCTTCTTGTGCTAAACATGAAACAGAAATCAAATTCCTGCTTGCTGCAGGCACATAATAACAATCTCTAAGAACTAAATCTAATCCTAATGGTAATCACAGAGGGTAGGTTTCCACAGCTATAGCAGCAACTCTTGCTCCATTCCCGATGCATAGGATCATATCCCCATCCCTCAGCCTCCTGCTCTCCTCAAGACCCTGCATAGAAGTGCACAAATGAGCATTAGAACCAGAGTCAAGTACCCAACTAATGCAGAAGAAACCGTAAGATTAGATTCTATAATGAGCATACCTCCAGAAGGACTATCCTTCTTGTTCTTCAGGGTAGCCAGGTACTGAGGATAGTTTCGCTTCCAATGGCCGTCTGAATTGCAGTGAAAATATTTTTTCTTTTCTGCAGCCTTCTTCTTTGGTTCCATCTTCTTTCTTTTCCCATCCACCATCTACTTCTTTGCAGATTTTTTCTTCTTTTCAAAAGACTTTCTCTTGGAAGAAGTTCACTCTACAGTAAGGACTGAGCCTTTTGAACTCTTCAAAGAAAGCTCAGCCATAACCAACATGTTCATTAACTCAGCCAAGGTACACTTTATCTTATGCATATGAAAGTTCATGATGAACTGACCTATACATCGGACAAGGACTGAAGGATCACATCAATCTAAAAATCCTTATCTAAGATGATACCAAGCTTCTCAAGCTCCTCAAGGTCCTTGATCATTGTCAAATAATGATCTTGGACTGACTGTCCATCATGCATTTTAGGCTTAAAAAGTCTTTGGCAGACTTGATACTTGGCTGCATAACTTTGTTCACCAAACAACTCTTGTAGGTGAGCCAACATTTGGTGGGTAGTCATAATATTCTCATGCTGGTGCCGCAAGTCATCAGACATTGTTATCTTCATCCATCCATTTTTTCAGAGACGCTCTCTGTTCAGCAGTCGGACGTGCTGGCATGGCAGGTCGGTCCTGGTCCAAGATATGAGTCAGTTTCTCGAAACCCAGAATAATTTTGTAGTTTCTCAACCAGTCCTTGAAATTGGATCCAGTCAATCTGTGGGTGTCTAGTATTTTGTCAGGAGGTTGGATGCAGACATGTTTTCTGTAGAGAGTCAAAAGTTTCTAGTTATATTTTATAATCAGACTTAACCAATTTATTTAGGGATTTCATTTGTAAACAAATTAGGCTCTCACTATTTTCTCAGATCCCTACACTCCCTAGGTAGAGATGTGAAAATCTCCGTGATTAGTGATTTCTAGTGGGTGGTGCGGTCTCACCGACTGGCTCACCACCTCACCTAACAGTTATTGGTGATGGGTCAACCGATGAGTGGACAACTCTTATCCAATAATTCTCTAATCATGGTGCATCCAAAACTTGATCTCTAATTTATGAAGCTCACCGTGTCCAGAATATTGCTCCAATCCTTAGTTAAGTCAGACCCACCATTTGCACAAACTAGATTCCTGATTAAGTCCTCATCGTATTCGAAATATTGAGCACAACCCATCCTCTAATCTGTAGCATCCAATGCCTAATGGATATGGTTGCATCTTCCGGTGCAACTGAACCACTATAACCAGCTGAGAACAATCAACCCCGGGAAGGGCCCGCACATCCACAATGGTGGAAGACCTTAGATTTAATATTTTCTTAGGGAGATTTAATTTAGGTCTCATTAAACTTGACTTGACATAGTCATAACAATTATGACTAACCTAGTGGCATGGGTTAGCTCGAATTTTAGTCACCTCAAATCAGAACTGGGTCGATACATATGGCCAGATAAGTAAGATCGATGGGAGGGATATCCATTAACTTGACAAGAACGCATTCAAGTCGAGTAGCTCCCAATTAAAAACCATTCGATCGCATCTGTCTAACTTACCTTAGACACCAAATTATCGAACCAGAACCAATTGGGTTAGCCTACAATTCAGGCTCTAACCACTGAGCCAAATTAGGTCTTAACTTGATCGAGTCACATATGAATGTGATTCGACCTTGACCTAGACTTAATTCTATTAGGCTAGTCAATTATTAGCTTTCATAATCCCACCTAACCAACATTTGATTCGATTTGATCAACTGCTAGACCTAATTGAGCTATCCAAGCCCGAACCCAATTTTATGAAAATGACTTAGATCTGAAATTCTCAATTTTAGACCTAATTTAATTTTATAAGCTTAATTCATTAATTAAGTCTTAGATTCATTAACAAAAATATAAATAAATCTAAGATTTCAGGATCTAGGATTTTGCAGAAAAATAAATTTTGATTTCTGATTAAGGATGAACGCGCAGTACCCCTACACGCCATAAGAACACCCCATTGAATGGGAGGAGAGGGTCTTAAACCCTACTTTGTTCTTATGACCGGACGGCCATGAGGAACACCTTAATCAGAAATATTGATTTAACTACAAAACTAGTTAGATCTAAGTTACATGTCACATATATAATTTCAGATCTAACTTATACATGCTTTGCATACATCTCATGTATTAAAATATAATCTAATTAGCAAGCTTTCAGATCTGATACATCACATGTAATATCTAAAAAATAAGATTTAAATTGAACTATTCAATATAAAATCTATTCTAGACAGTTACTAGAATAATTCTATAACTAGTCTAGGCATGCAGCAGATCAATCTTATAAATTAATTAAATTTTATTTTCTATTTTTTGATATGAATATAATATTTATAACATCAAAAAATCAGAGAATAAATTAAATCTAATTTATATTTTAATCATATTAAAAATAAAACTTTAAGACTATTCATAGTTTAAACTATTCCTAGTCTAGTCATGCATCTCATACATGTTAGATCTACTTAGATTTAATTTTAAATTTTTAATTTCAGATCCTATCACATCTGATGTGACATCTAAAATCCATTAATATCAGATAAATAAAAATAAAAATTAGATCTAAATTAGATCTGAAATAGAGCCATCAACCTGGCTCTGATACCAGTTGAAGAAAAAATCAGTTTTTTTTCTTATAGGATCTTCCAGATCTAATGAGATCTGGGACAGAATATTTAAAAAAATATATATATATCCTACTTTATTTCAAATCTAAGGTATATTAGATTGATTCTTATTATCTAATATTTAATCTAAAATTAAATCTAAAACTTAAGGATTAGAGGATTACCTCTAGGATAACTAGATTATCCTGTAGATGATCGCAGCAATGCCGAGGTTCTAAAATAGCCACGCAGTCGCCTGGCCTCTACCGATATCCACTCAAGTAGGATCTGGATCATATTCTCCTCACAAATTTTTGCTCCAAAAATCAGATCTAGATCTGATCTACAAGATCTTCAAAAGATCTTCTGAAGCTGAAGTAGCAGCTTCTCGACAAATCTCTGCACCCTTCTAATCAGGGAGCCACCACACCTTGGACAAGCACCAGATGTATGCCCAACCTCTTGGACGTGAAGAGGGGAGAAGAAGAGCAGAGGGGGTCTAGAGAAGTGGAGGGGTTTCACATTTTTGCTGGGTATTGAGTAGATTTTCTAAATCCTAGGCGCAGACAGGGTTTAAATAGACCCTACTACGCCATGTAGTGCCACATCATTCGACCAATTAGAAAATTTTAATTAATTTTAAAAAAATTTTAATTGGTGGAGTGATGTCATCTGATTATATCAGATAAGAACCCCACCAAACCTCCTATTGTTGGTGCCAACACTGGATAAACACAGTGAGATTGGTGCCCAACAGTTTGAGTCGATCAAGGCATAGAGTTCTCATCTCATGGGACTCTATCCTTATCCACTTGGGGTGCACGCCATATCTAATTATGGCACCCACTTTGAGGGTAAAATTAGCAGTGGACACTCCACAAAAACTCTCCAATGACCCTTGCCAAGTGGCCTTCAGTCCAAGGTCCATGAGTCAATGTTTGACCAATGTCCTAAAATAAAAATGGCAGGTGACAGGAATTGGTAGGAATTATCTTAAATTCATCTCATGAATTAAGAAAAATTTTTTTGAGCTAGACTAACTCCAGTCAGACTGAGAGAAACCTTCTCAAGATTCTCTGGGTGAGTCAAATCATATTTGGCTCAGTCGAGATAGAAAAGATTACACGAGGAGAAAGTTAGGCTCAATCATGTGCTAGCACGATTTATTGAACCTAATTGGATCTAATCCAAATCAATCGAACTGGGCTAGCTAATTGATAACATCCAGACCCTAACTCTTATTTGTGTGACCCAGTTAGGTTCATTTTTATATGATAATGAGACATGTCGTGATCTCATCATCGACATCATCGAAACTTTTTCGATGGATTAGAACTCTTATGATTCAGACAATTTAGAATGATCGATCATCAATATCATTCTAATTACTTCCAAAATCTACTAGTGACATCTAGTAGTATATGGTGGCAACCCATCAGAAATAAAGACGAACCTCTCGGTGCAGCTACCTGTGTGATTGAGTTCCTCTATCATGAGTCCCGACTGAATTAGGGTTAAGGTGAACTCGTCAAACCCAACATCAGTCATATGAATCAATCGATCGATCTAAGTCCAATGTGTAACCTTAATGGAAAACTCTTTTCCATTAATTCACTCTGCCATGGCCATGGGCTTAAGGACTCAATCTTTCGATCATCATAGGACTACTCCTCTTAACTATCGAGGTTGATAGATCCTATCTTGATGCAATCTAGTTCCTACAATGAATATGCTACAACCAACATACACCTCAGAGTTTGAATGGCTAGAAAATCGAGTTATGGTGTAGTCAAACTATAACACACTCAAGGTAAACTGTCGATGCACCTCAGGTCAAAGAACTAGACACACAGCTGCAGCATCGAGCTAGTTATCGATGAGAAGGTAGACTTCCTTATGACTGCTCGAGGTGGTCACACTCAGTACTCTCATTCTCAATGAATACTTGTACTCTCGCTCAGTGTCTCCACACCATAGACTCAAGACACATCTACTGTAAGGAAGCAATCGTACACCAACCTTCAGATCGATCACCATCCTCGTGATGATCCTATGGTCAGGAGCTGTTTATGAGTTAGTTATGTAAATTCATGCCTTAAATTTTCAACTCTTGAAAATATGAATTAACATTCCTACTAACTCAAAAAATGTATCACAGACATAATGTACACAATGTGATAGTAGAATAACCCTTTTATTCATTTATAGTCAAAATTATAAATTTACCCTTATATTTGTACAGGAATGTGTCAGCCAATCTAACATCTAGGGCACACATCTAACATTAAATCTTATAGCTATTAGGAATAGGCTTGTCTTAAAAGAACAAGCCTTTGTCCTAAACCCTAGAGTTGTAAGAAAGAGAGAGAGGGAGTGGATAGGGGATGTAAGAATTGAGTGATTAACTCATCTACCGTCCCCTATTTATACCATTAGACGGGGCACCAACAGAGAAAACATAGCTTATCTAGTGAGCCATATCAGGTCCTCGTATCACTTATCTGAGAGTCTTCAAACAGAAGGACTCTTCAGGGTGTGAAACATCGACTAATTCCCTCTCACGTGTGCATGCCCAGAAAGAGATGCAATTCGCATCTCTTTTGATTCCAGATTTACATGAAGTTTTGCCACATAATCTTTGATTCAAATGGGAAGGCTATCAGCAAGTGATGCCCCATTTGAATAAGAATTGAACCACAAAAGACTCTTCATCACAGAGAGATGCACAAGTCTTTTCTCTATCGCGCATGCCCATGCCCAGAAAAGGGCATCAAAAGCAATGATACAACATCTGATTATTTTCTAGATTGATCAGACATAATCAGCATTTTGATGTGACCTTAATCAAGAAAAATATCAGATAAAATTTCACCTAAGACTCTTCAAACAGAAGGAGTCTTCGCATCTCTTCGTGCATACAGAAGACCTCTCACTTGTTCGGTAAGGTTCCATGAAAAATTCCATGCATAATCCTTATGATTTTTCATACTTTAAATGTTGTGTTAGGTGATCTAAGATCTGATCTTATTGCCAACAAAATTAGAGACCCAAAGCAAAAGGACTCTTGGTTCTTCTGCATGCCAAAACCAAAGAGCACATGCGCTCCTCTTTTTTGCGCCAAGAGTCCTTCATAACTTGGACTCTTGGTTTTTGGCATTAACATAAGATATGGCATCTCTTTTGGGCTACTTCTAGGTGGCACGACTTGATCCAAATGCCCACCAAATTAGGCTAGCAAATTAGCAAGAGATGAGACCAAATTGATCTCCAAGGGAGCTTGGGTTTTCACACGTGCTAGCATGCTCACCGGGAACCCTGATTGAATCTAAAATTTCAATCAACCTTATCAAAAGGGTCCTTGGTCAATTTTTATATGTGTGTGATCCATTGGATTTTACATCTAGCCAATGGTAGGTTGGATGTAAGTTGATCGAATTTGATTAGATTTCAATCTAACTGATTTAGGTCCAATCGAGCTAACCCGAGTTCAACAATTAGAAATCTTTCTCATTGACGATCGAATTAAACTCTTTAATTCATTCAAATCTACAAGTCAATATTGACATCTAGTAACATATCATGACTATCTAGAAGATATAAAATTTGATAAAAATACCAAATATACCCTTCAATGGTAAGTTATCATGCAATTCAATCCTTCGATCATCCCTGCACCCTGAACATGTTCATGAGTATGGAACCATGTCAAACTCAAACACATATTCATATCGATTCTCAATTAATCAATGATGACTCCAATAATGAAGCATTACAAACTCTTTCTAATCTGCTTCTTGCTTTTGGCCAAAAGATTTTTTTCAAGTCATTTAGGGATGAGAATACTCAGGATGCGATCTCCTTTTACTAGGAGTGATTGATTCTATGTTGACCTACTCATAACCTTCATACACACTCCACCATATCTAGAATATTCCGTATATGTCTTAATGCCATACCTGGGTATGAACCAAAATATGGGTTCATGTGCATAAGATTTCATGAAGATCTCAGGTCTAAGGATCACTTGCACAACTCCTACTTAAAAATTATCTTTGACATGCAAGTAAAGCTTCCATAAGATATTTCCTTTCATCGAGTCAATTCAGTGGACTCATGTCCAAATGAGCACCCACATCTTTATATTAGTGTCCTATACACAAGTGGCTAGTGAAATTTGCCACTCTCTCCATCAATCATAAATAGGATGTGCCAGTCTATCTAGAATATTGATCTCTGACTCAGTACTCCTATGGTCAAGAATATTTAAGATTAAGATTTTAGAGTTTTAGGTCTCACTAGCATGACCCATTCGTCTCTTTAAATTATTGCCCTAATTTTTGGGGTTCATCATAATCTTAGACATAAAAAGATGCAGCTAAAATAATGAATCAATGCCTCATTTTATTATCAAATAATAAGTATCATTACATGAGTTAAAAAATTACAAAGAAAAGTTCTATTGCAACATACTTGCGATTGACTTATAGGGAACTCTTCTTTCAATCTCCCACTTGCATCAAAGCTAATCACCTTTGTATTTCAATCCCATACAATCAAGATGGCGATCAAATAGCTGCTATGGTATGGCCTTAGTGAATGGGTCTGCTATATTGTTCTTTATGTCAACACGTTCAAGGACAACATCTTGTCTCTCTATAATTTTTCGAACGAGATAGAAACATCTGAGGATGTGCTTGGATCTTTGATGAGACCTAGGTTCCTTAGCTTGAATAACGGCCCCAGTATTATTACAATAGAGTGGCATCGATCCTTCAAGCTCAGAAATGACTCCTAATTTCATGATGAACTTCTTCATCTAGATAGCTTCCTTAGCGACCTTACCAGCAGCGATGTATTCTACCTTAGTGGTTGAGTCAGTTACTATCTACTGCTTGAAACTCTTCCAACTCACTGTCCCACCATTTAGGATAAAAATATACTCTGATATTGACTTGCTATCATTTAGATCAGATTGAAAACTAAAATCTGTATATCCCTCTAGTTTCAACTTTGATCCTCCTCCATATATGAGAAAAATATCTTTAGTCCTTCTTAGGTACTTCAGAATATTTTCACAGCTTTCCAATAATCTTCTCCTAGATTAGCCTAAAATCTGCTAGCTACGCCTAAAGCATAAGCTACATCAAGCCTGGTACATAGCATGGCACATACAATTGATCCCACAGTCGAAGCATAAAGGATTTTGTTCATCCTCTTTCTCTCCTCTAGTGTCTTAGGGCACATCTTCTTAAAGAGACTTTTACCATGATTTGCAGGCAGGTGACCTCTCTTACTTGCCTCTATATTAAATCTCTTTAATATGAGATCTATGTACCATGATTGAGATAAGCCTAACATCCTTTTAGATCTATCTCTATAGATCTTTATATCTAGTATATAAGATGCTTCACCCAAATTTTTCATGAAAAATATATTCAATAGCCAAGTATTGACCAATAGCATTATTGGGATATCATTTCCAATGAGCAGTATATAATCGACATATAGAACTAAGAAGACAACAGCACTCTCACTTGTCTTTTTATACAAACATGGTTCATCTTTATTTTTGATAAAGTCAAACTCTTTGACTATCATATCAAATCGGATGTTCCAACTCCTTGAAGCCTGCTTTAATCTATAAATAATTTTTTTTAGCTTGCATACTTGATTTGTCCTCCCACTTGAGATAAATCCCTCTGGCTGAGTCATATAGACCTCTTCCTTAAGATTATCATTCAGAAAGATGGTCTTGACATCTATTTGCTAGATCTTATAGTCGTAGTATGTCACTATAGCAAGCAAAATCTGGATGGACTTGATCATAGCCACTGATGAGAAGGTTTCATCATAGTCAATTCTTTGCCTTTGTCTGAAATCTTTCACCACCAATCTAGCTTTGGAAGTTTCGACTTAGCCATTTGCTCTTATCTTCTTCTTGAAGACCCACTTGCACCTTATTGGTTCACACCCTTAAGTGCATCAACCAAAGTCCACACTTAGTTGGTGTACATAGAGTCCATCTCTAAGTTCATGGCTTCTAGCCATTTGTTTGAGTCTCTACTCATGACAGTTTTCGAGTAGGTCAGTGGATCATCATCCTGAATGATGTTGATCGAATTATCATTTTCAATGATAAAATCATATCTCAGATGTGCTTGACGTACTCTATCTGACCTTCAAAGAGGAGGTGTGTATTATGGATGTACCTCATCCCTAGGTACTTCTGATTGAGGATCTTCTTATGGTTCAATCATAAGTATTTCTAGATCTATTTGTAGATTCTAAACTTTTGTAAGCTCAATATTCCTCCCACTGCTTCTTCTTGGATGAATTCATTTTCTGAAAAAATGGTGTGCCTACTAACAAATATCTTTTATTCAGTAGGGTGATACAAGTAGTATCCATTAGTTTTTTTAGGATACCCTACAAACCTATACTTATCTGATCTAGCACTAAGCTTATGTCTAAAAATATTTTTAACATAAGCAGGATAGTCCCAAATCTTAAGATATTTAAGATTAGGCTTCCTTTCCTTCCATATCTCATATGGTGTACTTGCAACAGACTTTGAAGGCACTCTATTTAATATGTATGCTCTAGGGCATATCCCTAGAAAGATATTGAAAAATCAGTCAAGCATATCATGGACTGCACCATATCCATCAAAGTGCGATTCCTCCTTTCTGCTATATCATTTAACTGGGGTGTATAAGAAGAGATCCATTCAGAGAGAATACCTTTACTTTTAAGATGATCAAAAAATTTACTAGATAAATATTCTCCTCCTCGATCAGATCGAAGAATCTTGATACTTTTTTCAGTTTATTTTTTGATCATATTTTGATACTCCTTGAACTTATCAAAGGCTTCAGATTTATATTTTATAAGATACACATATCCGAATCTTGATAGATCATCCGTGAAGATGATAAAATAGAAGTATCCTCTTCTAGCCTGAGTTGTCATCGATCCATATACATCTATATGTACTAGGGCTAACAACTCATTCGCTTGCTCTTCATATTCAGAAAATGGAGTCTTGATCATCTTACCTATGAGATAAAATTCATAAGTTCTCAATGATTCATAATCATATGGGTCAAAGAATTCTTCTTTATATAACTTGTTTATCCTTGACTCACTAATATAACTAAGATGGCAATGTCAGAGATATGTGATATTCACATCTTCTCTCTTTTTTTTTATATTTCTTTCAATATTAAAAATATTTTCATTAAGTGTAAGAATTAAAAAATTATTATCAATATAACTATTGCCATAAAATTTATTAGAAAAGAAAATAGAACGTTCCTTTCCCATTAGCCTTATTTCATAACTTTGTTTTAACAACAAAGGTATAAAAATAATATTTTTAATGATCTTTGGCATGTAATAATAGTTTTTTAATTCTAAAATTTTATCTAAAGGTAAATCAAGCATACAGGTTCCCACTGCCTCTGTGCTAATGGCCTCTCCACTTGCACCATAAAGCTCAAGGTCATCTCTTTTCAGACCTTTGATATTCTGTAGTTGCTATAATGAATTATAAATATGCGATCTATAGATAGTATCCAATATCCAAGTATTAGAGTCTAAGCCACTCAATAAAAATAGGTTTGTATCATATACACACCTTTTGGTGCTATACTTGCACCCTGCTTCAATCTTGCAAGATAATTCTCACAATTATTCTTTCAATATCCAAATTTGCTACAAAATGAATAGCTAATATCTATGTGGATATTTTTTGCCTTCTCATTATTATTGATCGATCCAAGATTAGGAATATCCAGAATATCAGAGATCTTCTCTGACATAAATCTAATTTATAATTTTCTCAACCAATCCACATAGTTTGGATCGATCAACATATTTTTATTTATGATATTATGTAGTGAAAATAAAGAAGCCATAATGTAGATTTAAATCTATATAAATAAAGAATAATAGTATAAGCAGATCACTCATGTTTGACATGCATAACTAGATGAGGTCTTTTAAATAGTTATGTCTTCCACTATTTTATTAGATACCATAGACCTCTCCTATGATAAATGAGAAACCCTAATCTGATTTTTAATGGGATTGAGACCCTAATCCCTCAATGAAACTTTGTGGATATCACAATAAATCTCAGTGAGTTCAAAGGTAAGAAAACCTATCCAATTGCATCTTATGCAATTCTCAATATAATCTTTGCCTTTAAAAATATTCAAAACCTTGTGGATATCACAACAAACTATAGTATTTTGTAGTTAAGTCAGATCCTTCATTTTCATACAGCCATATCTGAAAAGTACTGCTCTTGTGAATATCACAACAAAACAACATATCTAAATATGCCATAAAGTATATAAAATACACCAAGATAAATCCACATCAATCCCCATAGCAAGCCTTGTGGATATCACAACAAGCCTACTATGATTTTTGATGAAATATTGACTAGACATGAAGAAAGGTATATGTAGTGTTCAAAATTTTAAACAATCTTTATTTAAGATTCAAACTAATCCAATTGGTCAGAAAAGTGTTAAGATTGATAGGGATCCCTCTGTTGCTTTTCTTAGACACCAATAAAATTGGCCAGGCCAGCAAATGGAACCAATTAAAGAACCACCATACTTGAAACACCCCTTAGATATCAAATGATCAATCGATTCAAGAAATAGGTCAGCTACTAATTCACAACAGTACGACTTAATATGATTTTTATGATGGCTTTAATGGTGTCATGCACATCCTAATTCAATCAATCATAATGATGCACTATCATAGTTGTATCTTTATAAATATAAT
Source organism: Elaeis guineensis (assembly GCF_000442705.2). Lineage (NCBI taxonomy): Eukaryota > Viridiplantae > Streptophyta > Magnoliopsida > Arecales > Arecaceae > Elaeis > Elaeis guineensis. The sequence goes on along the minus strand of NC_026001.2, from coordinate 35,325,954 downwards.
AACTAATCATGGCATCTAACCATATCTCTAAGATATGAAAACATAATCATACAATATGATTATAGCATAGCATGAATACAAAAGACTCTTTTCACTGTTCTTCTTCTTGGGACATCATAGTGGCACCCCTACACGCCATAAGAGTATCCCATGGAATGGGAAGAGAGAGTCTTTGAACCCTACTTGCTCTTATGATCGGATGGTCTGGTGATAAACTCTAACTAGAGTACTAAGTTACTAAGAAAAATTTTATACATACATCATGTATTTTATATTTAAAACATATCTCTAAGACATACTAGGGTTTGGATGTTCAATTGGGTTCAACCCTTGACACAACTTGAATCAAACAAAAAATCCAAGCTTGATCACAATCAAAATAATATTTTAATCTTTGATTATATAAATCAAGATATATCACTGTTAGATTTTGGTGGCATAGTGGAAGGGTTAGGTGTTTAAAAATTTCATTCAAAATACCTGATGCACCAGAAACCCTAATGCCCAAAAATTTTTGACTATAATAATCAAAGTACAATTAAATTAATCTTATATAAGAAGAATACCTATAATACTAATCTCAATTTTTATGAGGCATTCAAGTGTCTACCCTTCAATGGTGATCCACATAGAAATCGAACAAAGACAGTGCTCCTTCTTCACCTTGCTTCAAGAGTTCTGACCCTTAGAACTTGACTAGCCACCAGTCGATCAAACCTTCCTTTAGACCTGAGTCTAAACCATTCAAAACCATCCACTGAATTTGACCACCTTCTTTTGGACCTCTTAAATCCTTAGAGCTATTAGAAATAGGCTTGTCTTAAAAGAACAAGCCTTTGTCCTAAACCCTAGAGTTGTAAGAGAAGGAGAGAGAAAGTGGATAGGGGATGTAAGAATTGAGTGACTAACTCATCTGTCGTCCCCTATTTACAGTGCCAGATGGGGTGCCAATAGAGAAGATGCAACTTATCTAGAAAGCCATATCAGGTCCTTGTATCACTTATCTGAGAGTCATCAAACAGAAGGAGTCTTCAGGGTGTGATATGTCAACTAATTCCTTCTCACGCATGCACGCCCAGAAAGAGATACAATTGGCATCTCTTCTGATTTCAGATTTGTGTGAATTTTTGCCACATAATCCTTGATTCAAATGGGAAGGCTATCAACAAGTGACACCCCATTTGGATAAGAATTTGAACCATAGAAGGACTCTTCATCACAAAGAGATGCATGAGTCTTTTCTTTGTCGCATGCATGCACACCTAAAAAAGGGCATCAAAAGCAATGATACAACATCTGATAATTTTCTAGATTAATCACATGTAATCAGCATTTAAATGTGATCTTAATCAAGAAAAATATCAGATAAAATTATCACCTAAGACTCCTTAAACAGAAGGAGTCTTCACATCTCTTCGCACGTCCAGAAGACCTCTTGCATGCGCAGCAAGGCTCCAAAAAAAATTCCATGCATAATCCATATGATTTTTCATACTTTAAATGGTGTGATAGGTGTTTTAAGATCTAATCTTATTTCTATAAAAATTAGAGATCCAAAGCAGAAGGACACTTGGTCCTTCTGCACGCCAAAATCAAAGAGCGCATGCGCTCCTCTTTTTTGCACCAAGAGTCCTTTACAACTTGAACTCTTGGTTTTTGGTCTTAACAAGAGATATGGCATCCCTTTTTGGCTGCTTCTAGGTGGCACAACCTGACCCAAATGCTCACTAAATGGGGTTAGTAAATTAGCAATGGATGAGACCAAATTGATCTCCAAAAGAGCTCAGGTTTCCACACATGCTAGCATACTTATCGGGAACCCTGATTGAATCTAAAATTTCAATCAACCTTATCAAAAAGATCCTTGGCTAATTTCTATATATGTGTGACCCATTGGATTTTACATCTAGCTAGTAGTAGGTCTAGATGCATATTGATCAAATTTGATTAGATTTCAATCTAACTGATTTAGATCCAATCGAGCTAATCCGAGTTCAACAATTTGAAACTTTTCTAATTAATGATTGAATTAAACTCTTTAATTCGATCAAATCTATAAGTCAAGATTGACATCTAGAAACATATCATGATTATCTAAAAGATATAAAATTTGATGAAAAGACTAAATATATCCTTCAATGGCAAGTTACCATGCAATTTTATCCTTGGATCATCCCTGCACCCTAAATATGTTCATGAGTATGGAACCATGTCAAACTCAAACACATATTCATATCGATTCTCAATTAACCAATGATGACTCTGATGATGAAGTATTAGAAACTCTTTCTAATCTTTTTTCTACTTTTGGCCAAAAGATTTTTTTTGAGTTATCTAGGGATGAGAATACTCAGGATGTGATATCCTCTTACTAGGAGTGATCGATTCCATGTTGACCACTCATAACCTTCATACACACTCCATCATATCTAGAACATCCTGTATTTATCTTAATTGTATGTCTGGGTATGAATCAAAATATAAGTTTATGTGTACAAAATTTTATGAGGATCTCAGGTCTAAGGATCACTTGCACAACTCTCACTTAAAGAACCATCTTTGACAAGCAAGTAAGGCTTCCATAAGATGTTCTCTTTTATCAAGTCAATTCAGTAGACTCATATCCAAATGAGCACCCACATCTTTGTATTAGTGTCCTATACATAAGTGGCTAATGAGATCTGTCACCCTCTCCATCGAGCATATATAGGATTTGCCAGTCTATCTGGAATATTGATCTCCGACTCAATACTCCTACGATCAAAAATATTTAAGATTAAAATTTTAGGATTTAGGTCTCATTAGCATAACCCATTCATATTTTCTAAAACTATTATCCTAATCTTTGGAGTTCATCATAATCTTAGACATAATAAGATACAGCTAAAATGATGAATCAATGCCTCATTTTATTATCAAATAATAAATATCATTATATGAGTTGAAAAATTATAAAAGAAAGTTCTATTGCAACATACTTGCAATTGGCTTATAGGGCACTCTTCTTTTAGAGATCGCATCTTGATGGTTGAAATCTCTTTATTTTTCTCAAGATCTTCTTAGAGAAGAAGAAGAGAATAGAAGGATGAAGATCTCTACGCTAGAGATCATGAGAATGATACTTTCTTCTCTTTCTTTCAAAAACCCATGCACAAAATCTCTATGCTAGGGATCTAAGAAAATATATTCAACTCTTGGATAAAGGGGAGAGAAAAATTTTATGTCCAAACATAGAAAAAAGAGAGAGAGAAGGCCTTAACAACCAACCTTTTATTATTGGTAAGAGAGAAGGGATAAGAGCAAACAAACCTCACGCCTTTCCTTTGGATGCCGCACCTCTTTTCTCCAATATTATTCATGCATGCCCCCTCTGTATTTTGGCATCCAAAATCTGATCCATTTCAGGATGTTGCCACCCCACATAATCTCTTTTTGAAATAGGAATAGATAGGGTTTTAGGTGAGAGTCCAAATTTCCTTGGACTCTTATATGTGCCGCCTACGCTATTCCCTTTTTGCACCAATATATCCTATGAAAAGAAAGGTTAGCGTGAACTCCTTTCATACTGAAAAACATCTTGATCATGGAGAAAAAATAGGCACTAAATATTAAGTGGGCGTGGGGCTAGGTTGGCACATGAGAAGAGATGGAGTCCTAATCACTTGGGACTTAGGTGGCTGATTTAAACCAAATTAAACTCTATCCAATTAAGGTTTAGTTGCATCCAATTAGAGGAGTATTCCTAGTCTAAATAAGAACCAAAAACTCTTTAATTAGATCCTAATCTAATTAGAAATTAAGTCAAATCCAAATTCTAATCAAACAAGGAATTATTCTCTCGTGTAATTTGGTTATCTTATAACCCTATTAGACTTGATGTAATCAAACCCATGTCAAGTCAAATTAAATCTAATTCAATTAGACTTGATGCAAGCCTCATTGCACAATCAAATTGAGTCAATTCGCAATCCAATTGCTAATTAATCTTCCTATAACTCACTAACTCTTTAGTGAGTTACTTAATTACAACTTTTGCATTGGATTAATCATTAATCATATTGATTATTAAATCCTATCAGGATTCATAATCGTAATTCCACCATCTGATTAGTTAAAAGCCTCTTTGTGTGTGATCTCATAGTTTCTATTCTATCTGATAGTGAGATATATTGTGATCCCTATCACAATATCATTAAAACTTCTTTCGATGGATTGAAACTATTCCAACTTTGTCCATCAAAGATTATCGATCATCGAGATGATGCTCATGGGTCTCACAATCTACCAATGATACCTAGCAGTATGTAGTGGCAATCCAGTAGAATAAAAAGTGATGAACCTTTAGGTACAATTAACGTATGATATAGTTCCTCCATCGTGAGTCCTGACTAGATGCAGGTCATGGATAAATCATCAAACCTCATCATCGATCATATGATAGATTCAATTAGCTCGAGTCCATGTATGATTCTCATGAAAACTCTTTTCCAACAATCACACTACTATGGTCATAGACTTAAAGACTCAATTTTTTAAATCCCATAGGATTACTCTCCTTTGTTAGGATCGATAGATTCTATCTAGATGCGTATCCTACTCTTATAGTGGACAACTATCGCCAACATCCACTGTAAGGACTCATTGAGTCAATATTTATGTATAGTCAAACTCCAGCAGCCTCATTACAAGTAGTTGTAGCACTGTAGGTCAAAGGATCAATCACACTACTGCAACATCGAGAAAGTCACTA
>NC_026001.2:35281522-35321104 GCF_000442705.2 Elaeis guineensis | reverse complement strand
CTCGCCTCCGTGGCCCGAATTCCTTTAGGTTTTTGATAGGGTTTCTCTCTCCTGCCATAGCCGAGGTCCAGCCATCCCTCTCCTTGTTCAGGCATTTTTATACTTTCAAACGCCATCCTTCGACGAAGGACTGGTGGTACTTCTCCCCCCCAGTTTTGGCAAGAAGGGGTTGCTGAAGGGCCGCCCCTTCTTCGATTCACAATTGGAAGGGGAAATTTCTCTTTGTCTACTGCCCGACCCTGAAACTGGGCCTGCCCCCTTGGGGTCTCTGAGGGATTCCGTCCATCGGACTCCCAGCCTGGGGGAGGACGACCTTCAGGCTGCCCAGAAGCTTCTAAGTTATCCCGCTCCTTCCCTTCCTAATCTTCTGAGGGAGCAGCTTCTTTCAACATCGGCCTGAGCCCTCAGGATCCAGCAAGTATTCATCTTATCTTTTCTTTTCTTGCCTTCCTCTTCTTCTTCTCTTTACTTTTTCCTTCCCGCTCTTTTCTTTCTCTTTCTTTCTCTCTTCTTTTCTTCTTTCTCCCCTTTTTCTTCTTTTTTTTTTTTTTGACTCTGGACTGATCGGTGTCGCTTCTTCTCTCTTCTTTTTTTTTTTTTTTCTAGCAATGGACGTCGAAGCAACTCGGATGCTCGCCAAGGGCATGAGAGCTCAGAAGAGGAAGGGCGCGACGGCCTCCGGATCGGCGAAGAGGGCCAGGGTGGAGGAGACGAGCTTGGCTGCGCCCGTCCAGGCGGCCCCGACCATCGACATTCCTTCAGATGCCGAGCCAGTGGCCCCCCGGGCTTCCTCGAGGAGCCCGCCGACTGGGCCCCCCGTTCCGGGGGTTCGCCCCATGGAGGCACCTGCCGCGGGGAGGAGGAGGAAATCGGTGGCTCGCAGGGCGAGTAGCCACCGAGCTGCTGCAGACGAGTCCGTCTGCTCCGAGGGGGGATCGGAGAACCCCTTCAACGACAAGGACCTGATCAGGCGGCTGCTCGATGGCTGCATCCTATCCGATGTGGTGGAGAGGATCGACCGCGCTGATCCCGAACAGTGGGCTTGGGACTCTTTGGGGTCCTTCCTCGAGGTAAGCGGATGTTTATTTGCACGGTCACTCGGCCTTTGTTGTAATTCTCTATCCGTCCTTGCAGATTGGGCACCAGCTCTTTGCCTATATCGAGGCGACGAGCCGCATGAGAATGGACCTCCTTCAGGCGGAGGAACGCCGCCAGGCCGAGGTTGCTTGCCTCCAAGCGAAGACGGCCGAAGCAGCTGCCCTCCAGGAGGCCCTGGAAAGAGAGAGGCAAGCCCGGGAAGGGGAGAGACAAGCCCGGGAGGAGGAGAGACGGAGCTTGGAGGGGTCGGTGAGGAAGGCGGAGGCCGAGGTTGCCCATTTGGTCGAGCAAACTCCGGTTCTGGTCTCGGAGGCCAGAGCCCTTGCGGTGGAGGAGTTCAAGGCTTCCGCGGAGATGAGGGAACTGAACGTCCAATTCGGCCAGGAGGCATTCACTAAGGGGTTCAAGCTCTACCAAGAGAAGGTGGCCAGCAGATACCCCGACCTCGATCTCGGCTTTCTTGAGGAGTCTGAAGACAAGGCCGGCCCTTCGTCCGCCGCCACCGCAGTCGCACCCCCCACGCCGAGTTCTCCACCTCCTGCCCCTGAGGTCTGAGACCTCTGATCTTGTGCCCTTATTTTGTCGCCATATTTCCTTTCTGTTTGTCTTCAAATTATTCAATCAATAAAGTCAAATTTCTTGTTGTGGATGGCCTCTCCTTCCCCCTCCTCCTCCTTTTTGCTTTTCTTCTTGTAATGAGTCGATCTTTGACGCTTGCACCTTCCAATGTCAGTGCCCTGCTGAAGCACTCCCCTTGCCCCTGGGGGTCCCGCTGAAATCAACTATCCAGTGGCTGAAAAAGGAGGTCCTCCACCTGACGAAGAAGTTGAAGAAGTCGGAAGGCGAGCTCCGCAAGTCGAGAGAATGCCATTTCGAAGCCGCCGCTGAGGCCGCCCACTTTAGGAGTCTCCAAGTGAAGGCAATCATGGATTACAGTCGGAGGAAGGCGAACTTCATAAAGGAGCTCGAGGAATGCAAGAAGAGTGCCAGCGACCAAACTTGGGCTCAAGAAGCCAGGATCAGCGCCCTTAAGGTGGAGCTATTAGCTGCGAAGAGGAAGATCGGCCAGCTGGAAGGAAACTCATCCCGGCTCCTGGCATGGGTTGATGATGAACAGAAGTGGTCACAGAAGGTCTCCGACCTCCAGAAGCAGCTTCAAGATGCCGAGATGAGCCACGATGTGCAGCGGGCCAGCTGGCGCCGGCAAGTGAAAGAGTACAAAGGGAGATTCCAGAAGGCGGTGGACGAGGTCGTTCGTCTCCAGAGGCAGCTGGTTACTAGGGCGCAGCTTACTTCCGCCCAAGATACCGAAGAGCTCCAAGCCCTGAGAGGCACTGTCGAAGGGATTTCTGTCTCCCTTGGGGAGAAGACAGCCGAGCTGCAACAAGTGAAAATCCAACTGGCGCTTGAGCGGAAGGCCGTCGCGGATGCAGAGGCGGAGTCTGAAGTTTTGTGGAAGTGGCGTCGAGAAGCGGAGGCTGAGAGCCGGCAACTTCGTCAGGCGCTCCAGGATACGCTGCGGAAGAGGGAAGAACTAGAAGAAGCAATGGAGAACCTGAGGCAGTCCTGGTTGAGGGATGGAGGTGATAACCCTAGGTCGGAGGGAGCAGGGCCTCCTTAGAGCTCTTTTGTCTTTATGTCTTATCATGTAGTTACTTTTTTTTTGTCATTTTGTCCTTCTTTTCCTGGCCATCCTGGCCTTGTAGTATGTATATCGAAAATGGAAAAAGAGCACTTTGTGTTACCTTGTCCACGCGTAGCACTGATATTGTCGTCTGTTGAACCTTTCTTGTCGTTTGGCTTGTTTGACGTAGATGTCGTCGTGGGGGGGGGGGGGCTCTTTACTATCATCCGACCTTGCTATGTGGCCGAGTTTCACCACCATTATTAACCCTCGCTGCAAGAGTGGCGGATGGAGCCCGGCTTCCGTAGGAGTCCGGGCGAAGTCTTCCTTGGCGTAGGTACCCGACTCCCTACAGGAGTCCGGGTGGAGTCTTCCTTGGCGGCGGAACCCGGCTCCCGTAGGAGTCCGGGTGAAGTCTTTCTTGGCGGCAGAATCTGGCTCCCGTAGGAGTCCGGGTGAAGTCTTCCTTGGTGGTGGAACCCAGCTCCCGTAGGAGTCCGGGTGAAGTCTTCCTTGACGGTGGAACCCGGCTCCCGTAGGAGTCCGGGCGAAGTCTTCCTTGGCGGCGGACCCGGCTCCGTAGGAGTCGGGTGAAGTCTTCCTTGGCGGCGGAACCCGGCTCCCGTAGGAGTCCGGGTGAAGTCTTCCTTGGCGGCGGAACCCGGCTCCCGTAGGAGTCCGGGTGAAGTCTTCCTTGGCGGGGAACCCGGCTCCCGTGAGTCCGGCGAATCTTCTTGGGCGGAACCTGGCTCCCGTAGGAGTCCGGGTGGAGTCTTCCTTGGTGCAGGAACCCGGCTCCCGTAGGAGTCCGGGTGAAGTCTTCCATTTTGCTCGAGCCGGTGCGAGGTTCTCTTCTCGTTACCAGCCTGGCTTGTGGGGGCACGTTAGGGCGCTGTAAGGCCTCTCCCCCTCCGGTCTAAAAGAACCGGGCCTTCAACTTTGCTCATGTCAGGATGAGGTTCTCCTCCTGTTCCTGACATGGCTGTGGGGGCACATTAGGGCGTTGCAAGGCCTCTCCCCCCATCCGATCTAAAAGAACCGGGCCTTTGACTTTGCTCAAGTTAGGGCAAGGTTTTCCTCCTGTCCCTAACAGGGCTGTGGGGGCACATTAGGGCATTGTAAGGCCTCTCCCCCCATCCGGTCTAAAAGAACCGGGCCTTTGACTTTGCTCAAGTTAGGGCGAGGTTTTCCTCGTGTCCCTAACAGGGCTGTAGGGGCACATTAGGGCGTTGTAAGGCCTCTCCCCCATCCGGTCTAAAAGAACCGGGCCTTTGACTTTGCTCATGCCAGGACGAGGTTCTCCTCCTGTTCCTGGCATGGCTGCATTTTTGGAGGGGTCATATCCAGTCATAATACATCCACGCTAGGTGGGAGGGGCACGTTAGGCAGAAAGAAAAGTAGATTTAAGGCGAAATAGTAAGTGATACATTTACAGTTTTCTCGCTCCTCCTTGAGGCCCTCTGGTGATGGAGTCGATGGTCCCGATGGGAGGTCGGTCCTTAGGTTGCTCCTCCCTTTTCTGCGGTTCAGGCGGTGGGAGGGCTCTTGGCCGGTCTCCTCTACCCTCAGGCCTGCGGCGGATGAATCTATCGAGTCGACCTCGCCGAATGAGCTCCTCGATCTCGTCCTGGAGCTGGATGCATTCCTCCGTGTCGTGGCCGTGGTTGCGGTGGTAGAGGCAGAACTTGTTGGGGTTGCACTTCCCGGGGTGTGTGCGCATCCTCTCCGGCCAGGGAGCTGCTCCCTGACCTCCATCAGTACCTGGGCCTTCGAGGCGTTGAGGGGGGCGTAGTTACGGAATTTCCCTGGTGGGGAACCCCACCGGAACCTGCTGTCTGGGCTTCTCTGCCTGCGTGCCCGGGGTGGAGTATGGGTGCGCTTATGTCCAGGAGGGGATCAGGAGCGAGGCCGGGCTTCCTTTGGCCTCTTCTCAACTGCGGGCTTACTCGAATTTCTCGCCTGACGCTCCCTTGCTGTCTCTTCGTCCTTCATTTTGAAGGCTTCTTCCGCTCGGACGTATCCTTCAGCCCGAGCCAGTAAATCAGTAAAATCCCTGGGGTACTTCTTCTCCAGGGAGTACAAAAGATCATTCTTCTGAAGGCCACCTTTCAGGGCGGCCATGGCAACTGACTGGTCCAAGTTTCGGACCTTCAATGCTGCGATGTTGAAGCGGTTGACGTAGGCCCGTATGGACTCCCCTTCCCTCTACTTGATGTTGATGAGGGACTCCGAACCCTTCCGGGGACGCCGGCTACTGACAAAATGGGCCACAAATTGGTGGCTCATTTGATCGAAGGAAAAGATGGTACCCGGCTTCAGAGCCGAGTACCAGTTCCTCGCTGCTCCCTTCAAAGTAGACGGGAAAGCCCGGCACAAGATGGCGTCGGGAGCACCGTGAAGCAGCATCATCGTTCGAAAGGCCTCCAGGTGATCAACCGGGTCCGACGTCCCATCGTAGCTTTCGAACTGGGGAAGCTTGAAGTTCGGCGGGATCGGTTCCTGCATAATCATTTGGGAGAAGGGAGGGTCAGTGCAAATATCCTCACCATAAGTGGGAGGCGTGTGGCGGAATTCTTCGATCCGCCGGTTCATCTCCTGGAGCCTCCGGTCCAGGAAATCCTCCCGACTTCGAGTCTCGAGGGTCCTTTGGCAGAACGGGGGCAGGGATCTTCCAGGGGTGGAGTCGTGGTCCGATTGAGGGCTCTCTACCCTCGAATTTGCCTTCCCGAGAAGGACGGGGCGGCTGGCCCAGGTGGCCCGCCCCGCCGTCGGGTTCTGGCATTCCGAAGATGCCCCTTCCGGATGCGCCGACGCCTGCGGTTGCTGCCATTGCATCGCTTGTACGGCCTCGATGAGACCTCTGACCTACTGTGCCAGCAGGTCAAATTGCTCTGCGCCGACCGCCGCCGCCGGAGGGGGAGGAGGAGGAGGCTGAGAAACGGGAGGGGAGGCCGAAGCCTGAGATCTGGCCGCGGAGGCCGTGGACCGCCGGGTGGATGCCTTGCGCGGAGGCATCGAGTGTCGATCTCGCGGGGAAAGATTAGGAGTGGGTGACGGAGAAACGGTCGGAGGCGGCTCCGTTGAACACTCCTTTAAGAACAAGGGTGCTGCGAAGACACAGCCCTTCCTCTAGCGCCAATCCTGTTGGTGCAAAAATCTGCTTGCGCTGGAGAAGCTGGAGTCGGGGAAGCCGCGGTCGCCGCCGGGACCTGCAAGGGAAGTCTAAACCGGAGGTGGGGTTGCTCTGGCAAGACCCTCCGACGCTCAAGTTAGTTCTCTGCCTCAACAAGAATGGAGTGCTCGAACGGAGAATTTAGCAGAGTTTTGAGATAAGAAATGAGCTTAGAGAATAACGTATCTGAGTCCCCCTTTTATAGGTGGAGGGGGCAACGGATTGATGGTGACACCTGTAACCGTCTGGTAGTGGGCCGCCCGTGGTCAGGAGAATTTATTGCGAGAGGTAGTGGAGCGGAATCGTGGCCATCACCGCAGCTCGCCACGTGGAATCAGTTGCAGGGAGTGGAGCAGCGCCCGTTGTCGTGACCTGCCAGCGGATGGGAGAATCGCCCGGTATCCGTCGCAGGAGGTGGAGCAGGTTTGTGGCCGTTATTGTGGCCTACCAGGGGTAGTGGAGCTGTGCGGAATCCGCCACAGGAAGTGGGGCAGGGCGGCGACGGTTACTGTGGCTTGTCAGGGAATGATGGATCTGCGCAGAATCCGTCACAGGAAGTGGAGCAGGATCGTGGTCGTTTTGGTGGCCTGCCAGGGGGTGCGGATCTGCTGATTGAAGCTCGACGACGGTCGGAGCCTGGCCTCTGTAGAGGTCCGGGAGAGGTCCTCCTGGCGGCTGGGGTCGTGGGCGGAGTCTGACCTCCATGGGAGCCCGGGTGGAGCCGTGCTGCAGGGGATGTCGGAGGCGGAGCCCGGCTCCCGTAGGAGTCCAGGCGGAGCTGTGCTGCAGCTGATGTCGGAGGTGGAGCCCGGCTCCCGTAGGAGTCCGGGTGGAGCTGCTCTGTAGCTGATGTCGGAGGCGGAGCCCGACTCCCGTCGGAGTCCGGGCGGAGCCCTCTCGGAGCTGAAGTTGCGGGCAGAACCCAGCTCCCGTAGGAGTCCAGGCGGAGTCTTCTGCAGTTGATGTCGGGGGCGGAGCCCGGCTCCCGTAGGAGTCTGGGCGGAGCTGCTCTGTAGTCGATGTCGGAGGCAGAGCCCGGCTTCCGTAGGAGTCCGGGCGGAGCCCTCTCGAAGCTGAAGTTGCGGGCGGAACCCGGCTCCCGTAGGAGTCCGGGCGGAGTCTTCTGCAATCAAAGTTAGAGGTGAAGTCCGGCTCCCGTAGGAGTCCGGACGGAGCTTACCAGCAGTTGATACTGAGAGCGAAGCCTGGCTCCCGTAGGAGTCCGGGCGGAGCTGTGCTGCAGTCGATGTCGGAGGCGGAGCTGTGCTGCAGTCGAGAGCCGTTCTGCAGTTGATGTCGGGGGCGGAGCCCGGCTCCCGTAGGAGTCCGGGCAGAGCTGCTCTGTAGTCGATGTCGGAGGCGGAGCCCGGCTCCCGTAGGAGTCCGGGCGGAGCCCTCTCAGAGCTGAAGTTGCGGGCGGAACCCGGCTCCCGTAGGAGTCCGGGCGGAGTCTTCTGCAATCAAAGTTAGAGGTGAAGTCCAGCTCCCGTAGGAGTCCGGACGGAGCTTACCAGCAGTCAATGTTAGAGGTGAAGTCTGGCTCCCGTAGGAGTCCGGACAGGGTTTACCAGCAGTTGATACTGAGAGCGGAGCCTGGCTCCCGTAGGAGTCCGGGCGGAGCTGTGCTGCAGTCGACATCGGAGGCGGAGCCCGGCTCCCGTAGGAGTCCGGGCGGAGCCGTTCTGTAGTTGATGTCGGGGGCGGAGCCCGGCTCCCGTAGGAGTCCGGGCGGAGCTGCTCTGTAGTCGATGTCGGAGGCGGAGCCTGGCTCCCGTAGGAGTCCGGGCGGAGCTGTTCTGGTGTCGATGTCGGAGGCGGAGCTCGGCTCCCGTAGGAGTCCGGGCGGAGCTGTTCTGGTGTCGATGTCGGAGGCGGAGCCCGGCTCCCGTAGGAGTCCGGGCGGAGCTGTTCTGGTGTCGCGGCAAAGCCCGGCTCCCGTAGGAGTCCGGACGGAGCTGTTCTGGTGTCGCGGCGGAGCCCGGCTCCCGTAGGAGTCCGGGCGGAGCTGTCCTGATGTCGGCGGTGGAGCCCGGCTCCCGTAGGAGTCCGGGCGGAGCTATTCTGATGTCGCGGCGGAGCCCGGCTCCCGTAGGAGTCCGGGCGGAGCTGTTCTGATGTCGCGACGGAGCCCGGCTCCCGTAGGAGTCCGGGCGGAGCTGTTCTGATGTCGTGGTGGAGCCCGGCTCCCGTAGGAGTCCGGGCGGAGCTGTTCTGTTGCCGATTCCGCCAAGGGTTTCGGCTGTGGGTATTTTATACCCAACAGAGTTTATTAGAAGATGAAACATTTTATGATGAAAAATACTAAAATAATTTTTATTAATTCATAATTCATGTACATATACAAAAATGAGCACAACAGTCAACAGACTGACGATTGGCTTTAGGACACTATTCCCAACAATCTCCCACTTAGCCTAAAGCCAATCGGTGCAGTATCTAATACCCATCTTCGACTTGTAGTTGTCGAACTCCTTCATCGCAATGGCTTTAGTGAATGGGTCGGTCAGGTTCTCCTTTCTGTCGATCTTCTGAAGGTCGACGTCACCTCAATCCATAATTTTTCTGGATGAGATGGTAGCGGCGCAGAATATGCTTCGTCCACTGGTGTGCCTTGGGTTCCTTCGCCTGAGCAATGACTCTAGAGCTATCACAGTAGAGCAGAACTGGACCAACAAAGGAGGGTGCTACTCCGAGCTCGATGATGAATTTTTTCAGCCACACTGCTTCTTTGGCAGCATCTGATGCAGCGACATACTCCGCCTCGCAAACTGAATCAGCCACTGTGTGTTGCTTGGAACTCTTCTAGCAGATAGCCCCACCATTAAGGGTAAAAATAAATCCTGACACACTTTTGCTGTCATCGTGATCAGACTGGAAACTAGAGTCTGTAAATCCTATAAGTCTCAAGTCTGATTCACCATAAACAAGCCACTGATCCTTAGTATTTCTTAAATACTTCAGGATGGTTTTAACAACCTTTCAGTGATTCTCCCTAGATCAGATTGGTATCTACTCACTATCCCTAGTGAGTATGCCATATCTGGTCGTGTACATGTCATGGTGTACATGATAGATCCTACTATCGAAGCATATAGAATTCTACCCATACGCTCTCTCTCTTGAGGTGTTGTCGGACAATCCCTCTTCGAGAGAGAAATTCCATGGCCTATCGATAGATAGCCTTTCTTGAATTCTCCATGCTAAACCTCTTCAGCATAGTATCTATGTACGTAGACTGGGATAAACCAAGTAACCTTTTAGATCTATCCCTATAGATCCTCATCCCTAGGATGTAAGAAGCTTCTCCCAAATCCTTCATGGAGAACTATGACGATAGCCAAATCTTTATTTCCTGTGATGTAGGAACATCATTCTCGATTAAGAGAATATCATCCACATACAATACAAGAAATACCACTACTGGATCATTAGTCCACTTTTAAATGCAGAGCTCTTCTCCATTCTTAACGAAGCCATACGTCTTGATCATCCTATCAAAATGTATGTTCCAACTCTGGGATGTCTGCTTAAGTCCATAAATGGACCTCTATAGTCTGCACACCTTAGACTCATCAGTGGATGTGAATCCTTCAGGTTGTATCATATACACCTCTTCATCCAGCTCTCCATTTAGGAAAGCTGTCTTCACATCCATCTGTCAGATTTCATAGTCCAGATGGGCAGCTATCGCAAGCATAATTCGAATGGATTTGAGCATTTCTACAGGAGAAAACGTCTAGTCATAGTCTATACCATAACGTTGATGATATCCCTTAGCAACCAGACGGGCTTTAAGGTTTTCACCTTTCCGTCTCGCCCTCTTCTTCTTGAAGACCCACTTACACCCTATGGGTTTTACTCCTTCGGGTGGGTCAACCAATGTCCACACATCGTTGACCTTCATGGACTCCATTTCGGATTCATGGCCTCTAGCCATTTCTCAGAGTCAGTCTCTGCATTGCATCCATGTAGGTGATCGGATCCTCATCATTTTCATCAAGTTCGATAGGATCGCCGTCCCAGACAAGAAACCATAGTATCTGTCTGGTTGATGTGGTACTCTACCAGATCGCCTTAAGGGTGCAGGAACAATGGGCTCTGGATCTGATCTAACCAAATCGATTCAGGTTCAGCTACTTGTGTCGGTTTTTCCACCTACCGAACTTTCCAAGTAGACAGGAATCACAGGTTGGAAGTGATTCACAATCACCAACTTCAAGAATTTCTTCTTGAGCTAACCTTTTATCCTTTCTTATTGATATGACCTAGCCTACAGTGCCAAAGGTAGACTTCTGACACATTATCTATTCTAGAGCATTTACCGTAGGTTTGAACCACATTAACAGGTTGTGATAGAAAGTAAATTCCATTATTTAGTTGTCCAACAAATATTGTAACACCATTCAAAATGATATTGTAAATATTTTTTTTATTAAAAAATCATAACCGTACATGGCCAAAAGGCCTACAGAAATAATATTTAATAAAAAGTTGGATAATAGTGACATTCACTCAGAATTATATTATGAGAATTGATTACAAGGTTTATGATTCTAAAGCTAGAACTGAAACTTTACTTCCATCTCCAAGTTCAGGAACCTCTCATCTTCATCAAATCTCCTACTGACCTGCAGATTTGCATCGAATTGTAAATATGATAAGGGCTTCCGGTATCCAATACCTAGGAGTAGTATCACAAATAAAAAGTTGCAAGGTGTTATCATATAATTATCTTGCTTCTTCTTCGGCCTGTTTGGGTCCAGGGAGGCAATGTATAGAGGACAGTTTCTCTTCCAGTGCCCCTGCTTCTTGCAAAAGAAGCACTCCGCCTGGCTCTGGTCGGGCTTGCGCTTCTTGGTCTGACCCTATGCAGACGTCCAGCATGCGGCTGCACCTTCTTGTTCTTCTTCTTCTTGTTCTTCTTCCCTTTCTTAAAGGGTCGACGATCAGAAGAAGACCTCCCACAAATTCACTGACTCCTTATGGAGCTGGTGATCCTTCTCAAAGTTCTGCAGCAACCCCAACAAGCCGTGGTAGTTCACTGCAGGCTTTGTCATTCGAAAATGAGTAAGGAAGGGAAGGAAGGACTTGGGCAGAGAATTAAGGATCGCATCCTTACCGACTGCTCGTGTAGGAGAAAACCAGTTTACTTAGGCGCTCAATCATTTGATCATGTACAGTACACGATCAGTGACTGAGGCTCCATCTCTCATCCGAGCATTGAAAATGGCATAACTAGTTTTGTGCCTTTCAACGTCATCAAGCATGCTAAAAGAGTCATTCAACATTTGAAGCATCTCCTGTGGCTGGGCATTCTCAACCTGTGACTGAACTCATCATTCATTGCGCCAGCATTATACACCGGATGTTGGTGCGATCGTTGAGCCACTTTGGTAAGTATCTCGGACTGTCCCTCTAGCATTCAAGACTGGCTCCTCAGGTGCGGATCCGTTACTATATAAAGGATCCGCTCATGCTCAAGGATGATTTTTAATTTTTGATACAGCTATCGAAATTAGGTCCCATGAGCTTGTCATTATCTAATAATGACCGGAGCGACAGGGTAGTGGCCATAGCTGCATAAAGAAAAACCAACCTTAATTAGTACACAAATTATTAATACTAAAGACTTGGACTTTAGTCTAAAGTTTCTCCCAGTATTTTTATGAACTGATAGCCTCAACCTCCAATTTGAGGAATTATTTTAATTCTTTAGTGGGTACTAGAATCCACACAGACTACACACAAGCCCAACTTTGGTTGGTCAACCCATGTGCATCTATGGATAGGTTCATAACCAGTTTTTTTCTAAACAACTTCTAGTAATTGATTTTGTCCCAGAACCTAATCAGTAGGCTTTGGCCTCCACTAAAAAGATCTGGTTAGGTCCAACCATTAACATGACTTGATTTGGTGAATCAGATCAATAAATGATCAGGCCTGACTTTGGCGGCCACCTGACCACCAACAGAAAGACTCAAACCAAATTATCATATTATGAATGATAATTCTATTAGTCAATAAGCACCAGACTTTTGGGCCTCCAATGATTATTAAACTAATAGACTCATTATCACTCACTTAATGGGAGGCTATGACTTAGTTATCACTATAACTTAATCATTTTTAGGACCTAATAATTTTTGAGGATTTTATTAAAGGATAGAAGAGAATAAATTTTTAGCCAATTTCAATCCTCCCACTGACTTCACTAAGCCAGATTAAAAAAAAAATTAATTAAATCTGCATTAAGAGCACCTAAATCAGTCAAACTGATTTACCTAATGACATGATGAGCCTAATCGCCAAGTGATCTAATCAAAACCTAACTCATCAGGTTGGCCAGGTAAGTGAGATCAGTAGTGGCAATATGCCATTAACTCGTCAGAAATGAATCAATGCGAGTAGCTCCCACTTAAGAACCACTGGTCAAACTGCCAAACTTACCTTAGACACCAACCGGTTCATTAGTTTTAATTTGATCAACTTAGTAAATAGGGTTCCACCGCGTAGCCATGAATTAAGTCATCTTGGTCTAGTTAAAGACATGGATCCATTCAACTACAACTATTGGAGTTGAGTCTAGAGTATCCTTGACCTAATCTAATTCAACTTTTGATTAGATTTGATCAATTACTCTAATTTAGTCCATTTCTTTAAGCTAACCTTAGGTCTAACCCAATTATGGACCTAATCCATCTAACCCATTGACCCACAAGTTTATGCAATTGTCTTAGGTCTTAATTCACAATTCTAGACCTACTAGACAACACTTAATTCTTTTAATTAAGTATTTGGGCTGATGGTCAGGTTTGGCATTTTGAAAATAATTTTCAAATTTGAAAGGTTTTATTTTCTTTCACCAAATATGTTGACTTATTACATATATATATCAGCACATTTCATAAATAGTAATCCTATTGCTAATTACATAACAGAAAATAACTCAATCAAAATAAATCATGAATATTCCTTTCGCTGCTTCATCTGCATAGGATATAATCGCATCCGCACCCCTACCGCCATAGGAGACCCATCGAATGGGAAGAGAGGGCCTTTAAACCCTACTTTTCTCCTCTGACTGGACGGCCATGGCAACCAACCCAATTCGATTACTTGCTACTTGGATCAAGTATATCTAAATATACCAATTTCAAAATTTAACTTTCAAATTTTAAATTTTGAATTACAAATTTCAAACAAATTTCAAATTTTAAATTTTTGAATTTCAAATTTTAAATTTTAAATTTTTGAATTTCAAATTTTAAATTTAATCAATTCAAATTTTAAATTTCAAATTTTAAATTTCAAATTTTTGAATTTTAAATTTCAAATTTTAAATTTCAAAATTCAAAATTCAAATTTTGAATTTCAAATTTTTGAATTTTGAATTTTGAACAACTTTCAAAATTCAAATTTCAAACTTTAAACTTTTAGATTACAACTTAATCTACGCATGCAAATATATATATCATATCTAAGAACCTGCTCTGATACAATTTGTGGGGAAAATTCAGTGTTGAGGTAAAATAATAATTTTAAAACTTTTTCAAAATTACTATTTTATAGTAAAAATTATTAATTAATCTAATTAATTAATAAGAATTTACCTACACTAGGATCTAAATATGATATATAGCATGCATGTATTTAAATTTAAAATTTGAATTTGAATAGTAAACACTTTACTGTAATGTGTTCAGAACACAATACCTTTGTGCGGGTAGTAGATCGCCGCAATCTGATCATCGTCGGAAGAGTTTGATCATCGTGATGCAGCCACACAGTGTGTCTGACCTCTGTGGATCATCCACATAAAGCTTCCGTCTGATCGACTCCTCACGAGTGCTAGCTCATTGTAGAGCCCTTTCGATGGCCGATGCTGATCGAACTCCTTCGATCGATGTCTGCTGATTCTTTAGATGCTTTGGATCATCAGCAAACATGCTTGAGATGATATTGAAGATCTCTCCAAAATTTGGTGGGCTCACGACACTCGTAGCTCACCTTTCTCACTTTTCGAACTCCAGGCTGAAACCCTGAAGAACTCACTGAAACCCTGCACACACCTTTTCTTTCTTTTCTTTCTTTTTCTCTCGGAAGGATATAGACCTTCACCTTGCACACAAGATTCCTCATGCCCAGATTTTCTCTCCAAATTTTTTCTTGTACACGCCCCACTCTTCTCCTCCTTTTAAAACAACAACCAAGGTCTTATCCACGTGAGAGGATAAAGATGAGTAATTGCACATTTGAATTCAAATCAAATTTTGAATTCAAATGGAAACTAATTTATCCTATCCACTAAGGGCGTGAGAAGAGGAGGGCATTGCTTAATTTGTGCGTGAGTGATTTCTTGAGAAACATTTTCTCGTGTAAGAAATAGGGCGTTGAAAGAGGATAAGGTCAAGGCGCTAAGATTGGTTGCTCATTCAAATTTTGTTTTGAATTTGAATGGCCAACTAATAATCCTTATCCACTCATTTGGTGCATTAAAGTAGGGCGTGAGGAGGGCTTTGCATAAGAAAAAATTCATGAGAACTTTCTTCTCGTGAATTTAAATGGGCGCAGTGGAAGTGAGGTGACGCAGGGAGAATGGGTCAACGTGGTTTCATTATTTAAACCAACCTAACTCAACCAAATAAGTTAGGCCCAATTAGACTAATTTAAACCCAACTAAATTAGGCTTAATTAGGCTCAATAAAATCTTAATCAAATCAGGAATTGATTAAGTCCAACCCCTGATCAAATCTGGGACCAAACCATCTCGACGATTAGGTCAACTCTTAACCTAATCGGGTTAAACCCAACTGAATCTGATTAATTGGACTTGATCAAAAATAATACTCAATCAAATTGAGTTAATTAGTAATCAAATCACTAATTAAACCTCTATAAATATTGAGTCCAAATCAATGGGTAATCGGGCATCAGAATTCATCGATATGTAACCCTGATCGAAGAGCCCAAACCAGTGGACTCTTGACCCCGGTACCCAAAATGTGTGGGACTCATGATCAGAGAATCCTGATTCTCAATCATAGAGTCTCAGACACATAGGACTCATAGTCCATGAGCATTAGGACTCTTCATCAGCCATCAGATCAGATAGAACCTCTAATGTGTGTGACCCCGCAGGTTCGAACCTAAGCCGGTAGCATAGGAACCAATTTCTGTATTAATCGAAGTGACCATCTAGCAATGGTACCTGACGACTGGATAGGTCGAATAGTCACAATTGCAACACTCAGAACCTACGTGAATATGGTTACTGTATAATTCATCCTTTTGACCTCTGTGTTTAGGACGACTCAGGGTTAAACTGTCAACCCTGATTAGATCATCCGAATCGTGCTCAACTCAAACAGTCCTGTGACTCCTCACAAAGACTATCCTGGCCAAGTTTTGCTAAATTGAAACATGATTGTACATAGCTCCTAAACTGGAGTGGTCAATCCCATCTTGACACATGCACTGACAAGTCAAGTACTTGACTACACCTAGCAGCCTTCCGTCACTGAATTAGAAATTCAGGTAGTCCAGTGCCTAAGTGCAGTGAGTTGCTTGCAAGTCACCATGGCGGTCTCAAGTCGAAGAGATATTTATACCCATATTTCATCAGAGTAAATCTTGACAGCAGAAATAGCTCCGGAGTCGGTCATGTTCAGTGCAGATGTACCCTTACATCTTACCTGTATGCCATACCAGTGTCTCCACACTCATTGGTTAAGAGGACAACCAACCTATATGGCACACAATGACCTATGCTTGATAAACATTATCATCCTTGGTAACAATGTATCATTTGATCGTGAACAGATTTAAGGACTAAACAATAAATCTTCCTTTGTCGAGTCTAAATAGTCCTAAGGACTTCACCACAACATAGGAGTTCATTAGAAGATGAAATATTTTATGATAAAAATGCCAAAATAATTTTTATTAATTCATAATTCATGTACATATACAAAAATGAGTACAACCATCAACAGACTGACGATTGACTTTGGGACACTATTCCAACAATATAGGTGAGATGTAGGAGTACATCATCACTGAACAGGTGACTCACCTACTGAGCATCCTGCTGTCAAGAGCTGCTCGTGAAGCACATAGATATAAGTATCCTTCACCATAGTGATTTGCAAGCAACTCACTGTACTTTAGTATCGGACAATCTGGATTTTAATGTAGTGATGAAAGGCTATTGGGTATAGTCAAGTACTTGCGAAGTCTGTGTGTAGATCAAGATGGGATTGATCCCTTCAAATTATTGAAGTTGATGTATCACTGTATTTTAATTTAGTAAAACTTTGGTTAGGGTAATCCATGAGATGGATTTAAAAGATTGAAATACAATATGGATGAAGCAATCTCAGTTGATAATTAACCTGAGACCATCCTAGAGCATTCAGGGTCAAAAGGATGAATTATGCGGTAACTATGTGTATAAGTTCTAAAATATTTTTTTATGATAATTTGATCTATCTAGACATTGAAAATTATTGCTAGATGGTATCTTGATTAGTACAAAAATTGATTCCTATACTACCAGCTTAGTATTTGAACCTATGGAGTCACGCACACAAGTCAACAAAGTAGGAAGGAATTGGCCTATGCTTATATATCTAATTTAAAAGTACTTAACTTGATTGAACATATAACTAACTTGATTAAGAATTAAGTTATGGGTCAAATAAGATTGAAGAGTTGACTATATCTAACTAGCACTACACATGAGGTTTAGGTTTGATCCCAGAGATGAAGAGTTTCTAATCTATGATCCATGGAGCATATGAAAGATTAAATTTAAGTACTAATTAATTTTAATTAGATTTGAATTAGTTAGACTTAATTAGATCTAAAATTTAAGTTAGATTTAGTACAAAAGTCTTAAAAAGTTTAGGATTGACAGCCTTTCGAAACTGTTTCAAACCAGCTTTGAATTGGATTTAGTCTATTTTGGATGAGATATAAGAAATCTTTCTTGCATTGAGAATCCCCTCTCTTAAAGGTTGACCAACACTTGAAAGCTTCCTTATTGTGGGGGTCCCATGTGGGTGAGGGATTGGGTGCAATTTGGTTGTCATATGTGATGGCAATTCTATCTCATGTAGGAGTCTTTCTTTCATGAGTATTAGACTGATTCAAAATATATTTGAGTTAGGAGTCCTATACTTATTAGGTCATGAGATTTATTAAATAGAAAGGGTCTCTACCTATGGATGCATACCAAACAAATTAGATTCAGAGAAGAGAGAAAGAGAGAGAGAGGAGCCCTTCTTCTTCTCCTTAGCCTCTCCCCTTTGGTGCTGCCCCTTCTCCCTTGGCGTGGGCCCTCTTTGGGCATCCCACTTACTAGTGTGAGGTGTCACACCAGTACATCTCCTCCCTCATTTGATTGGGTTGTGAAGATCAAAATTCATCCCAATTTCCTGTGGCATCTGGTGTGTATACGAAGTAGAAAGTCTGCACATTTAGGCCTATGCGAAGGATTATTTTAGATTTTTAAAGATTTGATCTCTGATTTTACTACTAACCAAATAAAGATTTTATCTTTATTCATGTAGATTAATAAAAAAATTTAGATGCAACCTGGGCTATCTGAAGAGAAAAATTTTTCTTCCCTTCATAGAGGATGCTTGCTTTAGGTCTTTCATGGAGAATTAAATATACAACTATATTTTAACCGATGTCAGTATTAGACACTCCCAATCAAGAGGATGTCATCCACATACATTATAGAGAACGTGACAACACTCCCACTAACCCTTTGGAAACACATAATTCCTCATTTCTGATCAAACAATTTGATAATATCATGAAATGAATGTTACAACTCCAAGATTACTGCAGACTTAGTGATCCCTTATCACGAGAAGTGAAATCCATAAGCACTCCATATAGATATCTTCAAAAGATATCTAGTCAGGAAGGCTATTTCACATTCTTTTCTTGAAGTCGATGTCTAATATTGCCTCATTATAGTTTTGAGATCATCTCTATGTTCTCTATCTCCCATGAGAAATGATTTTTCTCTACATCTTCTGTTAAGCATACCTAAGTATCTTTTGAGAGGATGGGAGATCCTACTGTATCTACAAGGTGGAGGAAGAACATACATATACTGGCTCATCATGAATATGTTCTTTAGATCCTACGACTTGCTGCTCTTCAGAGATATTCTCTTCGAGCTTAACTTTTCTCCCACCACTTCATCTTAGATAAATAATTTTTAAAGAAGATAGCATGATGGGTCACAATCACATTATGATCTTTTTAGAAGAAAAGTAGCATCCCAAACTCTTTTAGGATATTCTTTGAAATGAGCTTTATAGATCTATCCTCTAACATATTCACCTGCTATCCTTGACACAGGCTGGACATCCTTAGATCTTGAAATAATCAAGATTCAATTTTCACCATGCTATATCTGATATGGTGTGGTAGGAACAGATTTAAAGAGAACATAATTTCATTAAAATAAAGCATATCCTTAAAGAAACAAAAATAAATCAATGAAGTCCATCATGGACAGATCTATATCTCATACAGTCCCATGACTCTTCTTAATTATCTCGTTGAGCTGAGATGTACTAAGAGGGATTCATTATGAAACTATGCCATTTTATGAGATAATCAAAAATTTTTTCTTTGATATTGCATCCTTGATCTGATCAAAGTATCTTTAAGAATTTTTTGATTTCTTCTCCACTTTATATCTAAATTTTTTGAACTTTTTAAAAATTTCAGATTTGTATCCATATACTTACCCATACTATGACTGATCATTGGTAAAGATAATAAAGTAGAGATAACTCCTTTTGTTAACACATCAAATGGGCTACACACATCAAATGTATACTAAGATAAGTATCTCAGTGGTTCTTTTTCTCTTATCCCATAAGAGTAGCTTGGTCATTTTTTTTCAAAGAGATGATGCATAAACTAGATATGACTCAACAGTCAATGAGCCCAAAAGCCCATATTTTTTCAGTCTGTTAATCATTTATTCTTCTATATGACCTAGTCTAAGATTTCATATATACTTAAAGTTTATCTCAACTTGGGATCTCTTAGATCCAATAGCATTCACTGCTTACTCAATTAAGTTCATAGATGTATCACCATGCAAATAATAGAGACTGTCTCTAAGAACTAAATCCAAATGATAATCACAAAGGATAAATGCCCATGGCCACAAAAGCAACTCTTGTCCTATTGTCAATTTTAAGGGTTACTTTCTCAGCCCTCTACCTTCTTATAGACTCTATACTAAAGTGCATAAAAAATACTAGAGTCTAAAACTCAACTGGAAGAAGAGAAAATTGTAAGGATAATATTGAGCAATTTCAACATGCCTACTCAAGGCATATTCTTATTTCTTTAGACTCTTCAGATATGTACCTCTGAACTTTTCAAGGTTCCTTAATTACCAATATTTTGACCAATTTAAATAAGATGTCAAGATGGTCATTCATATGATAGTTTACCATAAACTACCTATATAAACTAAAAAGAGATCGTAGGATCAAATCCACAAGCAATTCCTTATGCATGGTCATATCAAGCCTTTTAAGCTCCTTAACATCTTTGATCATTATCAAATAATGATCATAGACTAACTGTCCATCGTGCATCTTATGTACTGTGCGACTCTAATCATCTCATAACACTTATAGATAAATCAATATATCGTTGACAGTGTATATGTGCTCATACATATATAGCACCTAACTTTATTGTCATTGTCCATCCATTTATCAAGTATAGCTCATTGACTTTAGGTTGGACAGGTTGTTAAAATTAGAATAACCTAGTAGAAAATATTGCTTAATTTTTTAAAATTAAGAATGATTCTTAGGTTTGTGACCCAGTCTATGTAATTGGTTTCGGTTAAACGGTTGATATCTAGGATTTAAACTAGAAGGTTAAAAGCTGATATAATAAATAATAGAGAGCAAAGATTCTAGTTAGATGTTTGTGCTTATTTTATAATTTGCTCTAGAGATTTTTAGATGAAAAAAGATATCCACTATTTTATCAAATCTCCCACACTCTCCAAGTGGAGAAATAAAAACTCTAATGCGACAACTGAATTTTCAATGGGTGCTGCAGTCCTACAGATGCTGTGCACCTCACCTAACAGTTATTGATAACACGCACACTGATGCATGGATAACTCTTTGTCCAGATGCTTCTTTAAGCATGTTGCAGCATCTTGGTCTCTAAGTCATGTGAGCTCACCTAACAATTATTGCTCACACTCCTTAGTTAAGTCAGACTCACCATTCACAAAAAGGTGCAAAGCCATCATTGGGCCCCTCACCTAATAGTTATTGGGCCTAACCCCGTCTTTACCCTAGAGCAACTCTTTGCTAATAGAGTAGTTGTATTTTCCGATGCAATTGAACCACTATGACCAGCCATGAACAATCAATGCCGGTAGCACACCGCACATCTATAATGATGAAAGACCATTGGACTTAATATTTATGGAGAGTTTGGATTTAGGTCTCATCTAATCGATCATCATATGATTGATCTAATTGGCATGGGCTAAACCAAAATACCAAGCAGATATATTTGAGACTCAATCTTTCAAATTGGCCAGGTAAGTGGAGATTGGTGGGGATCCCCCCGTTGCTTTTCTTAGACACCAATAAATTGGTTAGATCAATGAACAAAATCAATTAAATAACTACCTTTCAATTACTTGCCTTAGACATTCATTGGTTAATTAGTCCAAATAGATTAGCTTAGGTGAATCAGATTCGAGCCATAGAGCCGAATTAGGTCCTTAGGTTAATTAATTTTACATATGGATGTCAATCGATTCAATCAACAATAATTGTATGACCTTAAGCTCTATTGACCTAACTCTAATCAATACTTGACTCAGTTTGCTCAACTACTAAATTGATTTTGATCCATTATGATCAAATCAGAAATTCTAGATGTAATCCAATTACATGACCTAATTTGATCTACCTATGACCAATCCCTCATGCACAAACACTAATTTCAGATCTTAAATTTAAATTTTTAGATCTAATTTTTTTGCATGAAAAGTAAGTTTTGATCTCAAAATAATTTTTTAGATCATATATATAAACATATATTATATACATGAATAAAATTCAGATCATAGAAACTGATTTCAGCCCGAACCATGCTTTCATATATCATATATACGAATCAAAATAGATCTCGAAACTCTTTTCAAATCTAAACAATAAAACATATATCACATATATGATGAAAAATTAGATCTAAAATTTTATTTTAATTAAAAATTTTAATATCATTCTAGGACAATCATACAGCATAATAAGTTATGCCAGGACAATCTTATATCAAAATGACATCAAAAACTTTTAGATTTGAAATTTTTTTCTACAAATTTTAGATATAAATCCTAATCTCATGTATATGACGTGGCTCTGATACCACTATTGGACTTTCATAATTTCATGCATGCAAAAATTTTTAAAATAAGTACATAGTGAAAATTAAAAATTCAGATTAAATCTAATTTAATCTAAGCATGCATAAGATCAAATCTTAAAATCATAAAATAAGATCTACATATATGAGATAGGATTTAGATACAAAAATCAAATAGAAAAAAATAAATAGAGAAGATCTAATTTTCATACCTTAGCATGGGTCGATCTACATCGCGAACTGATGATCATGGATGTCTTTCGAAGGTTCTTGAAACTGCACAAGTATCCAACCTCTACAGATATCCATACGAGATCTCGATCTGATCAGAAGCTTCTTGATATCACCAAGGTGCTAGCTCTCTTATAGAGATCATATCTTGATGGTTGAAAACTCTTCATTTCTCTCAAGATCTTCTTAGAGAAGAAGAAGAGAATAGGAGGATAAAGATCTTTACGCTAGAGATCATGAAAAGAGCACTTTCTTCTCTTTCTTCCTAAAACCCATGCATAAAATATCTACGCTAGAGATCTAAGAAAATATATCCAACTCTTGGACAAAGGAGAGAGAAAAATTTTATATCCAAACTTGGACAAAAGAGAGAGAGAGAAGGCCCTAACAACCAACTTTTTATTGTTGGTAAGAAAGAAGGGATAAGAGCAAACAAACCTCACGCCTTCCCTTTGGATGTCGTGCCTCTTTTCTCTAATATTTTTCATGCATGCCCCCTTTGTTTTTGGCATCCAAAATTTGATCCATATCAGATTGTTGCTGCCCCACATAATCCCTTGTTTAAACAGGAATAGATAGGGTTTCAGGTGAGAGTCCAAATTTCCTTGGACTCTTGTATATGCTGCCCACACTATTCCCTTTATGCACCAATATATCCTATGAAAAGAAAGGTTAGCATGAACTCCTTTCATGCTAAAAAATATCTCGATCATGGAGAAAAAATAGGTGCTAAATATTAAGTGGGCGTGGGGCTAGGTTGGCGCATGAGAAGAGATGGAGTCTTAATTACTTAGGACTCCTCTTTAGGTGGCTGATTTAAATCAAATTAAACTCTAACCAATTAAGGTTTAGTTGCATCCAATTAGAGGAGAATTCTTAATCCAAATAAGAATCCAAAATATTTTAATTAGATCCTAATCTAATTAAGAATTAAGTCAAACTTAAATCCTAATCAAACAAGAAATTATTCTCCATGCAATTTAGTTATCTTATAACTCAATTAGGCTTGATGTAATCAAACCCATGTCAAGTCAAATTGAATCTAATTCAATTAGACTTGATGCAAGCCCCATTGTTCAATCAAATTAAGTTAATTAGCAATCTAATTGCTAGTTAATTCTCTTATAACTTACTAACTCTTTAGCGAGTTACTTAATTATAATTTTTGTATTGAATTAATCATTAATCATATTGATAATTAAATCATATCATGATTCATAATCATAATTCAACCATCTGATCAATCAAAAATCTCTTTGTGTGTGATCCATAGATTTTATTCTATCTATTAGTGAGATATATTATGATCCCTATCATAATATCATTAAAACTCCTTTAATGGTTGAAATCATTCCAACTCTGCCATCAAAGATCATCGATTATCGAGATGATGCTCGTGGGTCTCACAATCCACCAGTGACACCTGACAATATATAGTGACAATCTAACAGAATAAAAGGTGATAATCTCTAGGTACAGTTAACGTATGATACAGTTCCTCTATCGTGAGTCCTGATCAGATGGCAAGTCATGGATAAATATCAAACCTCATCATCGATCATATGATAGATTCAATTAGCTCGAGTTCATATGTGATTCTCACGAAAACTCTTTTTCATCAATCACAATACTATGACCATAGACTTAAGAAGTCAGCTTCTAAATTTCAGAGGACTACTGTCCTCTGTTAGGGTCAATAGATTCTATCTAGGTGCGCATCCTACTCCAACAGTAAACCAACTGTTGCCAACATCCACTATAAAGACTCATTGAGTCAATATTTATGTATAGTCAAACTCCAGCAGTCTTACTATGAGCAGCTATAGTATTGTAGGTCAAAAGACCAGTTACAGTACTGCAGCATTGAGAAAGTCACTAACTGAAGGAAAAACCACCTTTTTTCTTTGTAGGATCTTCCAGATTTCATCAAATCTGGGTGGAATAATTTAAAAATTTTATTTTATACTATTTTAGATCTAATATCTATTAGATTAATTTTATTATCTGATATTTAAAATCTAAAATTAAATCTAAAAGTATGAGAAGTATAGACATACCTCAAGGGTAATCTGATTACCCTGTAGATGATCTCAGCACAGTCTGAGGTTCTGATGTAGCTATGCAAGTGTCTGGCCTCTATCGATATCTACTTAGGCAGGACCTCGAAATCTTTCCTCACAAATCTATGCTCCAAAAATTAGATCTCTATCTGATTTGGAAGTGCTTCTAACTCCTTCTGAAGTTGGAGCAGCAGCTTGTCGAAGATGTCCTGCAGTCTCCTGTTCCAGGCGTCACCACACCTTGGACCTTTGCCAGATGGATGTCCAACTCCTTGGATATGAAGAGGGGAGAGAGGAGAGTAGGGAGGATATGGAGAAGAGGAGAGGATTCTAATTTTGGCTGGGTATTGAGCAGAAATTTACAAACCCTAGGCGCAGACAGGATTTTATAGACCCTGTATGCTGGGCAGTGCCACATCATTCGACCAATCAAAAATTTCAATAAATTTTGAAAAAATTTTGATTGGTGGAGTGATGTCATTTGATCACATCAAATAAGAACCCCCACCTTCTCTCTTATGTTGGCACCAACTTTGGATAAGCACAAGCAAGGTGGCGCCAAAGAGTCCATGTTAATTAGGACTCTTCCATCCTTATCCATTTGGGGTGCCCACTTTAATCCAATTGGGTCATGCCATAATCTGATTATGGTGCCCAATTCAATATGGTTTTGCATGTAGACACTCCACAAAAATCTTTCAATGAGCTCCCTTCAGTTTAAGACCCATATGTCAATATTTGACAGATGTCCTAAAATAAAATTGATAGGTGACGGAATTAGCAGGTGCTTATCTTAAATTCATCTCATGAATTAAGACAAGTCTTTTTTGAGATGGACAAGCTTCATTTAGACTGAAAAAACTTCTCAAGGTTCTCTGGATGAGTCAAATCATATTTGGCTTGGTAGAGACAGAAAAGATTACACGAGGAGAAAGTTAGGCTCAATCATGTGCTACCATGATTTCCTTGAACCTAATTGGATCTTATCCAAATCAATTGGGTTAGCCTAATTGATGACATTCAGAACCTAACCCTTTTTGTGTGACCCAGTTAGGTTCAATTCCATATGGTAATGAGACATGTCTTGATCTCATCATCGACATCATCGAAACTCCTTTCGATGGATCAGAACTCTTTTGATTTAAACAATTAGAATGATCGATCATCAATATCATTCTAATTGCTCCCAAAATCACCAGTGACACCTAGCAGTATGTGGTAGCAACCCATCAGAACTAAGATGAACCTCTCGATGCAGCTACCTGTGTGATTGAGTTCCTCTATCATGAGTTCCGACTGAATTAGGGTTAAGGTGAACTCGTCAAACCCAACATCAATCATATGAATCAATCGATCGATCCAAATTCGATGTGAAACCCCAATGGAAAACTTTTTTTTATTATTTTACTCTGCCATGGCCATGGGCTTAAGGACTCGATCTTTCGATCATCATAGGGCTATTCTTCTCATCTACCGAGGTTGATAGATCCCATCTTGGTGCGACCTAGTTCCTACAATGAATATGCTACAGCCAACATACACCTCAGGGTTCGAATGGCTAGGAGACCGAGTTATGGCGTAGTCAAACTATAACACACTCAAGGTGAACTAAAGATGCACCTCAGGTCAAAGAACTAGACACATAACTGCAGCATCAAGCTTAGTCATCGACGAGAAGGTAGACTTTCTTATGATTGCTCGATATGGTCACGCTTAGTACTCTCGTTCTCAATGAATATCTATACTCTCACTCTGGTGTCTCCACATCATAGACTCAAGACACATCTATCCTAAGAAGCGATCATACACCAACCTTCCGGATCGATCACCATCCTCATGATGATCCTATGGTCAGGAGCGTTTATGAGTTAGTTATGTAAATTCATGCCTTAAATTTTCAACTCTTGAAAATATGAATTGACATTCCTACTAACTCAAAGGGTGCATCACAGACACAATATACACAATGTGATAGAAGAATAACCCATTTATTGATTTATAGTCAAAATTATAAATTTGTCCTTAGATTTGTACAGAAATGTATCAGCCAATCTGGCATCTAGGGCACACATCTAACAAACTTCCACTTGACCTAATGCCAATTGGCTACATATCTAAGTCCCATCTTCTCAAGGTGGGCTTCGATCTTTTGCTGGCTTAATGGCTTTGTCAGTGGGTCTGCCATATTGTTTGTGGAGTCGACTCTCTTAACCTCGACATAACCTTTTTCAAGATAATCACGGATCAGATGAAATCGCCGCTCGATGTGCTTGACTTCTAGTGAGACCTTGGCTCCTTAGCTAGGGCTATGGCACCATTATTGTCATAGTAAAGAGGGATGGCATCCGATGATATCACTCCAAGCTTCGCGGCAAACTTTTGTACCAGAATGCCTCCTTTGCAGCTTTCGATGCAGCAATATCTCTGCCTCCATGGTGGAATCAGCAATCACCGTCTGCTTGAACTCTTCCAGCTAACTGCACCACTATTGCAAATGAACAGACTCCCAGATGTCGACTTTCGATCATCTATATCAGACATAAAGTCTGAGTCTATATATCCCTGAATCTGGAGTTCTCCATTCCCAAAGACTAGAAACATATCCTTAGTCCTTCTCAAGTACTTAAGGATACATTTCATAGAAGTTCAATGCTCTTCGCCTGGATTTGATTGATATCTGCTTGTGACACTTACAGCATGGGCTATATCAGGTCGTGTACATAGCATGGCATACATGAAGCTCCCTATTGCCGAAGCATAAGAAATTTTGCTCATGCGTTCAATC
This sequence comes from Elaeis guineensis, assembly GCF_000442705.2. Lineage (NCBI taxonomy): Eukaryota > Viridiplantae > Streptophyta > Magnoliopsida > Arecales > Arecaceae > Elaeis > Elaeis guineensis. Next base: position 35,294,687 of record NC_026001.2, on the reverse strand, counting down.
TCTTTAGGTGTGCTAGGGCACATCTTCTTGGAGAGATGAGTGCCATGTCTAAAAGATACTAAACCTCTTTTGGAGTTTTCCATGCTAAGCCTTTTTAGCACCTCCTCTATGTACATCTTCTGTGAAAGTCCCAACATCCTATTTGGTCTATCTCTATAGACCTTAATACCCAGTATAAAGGATGCCTCTCCTAGATCTTTCATTGAGAACTTCTTAGACAACCATACTTTGACTGAGGTCAACATAGGAATGTCATTCCCAATTAGGAGGATGTCATCTACGTACAATACGAGGAAGACAACTGTGCTCCCACTGATCTTTTTGAACACACATGGTTCCTCCTCATTCTTGATGAAACCAAATATTTTGATCACATTATTGAAACGAGTATTCCAACTCCGAGATGCTTGCTTAAGTCCATAAATGAATATTTGCAGCTTGCAGACTTTGTGATCATCATCATTAGATGTGAAACCAAGTGGCTGTTCCATATAGATATCTTCCTCAAGATGTCCACTTAAGAATGCCGTTTTTACGTCCATCTACCATATTTATAATCGAAATAGGCTGCAACAGCAAGCAATGTACGGATGAATTTTAGCATGGCTACGGGCGAGAAGGTATCTTGATAGTCAATGCCTTCACACTGACTATAACCTTTCGCTATAATCCTAGCCTTGAATGTCTCCACATTTCCATCTGCACCTATCCTTTTCTTGAAGATCCATTTACACCCAATAGGTACAATACCTTCAGATGGATCTACCAAGGTTCAGACTTGGTTTGAGTGCATCGAGTCAATTTTTGATCTCATTGCCTCTAACCATTTCTTAGAGTCGATATTTAATATCGCCTCATCATAGATCTTGGGATCATCACCATGAACCCCATTTCCCATGAGGAACATTTCCTCTACATCCTCTTGTATGGTACCTAAGTACCTTTCAGGAGGATGGAAAATCCTAGTCGATCTACAAGGTGGAAGAGGTTGTGTTAAGACTGGTTCTGATTGATTTGGTTTCTCAGGTTCTTTAGCTCATTGCTCTTGGGAGACATTCTCCTTGAGCTTAATTATTCTTTCGATGCCACCATCTTGAATAAACTATTTTTCAAAAAAAATAGCATTTCGACTCACAATCACATTGTGATCTTTCAGAATATAAAAATAGTATCCAATGACTCTTTAGGATATCTTATGAACCAAGCTCTAAAAGACCTGAACTCTAACTTGTCCGTCTGCTGTCTCTTGATATGAGTCGGACAACCTCAAATTCTGAGATGATTCAGACTTGGCTTTTACTATGTCATATCTCATACGGTGTGGTAGGAACAACTTTAGAGGGAACCCTATTCAATACATAAATTACTGTCATGAGACAATATCCCCAAAGAAATTCAGGGAGGTCCGTGAAGCTCATCATGGAACGAACCATATCTAATAGGGTCTGGCTTCTCCGTTCTGAAATCCCATTGAGTTGAAGCATTCCAGGTAGAGTCTATTGAGAGACTATGCCATTGTCCTTAAGATAGTCTAGAAACTCCCGACTAAGGTATTCACCTCCTCGATCTGATCGAAGAACCTTAATGGGCTTTCCTGTTTGTTTTTTCACCTCATGTCTAAATTCTTTGAACCTTTCAAAAGCTTCAGACTTGTGTTTCATTAGAAACACATATCCATACCAAGACATATCATCGGTAAAGGTAATGAAGTAGACATAGTTGCCTCTAGCTGGTACATCAAATGGATCGCACATATCCGTATGTACTAGGGCAAGTAGATCTGTGGCCCTTTCCCCATGTCCCATAAAAGGAAGCTTGGTCATTTTGCCTTGAAGGTATGATTCACAAATTGGATATGACTCAGAAGTCAATGGACTCAATAGTCCGAATTTCTCCAATTTGTTAATCCTGTCTTCCACTATATGACCTAGCCTTAGGTGCCACAGATACCTATTATTTAGACTATCTCTAGGCCTTTTAATTCCTATGGCATTCATATTTTGCTCGATATTAAATACAGATACATCAATATGTAGCTGATAGAGATCGTTAATAAGAAAATCATCTACAACTTTATTATTTTCATAAAAAATATTACAATGATCCTAATGAAAGCTAATTACATAGCCTTCTTGTATTAAACATGAAATAGAAATTAAATTCCTGCTTGTTGTAGGTACATAATAACAATCTCTAAAAACTAAATCTAATCCTAACGGTAATTGCAGAAGGTAGATTCTCACGGTCATAGCAGTAACTCTTGCTCTATTCTCGATGTGTAGGATCATCTCCCCATCCCTCAGCCTCCTGCTCACCTCAAGACCCTGCATAGAAGTGCACAAATGAGCACTAGAACCAGAGTCAAGCACCCAAGTGGATGCAGAAGAAACCATAAGGTTAGATTCTAAAATGAGCATACCTCTAGAAGAACCATCCTTCTTGTTCTTTAGGGTGGCCAAGTACTGAGGACAGTTTCACTTCCAATGGCCGTCTGATTGGTAGTGAAAATATTTTTTCTTATCAGCAGCCTTCTTCTTCGGTTCTGTCTTCTTCTTCTTGCCATCCACCTTCTGCTTCTTCGTAGACTTCTTTTTCTTTCCAAAAGACTTTCTCTTAGAAGAAGTCTGCTCCACAGTAAGAACTGAGCCTTTTAAATCCTTCATAAAAAGCTCAGCCGTAACCAGCATGTTCATTAACTCGGCCAAGGTACACTGCATCTTATGCATATGGAAGTTCATGATGAACTGACCATATGCATCGGACAAGGACTGAAGGATCACATCAATCTGAAAATCTTTGTCTAAGATTATACCGAGCTTCTCAAGCTCCTCAAGATCCTTGATCATTGTCAAACAATGATCTTGGACTGACTGCCCATCACGTATCTTGGCCTTAAAAAGTCTTTGACAGACTTGATATTTGGCCACATGACTCTGTTCACCAAACAACTCTTGTAGGTAAGCCAACATTTGGCGTGTAGTCAAAATGTTCTCATGTTGGCGCTGCAAGTCATCAGACATTGCACCCAACATGTAGTACCTTACTTTGTTATCATCATCCATCCACTTTTTCAGAGACGTTCTCTGTTCAGCAGTCGGACGTGCTGGCATGGCAGGTGTGTCCTGGTCCAAGATATGAGTCAATTTTTTGAAATCTAGAATAATTCTATAGTTCCTCAACCAGTCTTTGAAATTGGGTCCAGTCAATCTGTGAGTGTCTAGTATTTTGGTCAGGGGGTTTGAGGTAGACATGTTTCCTGTAGAGAGTCGAAAGTTTCTAGTTAGATTTTATAATCAGACTTAACCAATTTATTTATAAATTTTATTTTTAAACAAATTAGGCTCCCACTATTTTTTAGATCCCTACACTTCCTTGGTAGAGATGTGAAAATCTCTATGATCAGTGATTTTTAGTGGGTGGTGCGGTCTCACCGACTGGCTCACCACCTCACCTAACAGTTATTGGTGATGGGTCAACCGATGAGTGGACAACTCTTGTCCAATGATTCTCTAATCATGGTGCACTCAAAACTTGGTCTCTAATTCATGAAGCTCACCGTGCTCGAAATATTGCTCCAATCCTTAGTTAAGTCACACCCACCATTTGCACGAACTAGATTCCTGATTGGGTCCCTCACCGTATTCGAAATATTGAGCCTAACCCATCCTCTAATTTGTAGCATCCAATGCCTAATGGACATGGTTGCATCTTCCCGGTGCAACTGAGCCACTATAACCAACCAAGAACAATCAACCTCGGGAAGGGCCCGCACATCCACAATGGTGGAAGACCTAGACTTAATATTTTCTTAGGAAGATTTGATTTAGGTCTCTTTAAACTTGACTTGACATAGTCATAACAATTATGACTAACCTTGTGTCATGGGTTAGCTCGAATTGTTAGCCATCTCTAATCAGAACTGAGTCGACACATATGGCCAGGTAAGTAAGATCGGTGGGAGGGTGCCATTAACTCGACAAAAATACATTCGAGTCGAGTAGCTCTCAATTAAAAACTAGTCGGTCGTATCTGTCCAACTTACCTTGGACACCAAATTGTCGAACCAGAATTAATTGGGTTAGCCTACAATCCAGGCTCTAACCACTGAGCCATATTAGGTCTTAACTTGATCGAGTCACATCTAAATATGATTCGACCTTGACCCAAACTTAATCCTATTAGGCTAGTCAATTATTAGCTTACATGATCCCACCTAACCAACTCTTCATTCGGTTTGGTCAACCACTAGACCTACTTGAGCTACCCAAGCCTGAACCTAATTTTATGAAAATATCTTAGATCTGAAATTCTCAATTTTAGACCTAACTTAATTTCATAAGCTTAATTCATTAATTAAGTTTGGGTTCATAAATAAAATATATAAAATAAATCTTAGGATTTCAGGATCTAGGATTTTGTAGAAAAGTAAGTTTTGATTTTTGATTAAGGATGAACGCACGGCACCCCTACACGTCATATGAACACCCCATTGAATGGGAGGAGAGGGCTTTTAAACCCTACTTTATTCTTATGACTGGATGGCCATGAGGAACACCTTAACCAAAAATATAAATTTAACTACAAAACTAGTTAGATCTAAATTAATATATCACATATACAATTTAAGATCTAACTAATACATGCCTTGCATACATCTCATGTATCAAAAATTGATCTAATTAACATGCTTTCAGATCTGATACATCACATGTAATATCTAAAAATTAAGATTTAAATTAAACTATTCAAAATTAAATCTATTCTAGACAAGTTGCTGGAACAATTCTACAATTAGTATAGGCATGCAATAGATCAATTTTATAGAAAAATTAAAATTTTATTTTTTATTTTTTGATCTAATTATAACACTTATAATATAAAAAAAATAAAGAATAAATTAGATTTAATTTATATTTTAATCTCATTAAAATATAAAACTTAAGACTGCTCATGGATTCAACTAATCCTAGTCTAGTCATGCATCTCATGCATGTTAGATCTTCTTAGATTTAATTTTAAATATTTTGATTTTAGATCCTATTATATCTGATGTGACATCTAAAATTTTTTAATATCAAATAAATTAAAATTAAAATTAGATCTAAATTAGATCTGAAACTGAGCCATCAACCTGGCTCTGATACCAGTTGAAAGAAAAATCATCTTTTTTCTTTGTAGGATCTTCCAGATTTCATCAAATATGGGATGGAATAATTTAAAAATTTTATCCTATGCTATTTTAGATCTAATATCTATTAGATCTAATTTTATTATCTGATATTTAAAATCTAAAATTAAATCTAAAAGTATGAGAAGTATAGACATACCTCAAGGGTAATCTGATTACCCTGTAGATGATCTTAGCACAGTCCGAGGTTCTGATGTAGCCATGCAAGCATCTAACCTCTATCAATATCCACTCAGGTAGGACCTAGAATATCTTCTTCTCATAAATCTATGCTCCAAAAATCAGATCCCTATCTGATTTGGAAGTACTTCAGAACTCCTTCTGAAGTTGGAGCAGCAGCCTGTCAAAGATATCCTGCAGCCTTCCTGTTCCAGGCATCACCATGCCTTGGACCTTTGCCAGATGGATGTCCAACTCCTTGGACATGAAGAGGGGAGAGAGAAGAGTAGGGAGGATATGGAGAAGAAAAGAGAATTCTTATTTTGGTTGGGTATTGAGCAGAAACTTACAAACCCTAGGTGCAGACAGGGATTTTATAGATCCTGTATGCTGCGCAGTGCCACATCATTCGACCAATCAGAAAATTTCAATAAATTTTGAAAAAAATTTGATTGGTGGAGTGATGTCATTTGATCACATCAAATAAAAACCTCCATCCTCTTTCCTATGTTGGCACCAACTTTGGATAAGCACAAGCAAGGTGGCGTCAAAGAGTCCATGTTAATCAGGACTCTTTCATCCTTATCCATTTGGGGCACCCACTTTAATCCAATTGGGTTCACATCATAATCTGATTATGGTGTCCAATTCAATATGGTTTTCGCATGTGGACACTCCACAAAAATCCTCCAATGAGCTCTCTTCAGTTTAAGAACCATATGTGACAGAAATCCTAAAATGAAATTGGCAGGTGACAGAAATTAGCAGGTGCTTGTCTTAAATTCATCTCATGAATTAAGACAAAATTTTTTGAGCTAGACAAGCTTTATTTAGACTAAAAGAAACCTTCTCAAGGTTTTCTAGGTGAGTCAAATCATATTTGGCTCAGTAGAAATAGAAAAGATTACACGAGGAGAAAGTTAGGCTCAATTGTGTGCTAGCACGATTTCCTTGAACCTAATTGGATCTTATCCAAATCAATTGGGTTAGCCCAATTGATGAGAATCAGACCCTAACCCTTGTTTGTGTGATTCAGTTAAGTTCAATTTCGTATGGTAATGAGACATGTCGTGATCTCATCATCGACATCATCGAAACTCTTTTTGATAGACCAGAACTCTTCTAATTTAGACAATTAGAATGATCGATCATCAATATCATTCTAATTGCTCCCAAAATCCACCAGTGACACCAGCAGTATGTGATGGCAATCCATCAGAACTGAAGATGAACCACTCGGTGTAGCTACCTGTGTGATTGAGTTCCTCTATCATGAGTCCCAACTGAATTAGGGTTAAGGTGAACTCATCAAATCCAACATCAGTCATATGAATCAATCGATCGATCCGAGTCTGATGTAAAACCCCAATGGAAAATTCTTTTTCCATTATTTCACTCTGCCATGGCCATGGGCTTAAGGACTCAATCTTTTGATCATCATAGGGCTACTCCTCTCATCTACCGAGGTTGATAGATCCCATCTTGGTGCGACCTAGTTCCTACAATGAATATGCTACAGCCAACATACACCTCAGGATTTCGAATGGCTAGGAGATCGAGTTATGGTATAGTCGAACTATAACACACTCAAGGTGAACTGTTGATGTACCTCAGGTCAAAGAACTAGATACACAACTGCAGCATCGAGCTTAGTCATCGACGAGAAGGTAGACTTTCTTATGACTGCTCGATATGGTCACACTCAGTACTCTCATTCTCAACGAATATCTATACTCTCACTCCAGTGTCTCTACACCATAGACTCAAGACACATCTATCCTAAGAAAGCGATCGTACACCAATCTTCTGGATCGATCACCATCCTCATGATGATCCTATGGTCAGGAGCTGTTTATGAGTTAGTTATGTAAATTCATACCTTAAATTTTCAACTCTTAAAAATATGAATTGACATTCTTACTAACTCAAAGGATGTATCATAGACACAATGTACACAGTGTGATAGAAGAATAACCCATTTATTGATTTATAGTCAAAATTATAAATTTGTCCTTAGATTTGTACAGAAATGTGTCAGCCAATCTGACATCTAGGGCACACATCTAACACTAACAAGTGAGCAGACATCTATATAACTTCTCATGTTGGTCATGTTCAGTGCTAGTTATTCTCTAACAATCACCTGCACTCTCACTCCAGTGTCACTATACTGCAGACTCGAGACTCATTTGTCCGAAGAAAGTGATCTGTGCATCGATCTATCTAGATCAATCACTATCCCCATGATAATCCTATGATCAGAAAAAATTTAAGAATTAACTATCGATAACACATATCTCAAATTCTCAACTCTTTGAGAATATGTGTCATCATCTTGTTAATCCATTGGATAATTCATAGACACATAAAACATGAATGATAATATAAGTGCCCATTAAGTATAAAATCATATCTCAGTAATATGATATACATCAGTCAAGATTGACTTCTAGGACATACATCGAATATGGCATCCCTCTTCTTGACCCAAACCCTGATGCCCATCTATAAAAAGAAGGGGTCCAATAGTTGATGCCCCATAAGTGTTTCTGACTAATTTTTGTTTCTCTACCAAAGCTCCCTCCTCTCTCTCCTTTCTCCATAGATTCCTCTTCTCCTTTAGAGCATCCAAGAGATCAAAAGAAGAAGAGAAAGATCAGCTTTCAAAGATCCTTGCGAGCTAGCACTCTCAAGAAGCCTGATCTGCAATCGATCTTCATGTGGACGATCTGTAGAGGTCAGACACCTTTGTGTAGCTATGAGCAATCTGAGAGAGTACCTATCCATATGATAAATCAGCAGAGATCAGCAAACTATAGTTCAATAATGGTTTCTAAACTTGTTAGATCAGTTTTCATTAAATATGCTAATTTTTATTTTCATATCTTTATGTCATATTAAATCATATCATAGATCTTAGAATTGTAGTCTAGATTAGATCTTATGCATGTAAATTACAAAAAATGTTTAATCTCAGATGTTTCACTGTAAAAATTTTAAAATTACATGCATAGAACTGTCCTACTTTTTCTTCATACAGATGATCTATCAAAGTTTGGATATATATACTTGATGAAATATAACTCTGAAGCCTTTGATAAGTTTAAGAAGTATCAGAGTACGGTCGAAAAATAAACTAAAAAAAGTATCAAGATTTTTCAATCTGATCAAGAAGGAGAATACTTATCTAGTAAATTTTTTAATCATCTCAAGAATAAAGGTATTCTCTCTAAATAGATACTTCCTTATATATCATAGTTAAATGATATGACTGAAAGGAAGAATCACACACTATTGGATGTTGTGTGGTCTATGAGGTGCTTCACCAATCTTTCAATATTTTTCTGGGGATATATGAGTCTCGATCCAATGGCCTTCGCCTGTGCCATGTGGGATGTGGGGAGTCATAGACTTGTGGCTTCTCACAGAGGCAACCGCATTCACCCACGAAAAAGAAAAGAAAGAAAAAGAAAGATCGAGAATAGGGGAGGGATTTCTCCTATTCTCTTGAACCTTCTCATATCTCTCCTTCATGCCTCTCCCTCCTATCCATCCTCTCTCCTCCATGTTCTCTCTATCTCTCTCCCTCTCTCTCCCTCTCTCTCTTTCTCTCTCTTCTCTCCCTCTCCTATGCCCTCTCTTCCTCTCCCACATTCTCTCTCCCTCTCTCTTGCTTTCTCTTTTTCTCTCTTCTCTCCCTCTCCCACACACACTCTCTCTCTCACTCTCCCTCTCTCTCGTGTGCTCTCTTTCCTTCTCTCTCTCTTTCTTTCTTGCTTTCCCCTCTTCCCTATTGTGTGCGTGTGTGTTGTTTGGGTGGACGAAGAAGAAGGAAAGAAGGAGAAGAAGACTAGAGGAGAGACCCTCTCTCTTCCTCTCTCTTTCCATGTGTGTGTGTGTGGATGGGTGGGAAAAGAGGAAAAGCAAAGAAAGGAAAAATAAATAGCAAAGAAAGAAAGAAAGAAAAAAAAAGAAAGGAATAAAAAAAAAAGGGAAAAATTTCTCTTCTTCTTTCTTATCGCAGTCATGGGTTGTGGTCACTAGCACGGAGGAGCTTTGAATAAGTAAGAATATTAAGAATCTCTTTTCTATTGTTTGGCTTGATTTTAATAAAAGATTAATGGGTAAATATTAGAATTCCTAGTATACAGTTAATTTCTATTAGAAATCAAGTATTAGATGATGGAACTCTAGTTTGTAGTTGATTCCTATTATGAGTTACTTAGTAGAGGATGAAAGGAATAGTGAGATGAAGAAAACAAAAATTTTGAGCATTGTAATAGAGGAACTTGGGAAGAGGGATGTTTTGTGTTTGGGGGTGGATTGACTCTACCCAAGATTAATCCATAAATTTTAATTCCATATTAACTAGGTAATTAAACTTAAAATTTTAACTAGGAAAATTTGACTTATGAGTCGACTTAAGGATGAAATTTGAGAATTTTTGGATGAATCTAACTAGGATAAATAATGTGAAAAAAAGACTATTGTATAGGAGGAAAGATGAAGGAGAGGTTATAGCATCATCTCTTCACTTTCTTTTTTTTTCTCAGGATAGTGAAATCCTAAGAATTAGGAGACTTAAGAAGGTTGGAAAAGTTGTTAAAAATTAGTTTAAACCTTGTTAGGGCTTATTAACCTAATTATGGTTATGAATTATCAGGTTTTGAGAAATCATGATAGAGTGGTTAATTGTCTGACTATCAGTATTTTGAGGTAAGTAACAATTATATTTATAATTAATTGATTCAAATTAAGTAAATCCTTATGTCATCTTTTGATATAATTTGAATTATTGTAAATATCCCTGACATGTTGTCATGATTGACGTGAATCAAATAAACATTATCATATTTAGTTAAAATAATACCAATTATTATAGAGATATTCAGATTTGATCATATATGATATTGTTATATATCATCTCTATGACATGATACAAATTACAATAAGTGACATTTACATTTCATCGTGATCCATTTGAATTAAGTGACAATCATTTCATTCATCTGAAATGATATAGATTATTATATATGCAATCAGATCCGATTATGCATAAATTACTGTATGTCATCTCTTTGACATGATGTGAATTACTTAATTAATTTTTGATTTAATTATTCCCAAAATATATATATTATAATAAGTTGATTAGTGAATTGAAGCTTATGAGTTGAACTAGATGACTTTACATGCTGTGATCAAATCAAGCTTGATAAATCATGATTATAGCCTATTAAAATACATGTATCATAGCTGTATCAAGTTATATTGAAGCCATATAAAAAATATATCGAAAAGAGAAAAATATTTGATTTATATATAGTTATTGATATATGTATCATCTGACTCTCAGCCTACTATGTATGATATCCAGACTTGAGATACCCACTGATAAGTGATATATTTTCATATTTATTTTAGATCTTTTTGATAATTTATAGTGCTAACATCTTCTTAAAAATCTAATTTCATGAATAAATTAGATTTTCTTATAAAAATAAATAATTTTAAAAAAATATAAAATTAGAGCATATTTATGGAAAAAAAGATGTCAAGTTAATTAAGCAATTTTAAGCACCAAAATGATGGAAAATTATTGAGAAATTTAATGCATATTTTTTTTATTTTTTAGGTAAAAATCAGAGCAAAAATCAACTCAAAATATCCTAAAAAAATATTGAAAATTACCTTCGGTGCACGGTGAACCGGCCACTTGATCCACAGATTCAGGGCCATGGTCCATCGGAACAGTACGTGGTGCACGACGTGTCCACAGTGGGCAGAAGCTTTTTTGCATGATCCAATGATCCAAATTCATCTAGAACCAGATTGGACGGTTGCTGTTCATTATCAGTTGAAAAAAGGAAACCCAGTGCGCGATCCAATGACCAGAAAATCCATCCAGAGTCTGATCCAATGGTTGATGCTGTTCCTGACTTTGAATAGGAAATCAACTGCATTGATCAACACTCCAGATTCCAGCAAGTGCTTGATTCGATCGCTGGTACTCATCCCGACTGAGATAGGAAGTGTTTGCACCATCCGATGGTCAAAATTTAATCAGAAGCATGATCGAATAGTTGACAGCATTCTTGATCGTGATAAGGAGTTAATCAACACATTTTGGGCTAATCTGGGCAGTCCAAATGCAATCTAACGGCTAGAAATTAATGTTATGATTATTATACGATTTCTAAAGATTTAGGACTCCTTTTGCTACCAAAAAAAGGTGAAAAATTCACCTATAAATAGAGGATCCAGAAATAAGAGTAGAGAAGAAAATAAATTAGTAGAAAGCAAGAAAAAATTAAAAAAAATTAATCACAAAATCTAAAAGTAAAACAATTATTACTCTTGACTAACTACCAAATCTGGCCACTTTTCTTCTTTCATTAAATTCTCTAAACATCTTAAGGGACAAACCCTAACAATAAGGTGAAATTTCATCATCCTTCTTTGGCCACAAACCATCATCCTGCATACTGCATTGACCTAAACTTTAACTTAATATCAATTAGACGTTGGCCCTAAGGACTCTCGAGCTCATAGGACAAGGGATCCTGAGAGTTGGACCAGATTAGGTTAGTCAGTTTGACTGGGTCTAAAAAATGGTTCAAGGTACTACATCCTGAAGGAAGTGGTATATTTAATTAGTTTCGTTCACTTACCTAGCTAACTCAGTTGGTGTCTAAGAAAGCAATGGGAGGACCCCCACCAACTTTACACTTATCTGATCAATTGAGTGGCTAGTCTTTTACCTAGAGTGCTCAAAAGCAATCTTGGCACAATTAGGAGCGTCTAGATCTAGGGTTATCCTTAATTAGGATTGATTGCATAACTTGATTAGTAACCTACAACATTAACCCTAATCAAAATACTCTTCACTATGTCTCTAGATTTAGGACTCCCTAGGCTCATCTTTAGAATTCTCTTCTCATCTATCTCTTTTTCTCTTAAAAAATATAAAAATAATTAAAAATTCCAAATTCTTCTTAGATAAGGACATCTGGTCGATTAGTGAGAATAGATTCATACCTTGCATCTAGTCCAGTAGACCTTAAGCCCACCATGGGTGAACTCGAACATGAATCTCGGGTATTGAAAGACCTTTGCTATCCAGTTGGATCAGCCCAACCCTCATGTATCCGGCCGCCACAAACTGATACCAATTTTAAAATTAAATTTCATCATAAACATGTTTCAAATTCAAGGATGCATACATTTTTTATTAGAATTTGAGGAAGTATGCACCACAATGCAGCTTCAACAGCTCACTGAGGATACTGTAAAACTTAGGTTTATCAACTTTGCCCTCAAGGATAGTGCCAAAAAATAGTTGTACGGTCTTCCTAACCAATCCATCGCATCATGGGAGAGTTTTATTAAAGTGTTCTTGAAAAAAAATTTTCACACTATAAGACTGTCAAATTTAAGAATAAAATTAATCAATTTTATCAATTATCCGATGAGTCTTTTTTAGAAGTGCTTTGATTGTTTAAAAACCTTTTGAGTCAATGCCCACACTATGGAATAGAAACTTAGAGGCTGTGCGAAATTATTTATGAAAGACTAAACCCAAACTCTAGAACCATGTTAGAATCAATGTGTTAGGGTCAATTCATGAATAAAGAGCCTATAGAAGCCTAGCAATTTCTAGTAGACCTAGCAAAAAAAGCCTACAATGAGAGATTACTAGAAAACTCGATAGACTCACACCTTCAAAAGGAGATATATCAAGTTCAACCTTTCCTAGCTGAAGAGGCTAAATTTGTATCTTTGATCCATAGGATAGAGGCCCTAGAACTCAAGGGACAC
>NC_026001.2:35242741-35281422 GCF_000442705.2 Elaeis guineensis | reverse complement strand
GTATTCACCTCCTCGATCTGATCGAAGAACCTTAATGGGCTTTCTGTTTGTTTTTCTACCTCATGTCTGAATTCTTTGAACCTTTCAAAAAGCTTCAGACTTGTGTTTCATTAGAAACACATATCCGTACCTAGACATATCATCGGTAAAGGTAATGAAGTAGACATAGTTGCCTCTAGCGGACATCAAATGGACCACATATCCGTATGTACTAGGGCAAGTAGGTCTGTGGCCCTTTCCCCATGTCCCATAAAAGGAAGCTTGGTCATTTTGCCTTGAAGGCATGATTCACAAACTGGATATGACTCAGAAGTCAACGGACTCAATAGCCGAATTTCTCCAATTTGTTAACCCTGTCTTCCGCTATATGACCTAGCCTTAGGTGCCACAGATACCTATCATTTAGACTATCTCTAGGCCTTTTAATTCCTATGGCATTCATATTTGCTCGATATTAAATACAGATACATCAATATGTAGCTGATAGAGACCGTAATAAGAAAATCATCTACAACTTTATTATTTTCATAAAAAATATTACAATGATCCTAATGAAGCTAATTACATAGCCTTCTTGTATTAAACATGAAATAGAATTAAATTCCTGCTTGTTGTAGGTACATAATAACAATCTCTAAAAACTAAATCTAATCCTAACGGTAATTGCAGAAGGTAGATTCTCACGGTCATAGCAGTAACTCTTGCTCTATTCTCGATGTGTAGGATCATCTCCCCATCCCTCAGCCTCCTGCTCACCTCAAGACCCTGCATAGAAGTGCACAAATGAGCACTAGAACCAGAGTCAAGCACCCAAGTGGATGCAGAAGAAACCATAAGGTTAGATTCTAAAATGAGCATACCTCTAGAAGAACCATCTTCTTGTTCTTTAGGGTGGCCAAGTACTGAGGACAGTTTCACTTCCAATGGCCGTCTGATTGGTAGTGAAAAATATTTTTCTTATCAGAGCCTTCTCTTCCGCTTCTGTCTTCTTCTTCTTGCCATCCACCTTCTGCTTCTTCGTAGACTTCTTTTCTTTCCAAAAGACTTTCTCTTAGAAGAAGTCGCTCACACAGTAAGAACTGAGCCTTTTAAATCCTTCATAAAAGCTCAGCCGTAACCAGCATGTTCCATTAAGCTCGGCCAAGGTACACTGCATCTTATGCATATGGAAGTTCATGATGAACTGACCATATGCATCGGACAAGGATGAAGGATCACATCAATCTGAAAATCTTGTCTAAGATATACCGAGCTTCTCAAGCTCCTCAAGATCCTTGATCATTGTCAAACAATGATCTGGACTGACTGCCCATCACGTATCTTGGCCTTAAAAAGTCTTTGACAGACTGATATTTGGCCACATGACTCTGTTCACCAAACAACTCTTGTAAGGTAAACAACATTGGCGTGTAGTCCAAAATGTTCTCATGTTGGCGCTGCAAGTCATCAGACATTGCACCCAACATGTAGTACCTTACTTTGTTATCATCATCCATCCACTTTTTCAGAGATGTTCTCTGTTCAGCAGTCGGACGTGCTGGCATGGCAGGTGTGTCCTGGTCCAAGATATGAGTCAATTTTTTGAAATCCAGAATAATTCTATAGTTCCTCAACCAGTCTTTGAAATTGGGTCCAATCAATCTGTGAGTGTCTAGTATTTTGGTCAGGGGGTTTGAGGTAGACATGTTTCCTGTAGAGAGTCGAAAGTTTCTAGTTAGATTTTATAATCAGACTTAACCAATTTATTTAGAAATTTTATTTTTAAACAAATTAGGCTTCCACTATTTTTTAGATCCCTACACTCCTTGGTAGAGATGTGAAAATCTCCATGATCAGTGATTTTTAGTGGGTGGTGCGGTCTCACCGACTGGCTCACCACCTCACCTAACAGTTATTGGTGATGGGTCAACCGATGAGTGGACAACTCTTGTCCAATGATTTCTAATCATGGTGCACTCAAAACTTGATCTCTAATTCATGAAGCTCACCGTGCTCGAAATATTGCTCCAATCCTTAGTTAAGTCACACCCACCATTTGCACGAACTAGATTCCTGATTGGGTCCCTCACCGTATTCGAAATATTGAGCCTAACCCATCCTCTAATTCGTAGCATCCAATGCCTAATGGACATGGTTGCATCTTCCCGGTGCAACTGAGCCACTTAACAACCAAGAACAATCAACCCCGGGAAGGGCCCGCACATCCACAATGGTGGAAGACCTAGACTTAATATTTTCTTAGGAGATTTGATTTAGGTCTCATTAAACTTGACTTGACATAGTCATAACAATTATGACTAACCTTGTGGCATGGGTTAGCTCGAATTGTTAGCCATCTCTAATCAGAACTGAGTCGACACATATGGCCAGGTAAGTAAGATCGGTGGGAGGGTGCCATTAACTCGACAAAAATCATTCGAGTCGAGTAGCTCTCAATTAAAAACTAGTCGTATCTGTACTTCTGTCCAACTTAGCCTACAATCCAGGCTCTAACCACTGAGCCAATTAGGTCTTAACTTGATCGAGTCACATCTAAATATGATTCGACCTTGACCCAAACTTAATCCTATTAGGCTAGTCAATTATTAGCTTACATGATCCCACCTAACCAACTCTTCATTCGGTTTGGTCAACCACTAGACCTACTTGAGCTACCCAAGCCCGAACCAATTTTATGAAAATATCTTAGATCTGAAATTCTCAATTTTAGACCTAACTTAATTTCATAAGCTTAATTCATTAATTAAGTTTGAGTTCATAAATAAAATATGTAAAATAAATCTTAGGATTTCAGGATCTAGGATTTTGCAGAAAAGTAAGTTTTGATTTTTGATTAAGGATGAACGCACGGCACCCCTACACGTCATATGAACTCCCCATTGAATGGGAGGAGAGGGCTTTAAACCCTACTTTATTCTTATGACTGGATGGCCATGAGGAACACCTTAACCAAAAATATAAATTTAACTACAAAACTAGTTAGATCTAAATTAACATATCACATATACAATTTAAGATCTAACTAATACATGCTTTGCATACATCTCATGTATCAAAAATTGATCTAATTACATGCTTTCAGATCTGATACATCACATGTAATATCTAAAAAATAAGATTTAAATTAAACTATTCAAAATTAAATCTATTCTAGACAAGTTGCTGGAACAATTCTACAACTAGTATAGGCATGCAATAGATCAATTTTATAGAAAAATTAAAATTTTTTTTTTATTTTTTGATCTAATTATAATACTTATAATATAAAAAAATAAATAATAAATTAAATTAATTTATATTTTAATCTCATTAAAATATAAAACTTAAGACTGCTCATGGATTCAACTAATCCTAGTCTAGTCATGCATCTCATGCATGTTAGATCTTCTTAGATTTAATTTTAGATATTTTGATTTCAGATCCTATTATATCTGATGTACATCTAAAATTTTTAATATCAAATAAATTAAAATTAAAATTAGATCTAAATTAGATCTGAAACTAAGCCATCAACCTGGCTCTGATACCAGTTGAAAGAAAAATCATCTTTTTTCTTTGTAGGATCTTCCAGATTTCATCAAATATGGGATGGAATAATTTAAAAATTTTATCCTATGCTATTTTAGATCTAATATCTATTAGATCTAATTTTATTATCTGATATTTAAAATCTAAAATTAAATCTAAAAGTATGAGAAGTATAGACATACCTCAAGGGTAATCTGATTACCCTGTAGATGATCTCAGCACAGCCCGAGGTTCTGATGTAGCCATGCAAGCATCTCACCTCTATCGATATCCACTCAGGTAGGACCTAGAATATCTTCTCCTTGTAAATCTATGCTCCAAAAATCAGATCCCTATCTGATTTGGAAGTACTTCAGAACTCCTTCTGAAGTTGGAGCAGCAGCCTGTCAAAGATATCCTGCAGCCTTCCTGTTCCAGGCATCACCATGCCTTGGACCTTTGCCAGATGGATGTCCAACTCCTTGGACATGAAGAGGGGAGAGAGAGAGTAGGGAGGATATGGAGAAGAAAAGAGAATTCTTATTTTGGTTGGGTATTGAGCAGAAACTTACAAACCCTAGGTGCAGACAGGGATTTTATAGATCCTGTATGCTGCGCAGTGCCACATCATTCGACCAATCAGAAAATTTAATAAATTTTGAAAAAAAATTGATTGGTGGAGTGATGTCATTTGATCACATCAAATAAAAACCTCCATCCTCTTTCCTATGTTGGCACCAACTTTGGATAAGCACAAGCAAGGTGGCGTCAAAGAGTCCATGTTAATCAGGACTCTTTCATCCTTATCCATTTGGGGCACCCACTTTAATCCAATTGGGTTCACATCATAATCTGATTATGGTGCCAATTCAATATGATTTTCGCATGTGGACACTCCACAAAAATCTCCAATGAGCTCTCTTCAGTTTAAGAACCATATGTGACAGAAATCCTAAAATGAAATTGGCAGGTGACAGAAATTAGCAGGTGCTTGTCTTAAATTCATCTCATGAATTAAGACAAAATTTTTTGAGCAGACAAGCTTTATTTAGACTAAAAGAAACCTTCTCAAGGTTTCTAGGTGAGTCAAATCATATTTGGCTCAGTAGAAATAGAAAAGATTACACGAGGAGAAAGTTAGGCTCAATTGTGTGCTAGCACGATTTCCTTGAACCTAATTGGATCTTATCCAAATCAATTGGGTTAGCCCAATTGATGAGAATCAGACCCTAACCCTTGTTTGTGTGATTCAGTTAAGTTCAATTTCGTATGGTAATGAGACATGTCGTGATCTCATCATCGACATCATCGAAACTCTTTCGATAGACCAGAACTCTTCTGATTTAGACAATTAGAATGATCGATCATCAATATCATTCTAATTGCTCCCAAAATCCACCAGTGACACCAGCAGTATGTGATGGCAATCCATCAGAACTGAAGATGAACCACTCGGTGTAGCTACCTGTGTGATTGAGTTCCTCTATCATGAGTCCCAACTGAATTAGGGTTAAGGTGAACTCATCAAATCCAACATCAGTCATATGAATCAATCGATCGATCCGAGTCTGATGTAAAACCCCAATGGAAAATTCTTTTTCCATTATTTCACTCTGCCATGGCCATGGGCTTAAGGACTCAATCTTTTGATCATCATAGGGCTACTCCTCTCATCTACGAGGTTGATAGATCCCATCTTGGTGCGACCTAGTTCC
Source organism: Elaeis guineensis (assembly GCF_000442705.2). Lineage (NCBI taxonomy): Eukaryota > Viridiplantae > Streptophyta > Magnoliopsida > Arecales > Arecaceae > Elaeis > Elaeis guineensis. The sequence continues at coordinate 35,276,200 of NC_026001.2, read as the reverse complement.
TACAATGAATATGCTACAGCCAACATACACCTCAGGATTTTGAATGGCTAGGAGATCGAGTTATGGTATAGTCGAACTATAACACACTCAAGGTGAACTGTTGATGTACCTCAGGTCAAAGAACTAGATACACAACTGCAGCATCGAGCTTAGTCATCGACGAGAAGGTAGACTTTCTTATGACTGCTCGATATGGTCACACTCAGTACTCTCATTCTCAACGAATATCTATACTCTCACTCCAGTGTCTCTACACCATTGACTCAAGACACATCTATCCTAAGAAAGCGATCGTACACCAATCTTCTGGATCGATCACCATCCTCATGATGATCCTATGGTCAGGAGCTGTTTATGAGTTAGTTATGTAAATTCATACCTTAAATTTTCAACTCTTAAAAATATAATTGACATTCTTACTAACTCAAAGGATGTATCATAGACACAATGTACACAGTGTGATAGAAGAATAACCCATTTATTGATTTATAGTCAAAATTATAAATTTGTCCTTAGATTTGTACAGAAATGTGTCAGCCAATCTGACATCTAGGGCACACATCTAACACTAACAAGTGAGCAGACATCTATATAACTTCTCATGTTGGTCATGTTCAGTGCTAGTTATTCTCTAACAATCACCTGCACTCTCACTCCAGTGTCACTATACTGCAGACTCGAGACTCATTTGTCCGAAGAAAGTGATCTGTGCATCGATCTATCTAGATCAATCACTATCCCCATGATAATCCTATGATCAGAAAAAATTTAAGAATTAACTATCGATAACACATATCTCAAATTCTCAACTCTTTGAGAATATGTGTCATCATCTTGTTAATCCATTGGATAATTCATAGACACATAAAACATGAATGATAATATAAGTGCCCATTAAGTATAAAATCATATCTCAGTAATATGATATACATCAGTCAAGATTGACTTCTAGGACATACATCGAATATGGCATCCCTCTTCTTGACCCAAACCCTGATGCCCATCTATAAAAAAGAAGGGGTCCAATAGTTGATGCCCCATAAGTGTTTCTGACTAATTTTTGTTTCTCTACCAAAGCTCCCTCCTCTCTCCTTTCTCCATAGATTCCTCTTCTCCTTTAGAGCATCCAAGAGATCAAAAGAAGAAGAGAAAGATCAGCTTTCAAAGATCCTTGCGAGCTAGCACTCTCAAGAAGCCTGATCTGCAATCGATCTTCATGTGGACGATCTGTAGAGGTCGACACCTTTGTGTAGCTATGAGCAATCTGAGAGAGTACCTATCCATATGATAAATCAGCAGAGATCAGCAAACTATAGTTCAATAATGGTTTCTAAACTTGTTAGATCAGTTTTCATTAAATATGCTAATTTTTATTTTCATATCTTTATGTCATATTAAATCATATCATAGATCTTAGAATTGTAGTCTAGATTAGATCTTATGCATGTAAATTAAAAAAAATGTTTAATCTCAGATGTTTCACTGTAAAAATTTTAAAATTACATGCATAGAACTGTCCTACTTTTTCTTCATACAGATGATCTATCAAAGTTTGGATATATATACTTGATGAAATATAACTCTGAAGCCTTTGATAAGTTTAAGAAGTATCAGAGTACGGTCGAAAAATAAACTAAAAAAAGTATCAAGATTTTTCAATCTGATCAAGAAGGAGAATACTTATCTAGTAATTTTTTAATCATCTCAAGAATAAAGGTATTCTCTCTAAATAGATACTTCCTTATATATCATAGTTAAATGATATGACTGAAAGGAAGAATCACACACTATTGGATGTTGTGTGGTCTATGAGGTGCTTCACCAATCTTTCAATATTTTTCTGGGATATATGAGTCTCGATCCAATGGCCTTCGCTGTGCCATGTGGGATGTGGGGAGTCATAGACTTGTGGCTTCTCACAGAGGCGACCGCATTCACCCCACGAAAAAGAAAAGAAAGAAAAAGAAAGATCGAGAATAGGGGAGGGATTTCTCCTATTCTCTTGAACCTTCTCATATCTCTCCTTCATGCCTCTCCCTCCTATCCATCCTCTCTCCTCCATGTTCTCTCTATCTCTCTCCCTCTCTCTCCCTCTCTCTCTTTCTCTCTCTTCTCTCCCTCTCCTTGCCCTCTCTTCCTCTCCCACATTCTCTCTCCCTCTCTCTTGCTTTCTCTTTTTCTCTCTCTTCTCTCCCTCTCCCACACACACCTCTCTCTCACTCTCCCTCTCTCTCGTGTGCTCTCTTTCCTTCTCTCTCTCTTTCTTTCTTGCTTCCCCTCTTCCCTATTGTGTGCGTGTGTGTTGTTTGGGTGGACGAAGAAGAAGGAAAGAAGGAGAAGAAGACTAGAGGAGAGACCCTCTCTCTTCCTCTCTCTTTCCATGTGTGTGTGTGTGGATGGGTGGGAAAAGAGGAAAAGCAAAGAAAGGAAAAATAAATAGCAAAGAAAGAAAGAAAGAAAAAAAAAGAAAGGAATAAAAAAAAAAGGGAAAAATTTCTCTTCTTCTTTCTTATCGCAGTCATGGGTTGTGGTCACTAGCACGGAGGAGCTTTGAATAAGTAAGAATATTAAGAATCTCTTTTCTATTGTTTGGCTTGATTTTAATAAAAGATTAATGGGTAAATATTAGAATTCCTAGTATACAGTTAATTTCTATTAGAAATCAAGTATTAGATGATGGAACTCTAGTTTGTAGTTGATTCCTATTATGAGTTACTTAGTAGAGGATGAAAGGAATAGTGAGATGAAGAAAACAAAAATTTTGAGCATTGTAATAGAGGAACTTGGGAAGAGGGATGTTTTGTGTTTGGGGGTGGATTGACTCTACCCAAGATTAATCCATAAATTTTAATTCCATATTAACTAGGTAATTAAACTTAAAATTTTAACTAGGAAAATTTGACTTATGAGTCGACTTAAGGATGAAATTTGAGAATTTTTGGATGAATCTAACTAGGATAAATAATGTGAAAAAAAGACTATTGTATAGGAGGAAAGATGAAGGAGAGGTTATAGCATCATCTCTTCACTTTCTTTTTTTTTCTCAGGATAGTGAAATCCTAAGAATTAGGAGACTTAAGAAGGTTGGAAAAGTTGTTAAAAATTAGTTTAAACCTTGTTAGGGCTTATTAACCTAATTATGGTTATGAATTATCAGGTTTTGAGAAATCATGATAGAGTGGTTAATTGTCTGACTATCAGTATTTTGAGGTAAGTAACATTATATTTTATAATTAATTGATTCAATTAAGTAAATCCTTATGTCATCTTTTGATATAATTTGAATTATTGTAAATATCCCTGACATGTTGTCATGATTGACGTGAATCAAATAAACATTATCATATTTAGTTAAAATAATACCAATTATTATAGAGATATTCAGATTTGATCATATATGATATTGTTATATATCATCTCTATGACATGATACAAATTACAATAAGTGACATTTACATTTCATCGTGATCCATTTGAATTAAGTGACAATCATTTCATTCATCTGAAATGATATAGATTATTATATATGCAATCAGATCCGATTATGCATAAATTACTGTATGTCATCTCTTTGACATGATGTGAATTACTTAATTAATTTTTGATTTAATTATTCCCAAAATATATATATTATAATAAGTTGATTAGTGAATTGAAGCTTATGAGTTGAACTAGATGACTTTACATGCTGTGATCAAATCAAGCTTGATAAATCATGATTATAGCCTATTAAAATACATGTATCATAGCTGTATCAAGTTATATTGAAGCCATATAAAAAATATATCGAAAAGAGAAAAAATATTTGATTTATATATAGTTATTGATATATGTATCATCTGACTCTCAGCCTACTATGTATGATATCCAGACTTGAGATACCCACTGATAAGTGATATATTTTCATATTTATTTTAGATCTTTTTGATAATTTATAGTGCTAACATCTTCTTAAAAATCTAATTTCATGAATAAATTAGATTTTCTTATAAAAATAAATAATTTTAAAAAAATATAAAATTAGAGCATATTTATGGAAAAAAAGATGTCAAGTTAATTAAGCAATTTTAAGCACCAAAATGATGGAAAATTATTGAGAAATTTAATGCATATTTTTTTTATTTTTTAGGTAAAAATCAGAGCAAAAATCAACTCAAAATATCTAAAAAAATATTGAAAATTACCTTCGGTGCACGGTGAACCGGCCACTTGATCCACAGATTCAGGGCCATGGTCCATCGGAACAGTACGTGGTGCACGACGTGGTCCACAGTGGGCAGAAGCTTTTTTGCATGATCCAATGATCCAAATTCATCTAGAACAGATTGGACGGTTGCTGTTCATTATCAGTTGAAAAAAGGAAACCCAGTGCGCGATCCAATGACCAGAAAATCCATCCAGAGTCTGATCCAATGGTTGATGCTGTTCCTGACTTTGAATAGGAAATCAACTGCATTGATCAACACTCCAGATTCCAGCAAGTGCTTGATTCGATCGTGGTACTCATCCCGACTGAGAATAGGAAGTGTTTTGCACCATCCGATGGTCAAAATTTAATCAGAAGCATGATCGAATAGTTGACAGCATTCTTGATCGTGATAAGGAGTTAATCAACACATTTTGGGCTAATCTGGGCAGTCCAAATGCAATCTAACGGCTAGAAATTAATGTTATGATTATTATACGATTTCTAAAGATTTTAGGACTCCTTTTGCTACCAAAAAAAGGTGAAAAATTCACCTATAAATAGAGGATCCAGAAATAAGAGTAGAGAAGAAAATAAATTAGTAGAAAAGCAAGAAAAAATTAAAAAAAATTAATCACAAAATCTAAAAAGTAAAACAATTAATTTACTCTTGACTAACTACCAAATCTGGCCACTTTTTCTTCTTCATTACATAATTCTCTAAAACATCTTAAGGGACAAACCCTAAACAAGATAAGGTGAAAATTTCATCATCCTTCTTTGGCCCACAAACCATCATCCTGCATACTGCATTGACCTAAACTTTAACTTAATATCAATTAGACGTTGGCCCCTAAGGACTCTCGAGCTCAATAGGACAAGGGATCCTGAGAGTTGGACCAGATTAGGGTTAGTCAGTTTGACTGGTGTCTAAAAAAATGGTTCAAGGACTACATCCTGAAGGAAGATGGTTATTTAATTAGTTTCGTTCACTTACCTAGCTAACTCAGTTGGTGTCTAAGAAAAGCAATGGGAGGACCCCCACCAACTTTACACTTATCTGATCAATTGAGTGGCTAGTCTTTTACCTAGAGTGCTCAAAGCAATCTTGGCAATTAGGAGCTGTCTAGATCTAGGGTTATCCTTAATTAGATTGATTGCATAACTTGATTAGTAACCTACAAACATTAACCCTAATCAAAATACTCTTCACTATCGTCTCTAGATTTAGGACTCCCTAGGCTCTCATCTTTAGAATTCTCTTCTCATCTATCTCTTTTTCTCTTAAAAAAATTATAAAAATAATTAAAAATTCTCAAATTTCTTCTTAGATAAGGACATCTGGTCGATTAGTGAGAATAGATTCATACCTTGCATCTAGTCCAGTAGACCTTAAGCCCACCATGGGTGAACTCGAACATGAATCTCGGGTATTGAAAGACCTTTGCTATCCAGTTGGATCAGCCCAACCCTCATGTATCCGGCCGCCACAAACTGATACAATTTTAAAATTAAATTTCAGATCATAAACATGTTTTCCAAATTCAAGGATGCATACATTTTTATGATAGAATTTGAGGAAGTATGCACCACAATGCAGCTTCAACAGCTCACTGAGGATACTGTAAAACTTAGGTTTATCAACTTTGCCCTCAAGGATAGTGCCAAAAAATAGTTGTACAGTCTTCCTAACCAATCCATCGCATCATGGGAGAGTTTTATTAAAGTGTTTTGAAAAAAATTTTCCACACTATAAGACTGTCAAATTTAAGAATAAAATTAATCAATTTTATCAATTATCCGATGAGTCTTTTTAGAAGTGCTTTGATTGTTTTAAAAACCTTTTGAGTCAATGCCCACACTATGGAATAGAAACTTAGAGGCTGTGCGAAATTATTAATGAAAGACTAAACCCAAACTCTAGAACCATGTTAGAATCAATGTGTTAGGGTCAATTCATGAATAAAGAGCCTATAGAAGCCTAGCAATTTCTAGTAGACCTAGCAAAAAAAAGCCTACAATGAGAGATTACTAGAAAACTCGATAGACTCACACCTTCAAAAGGAGATATATATCAAGTTCAACCTTTCCTAGCTGAAGAGGCTAAATTTGTATCTTTGATCCATAGGATAGAGGCCCTAGAACTCAAGGGACACACCCAAGTGAACCAAGTTGCAATATCCACTTGCAATGGGTGTAATGCCACAGACCACAAATGGAAGAATGTCCTTTCTGAAAAAGAAAAACCGCTTTTCCTTGTAGGATCTTCTAGATTTCACCAAATCCGAGGCGGAATAAATTTAAAAATTTTTATCCTATGCTATTTCAGATCTAATGTCTGTTAGATCTAATCTTATTATCTGATATTTAAAATCTAAAATTAAATCTAAAACTATGATGAAAGAAGAAGTACCTCAAGGGTAATCTGATTACCCTGCAGATGATCTCAGCACAGCCCGAGGTTCTGATGTAGCCACGCAAGCGTCTGGCCTCTACTGGTATCCACTCAGGTAGGACCTAGAATATCTTCTCCTCATGAATCTATGCTCCAAAAATTAGATCTAAATTTGATTAGGAAGATCTTCAAAAGTCTTCCTAAAGTTGGAGCAGCAGCCTGTCGAAGAAGTCCTGCAGCCTTCTGTTCCAGACGTCACCATGCCTTGGATCTTTGCCAGATGGACGTCCAACTTTTTGGATGTGAAGAGGGGAGGAAGGAGAGTAGGGAGGACATAGAGAAGAGGGGAGGGGGTGGCAGCTATTGGGTTTTGTGCATAAAATAATTTTTTCCTCGAAACCCTAGGCACAGCGGGTTTATATAGACCCTGTATGCTGCGCAGTGCCACATCATTCAACCAACCAAAAAATTCTAATAAATTTTGGAAAAATTTTGATTGGTGAAGTGATATCATTTGATCACATCAGATAAGAGCCCAACCCTCTCTCCTAAGTTGGCACCAACATTGGATAAGCTGAAGCAAGGTGGCGCCAAAGAGTCCATGTTTATCAGGACTCTTTGGTTCTTATCCATTTGGGGCGCCCACTTTAATCCAATTGGGCTCATGCCATAATCTGATTATGGCATCCAATTCAATTAGATTTTGGCATGTGGACACTCCACAAAAATCCTCCAATGAGCTCTCTTCAGTTTAAGACCCATATGTCAATATTTGACAGATATTCTAAAATAAATTGGCAGGTGACAAGAATTAGCAGGTGTTGTCTTAAATTCATCTCATGAATTAAGACAAGCCTTTTTTGAGCTGGACAAGCTTCATTTAGACTAAGAGAAATTTTTCTAAGGTTCTCTGGATGAGTCAAATCATATTTGGCTCAGTAGAGATAGAAAAGATTACATGAGGAGAAAGTTAGGCTCAATCGTGTGCTAGCACGATTTCCTTGAACCTAATTGGATCTTATCCAAATCAATTGGGTTAGCCCAATTGATGACATCCAGATCCTAACCCTTATTTATGTAATCCAGTTAAGTTTAATTCGTATGATAATGAGACATGTCATGATCTCATCATCAACATCATCGAAACTTCTTTCAATGGACCAGAACTCTTCTGATTCAGACAATTAGAATGATCGATCATCAATATTATTCTAATTGCTCTCAAAATCTACTAGTGACACCTAGTAGTATGTGGTGGCAACCCATCAGAACTAAAAATGAACCTCTCGGTGTAGCTACCTGTGTGATTGAGTTCTTCTATCATGAGTCCGACTGAATTAGGGTTAAGGTGAACTCATCAAACCCAACATCAGTCATATGAATCAATCGATCGATCTGAGTCCGATGTGAAACCCCAATGGACAACTCTTTTTCCATTATTTCACTCTGCCATGGCCATGGGCTTAAGGACTCGATCTTTCAATCATCATAGGACTACTCTTCTCATCTACTGAGGTTGATAGATCCCATCTTGGTGTGATCTAGTTCCTACAATGAATATGCTACAGCCAACATACACCTCAAGGTTTCGAATGGCTAGGAGATCGAGTTATGGTGTAGTCAAACTATAACACACTCAAGGTGAACTGTCGATGCACCTCAGGTCAAAAAACTAGACACATGACTGCAGCATCGAGCTAGTCATTGACGAGAAGGTAGACTTCCTTATGACTGCTCGAAGTGGTCACGCTCAGTACTCTCATTCTCAATGAATACATGTACTCTTGCTCTGGTGTCTCCATATCGTAGACTCAAGACACATCTATCCTAAGGAAGCGATTGTATACCAACCTTCCAGATCGATCACCATCCTCGTGATGATTTTATGGTCAGGAGCTGTTTATGAGTTAGTTATGTAAATTCATGCCTTAAATTTTCAACCTTGAAAATATGAATTGACATTCCTACTAACTCAAAGAAAGTATCACAGACACAATGTGATAGAAGAATAATCCATTTATTGATTTATAGTCAAAATTATAAATTTGCTCTTAGATTTGTACAGAAATGTGTCAGCCAATCTGGCATCTAGGGCACACATCTAACAAACTCCCACTTGACCAAATGCCAATTGGCTACATATCTAAGTCCATCTTCTCAAGGTGGGCTTCGATCTTCTGTTGGCCTAATGGCTTAGTCAGCGGGTCTGCCACATTGTCTGTGGAGTCGACTCTCTTGATCTCGACATAACCCTTTTCGAGGTAATCACGGATCAAATGAAATTGCCGCTCGATGTGCTTGGACTTCTGGTGAGACTTGGCTCTTTAGCTAGGGCTATGATGCCATTATCGCAGTAAAGAGATATGGCATCCGATGACATCACTCCAAGCTCTGTGGCAAACTTCTTGTACTAGAATGCCTCCTTCGCAGCTTTCGATGCAGCAATGTACTCTGCCTCCATGGTGGAATCAGCAATCACCGTCTACTTGAAACTCTTCCAACTGACTGCACCATCATTGCAAATAAACAAACTCTCAGATGTCAACTTTCGATCATCTATATCAAACATAAAGTCTGAGTCTGTATATCCCTGAATTGAAGTTCTCCATTTCCAAAGACTAGAAACATATCCTTAGTCCTTCTCAAGTACTTAAGGATACATTTCACAGAAGTCTAGTGCTCTTCGCCTAGATTTGACTGATATCTGCTTGTGACACTCACAGCATGAGTTATATCAGGTCGTGTACATAATATGGCATACATGAGGCTCCCTATTGTCGAAGCATAAGGGATCTTGCTCATGCATTCAATCTCCTCAGGTGTGCTAGGGCACATCTTCTTAGAGAGATAAATACCATGTCTAAAAGATAATAAACCTCTTTTGGAGTTTTTCATGCTAAACCTTTTTAGCACCTCCTCTGTGTACATCTTCTGTGAAAGTCCGAGCATCCTATTTGGTCTATCTCTATAGACCTTAATATCCAGTATAAATGAAGCCTCTCCTAGATCCTTCATAGAGAACTCCTTAGACAACCATACTTTGACTGAGGTCAACATGGAATGTCATTCTCAGTTAGGAGGATGTCATCTACGTACAATACGAGGATGATAACTGCGCTCCCACTGATCTTTTTGAATACACATGATTTCTTCTCGTTCTTGATGAAACCAAACATTTTGATGACATCATTGAAATGAGTATTCCAACTTCGAGATGCTTGCTTAAGTCCATAAATGGACCTTTGCAGCTTGCAGATCCTGTGATCATTATTACTGGATATGAAACCAAGCGGTTGTTCCATATAGATATCTTCCTCAAGATATCCATTTAAGAAGCCGTTTTCACGTTCATCTGTCATATTTCATAATTGAAATAGACTGCAATAGCAAGCAATATGCGGATGGATTTTACCATGGCTACGGGCGAGAAGGTATCCTGATAGTCAATGCCTTCACGCTGACTATAACCTTTCGCTACGTGCCTAGCCTTGAATGTCTCTACATTTTCATCTGCACCTATCTTTCTCTTGAAGATTCATTTACACCCAATAGGTATAATACCTTCAAATAGATCTACCAAGGTCCAGACTTAGTTTGAGTACATCGAGTCAATTTCTGATCTCATTGCCTCTAACCATTTCTCGGAGTCGATATTTGATATCGCCTCGTCATAGGTCTTGGGGTCATCACCATGAGCCCCATTTTTGTGAGGAATATTTCCTCTACATCCTCTTGTATGGTACCTAAGTATCTTTCAGGAGGACAGAAAACTCTAATCGATCTACGAGGTGAAAGAGGTTGTGTTAAGACTAGTTCTGATTGATTAGGTTCCTCAGGTTCTTTAGCTCATTGCTCTTGGGAGACATTCTCCTTGAGCTTAATTATTCTTCCGATGCTACCATCTTGAATAAACTATTTTTCAAGAAAAATAGTATTTCGACTCACAATCACATTGTGGTCTTTTGAAATATAAAAATAGTATCCTAATAACTCTTTAGGATATCCTATGAATCGAGCTCTAAAAAACCTGAACTCTAACTTGTCTGCCTGTTGTCTCTTGACATGAGCCGGACAATCTCAAATTCTGAGATGATTCAGACTTGGCTTCTTACCATGCCATATCTCATATAGTGTGGTAGGAACAGTTTTAAAAGGAACCTTATTCAATACATAAATTGCTGTCATGAGATAATATCTCCAAAAAAATTCGAGGAGGTCTGTGAAGCTCATCATGGAACGGACCATATCTAATAGGGTCCGGTTTCTCCATTCTGAAACTCCATTGAGTTGAGGCATTCCAGGTGGAGTCCATTGAGAGACTATACCATTGTCCTTAAGATAGTTTAGGAACTCCGACTAAGGTATTCACCTCCTCGATCTGATCGAAGAACCTTAATAGGCTTTCCTGTTTATTTTTCTACCTCATGTCTGAATTCTTTGAACCTTTCAAAAGCTTCAGACTTGTGTTTCATTAGAAACACATACCCATACCTAGACATATCATCGATAGAGGTAATGAAGTAGACATAGTTGCCTCCAGCCGGCACATCAAATGGGCCGCACACATCCGTATGTACTAGGGCAAGTAGGTCTGTGGCCCTTTCTCCATGTCTCACAAAAGGAAGCTTGGTCATTTTGCCTTGAAGGCATGATTCACAAACTGGATATGACTCGAAAGTCAACGAACTTAATAGCCCGGATTTCTCCAATTTGTTAACCCTGTCTTTCGCTATATAACCTAGCCTTAGGTGCCACAGATACTTATCATTTAGACTATCTCTAGGCCTTTTAATTCCTATGGCATTTACATTTTGCTCAATATTAAATACAGATACATCAATATGTAGCTGATAGAGATCGTTAATAAGAAAATCATCTGCAACTTTATTATTTTCATAAAAAATGTTACAATGGTCCTTATGAAAGCTAATCACATAGCCTTCTTGTGCTAAACATGAAACAGAAATCAAATTCTTGCTTGCTGCAGGCACATAATAACAGTCTTTTAAAACTAAATCTAATCCTAATGGCAATCACAAAGGGTAGGTTTCCACGGCCACAGCACCAACTCTTGCTCCATTCCTGATGCGTAGGATCATCTCCCCATCCCTCAACCTCCTGCTCTCCTCAAGACCCTGTATAGAAGTGCATAAATGAGTACTAGAACTAGAGTCAAGCACCCAACTGGATGCAGAAGAAACCGTAAGATTAGATTCTAAAATGAGCATACCTCCAGAAGGACCATCCTTCTTATTCTTTAGGGTGGCCAGGTACTGAGGATAGTTTCACTTCCTCTTCTTCCCATCCACCTTTTGCTTCTTCGCAGACCTCTTTTTCTTTTCAAAAGACTTTCTCTTGGAAGAAGTCTGCTCCACAGCAAGAACTGAACCTTTTGAACCCTTCATGAAAAGCTCAGCCGTAACCAGCATGTTCATTAACTCGGCCAAGGTACACTGCATCTTATGCATATGAAAGTTCATGATGAACTGACCATATGCATCGGACAAGGATTGAAAGATCACATCAATCTGAAAATCCTTGTCTAAGATGATACCGAGCTTCTCAAGCTCCTCAAGATCCTTGATCATTGTCAAATAATGACCTTAGACTGACTGCCCATCACGCATCTTGGCCTTAAAAAGTCTTTGACAGACTTGATACTTGGCCGCCCGACTCTATTCACCAAACAACTCTTGTAGGTGAGCCAACATTTGGTGGGTAGTCAAAATGTTCTCATGTTGGCGCTGCAAGTCATCAAACATTGCACCCAACATGTAGTACCTTACTTTGTTATCATCATCCGTCCATTTTTTCAGAGACGCTCTCTGTTCAGCAGTCGGACATGCTGGTATGGCAGGTGGGTCCTGGTCCAAGACATGAGTCAATTTTTTGAAACCCAGAATAATTCTGTAGTTCCTCAATCAGTCTTTGAAATTGGGTCCGATCAATCTATGGGTGTCTAATATTTTGGTCAGGAGGTTTGAGGCAGATATGTTTCTTGTAGAGAGTCAAAAGTTTCTAGTTAGATTTTGTAATCAGACTTAACCAATTTATTTAGAAGTTTTATTTTTAAACAAATTAGGCTCCCACTATTTTTTTAGATCCTTACACTTCCTTGGTAGAGATGTGAAAATCTCCATGATTAGTGATTTTTAGTGGGTGGTGCGGTCTCACCGACTGGCTCACCACCTCACCTAACAGATATTGATGATAGGTCAACCGATGAGTAGACAACTCTTGTCCAATGATTCTCTAATCATGGTATACCCAAAACTTGATCTCTAATTCATGAAGCTCACTGTGTTCGGGATATTGCTCCAATCCTTAGTTAAGTCAAACCCACCATTTGCACGAACTAAATTCCTGATTGGGTCCCTCACCGTATTCGAAATATTGAGCCCAACTCATCCTCTAATTCGTAGCATCCAATGCCTAATGGACATGGTTGCATCTTTTCGGTACAACTAAGCCACTATAACCAGCCGAAAACAATCAACCCCAGAAAGGGCCCGCACATCCATAATGGTGGAAGACCTAGACTTAATTTTTTTTTAGAGAGATTTAATTTAGGTCTCATTAAACTTGACTTGACATAGTCATAACAATTATGACTAACCTAGTGGCATGGGTTAGCTCGAATTATTAACCACCTCTAATCAGAACTGAGTCGACACATATGGCCAGGTAAGTGAGATCGGGGGGAGGGATATGCCATTAACTCGACAAAAATGCATTCGAGTCGAGTAGCTTCCAATTAAAAACCAGTCGGTCGCATCTGCCCAACTTACCTTAGACACCAAATTGTCAAACCAGAACTAATTGGGTTAGCCTACAATCCAGGCTTTAACCTCTGAGCCAAATTAGGTCTTAACTTGATTGAGTCACATCTAAATGTGATTCGACCTTGATCCAAACTTAATTCTATTAGGTTGGTCAATTATTAGCTTTCATGATCCCACCTAACCAACTCTTGATTCTGTTTGATCAATCACTAGACCTAATTGAGCTACCCAAGCCCGAACCCAATTTTATAAAAATATCTTAGATCTAAAATTCTCAATTTTAGACCTAACTTAATTTCATAAGCTTAATTCATTAATTAAGTTTGGGTTCATAAACATAGCATGTAAAATAAATCCTGGGATTTCAGGATCTAAGATTTTGTAGAAAAGTAAGTTTTGATTTCTGATTAAGGATGAACGCACGGCACCCCTACACGTCATATGAACACCCCATTGAATGGGAGGAGAGGGCCTTTAAACCCTACTTTGTTCTTATGACCGGACGGCCATGAGGAACACCTTAACCAAAAATATACATTTAACTACAAAACTAGTTAGATCTAAATTAACATATCACATATACAATTTAAGATCTAACTAATACATGCTTTGCATACATCTCATGTATCAAAAATTAATCTAATTAACATGCTTTCAGATCTGATACATCACATGTAATATCTAAAAAGTAAGATTTAAATTGAACTATTCAAAATTAAATCTATTCAGGATAAGTTACTAGAATAATTCTACAACTAGTCTAGGCATGCAGCAGATCAATTTTTTGAAAAAACTAAAATTTTATTTTTATTTTCTAATCTGATTATAACACTTATAATATCAGAAAAATAGAGAATAAATTAAATTTAATTCATATTTTAATCTCATTAAAACATAAGACTTAAAACTATTCATGGATTCAACTAATCCTAGTCTAGTCATGCATCTTATGCATGTTAGATCTTCATAGATTTAATTTTTATATATTTTAATTTTAGATCCTATCATATCTGATGTGACATATAAAATCTTTAATATTAGATAAATAAAAATTAAAATTAGATCTAAATTAGATCTAAAATAGAGCCAACAACCTAGCTCTGATACCACTTGAAGGAGGAAAACCGCTTTTCCTTGTAGGATCTTCCAGATTTCACTAAATCTGGGGCAGAATAAATTTAAAAATTTTTATCCTATGCTATTTTAGATTTAATGTCTGTTATATTTAATCTTATTATCTAATATTTAAAATCTAAAATTAAATCTAAAACTATGATGAAAGAAGAAGTACCTCAAGGATAATCTGATTACCCTGCAGATGATCTCAGCACAGCCCGAGGTTCTGATGTAGCCACACAAATGCCTGGCCTCTACCGGTATCCACTTGGGCAGGACCTAGAATATCTTCTCCTCACAAATCTATGCTCCAAAAATCAGATCTAAATCTGATTAGAAAAATCTTCAAAAGTCTTCCTGAAGTTGGAGCAGCAGCCTGTCAAAGAAGTCCTGCAGCCTTCTGTTCCAGGCGTCATCACGCCTTGGATCTTTGCCAGATGGATGTCCAACTCTTTGGATGTGAAGAGGGGAGGAAGGAGAGCAGGGAGGATATGGAGAAGAGGGGAGGGGGTGGCATCTATTAGGTTTTGTGCATAAAATAATTTCTTCCTCGAAACCCTAGGCGCAATAGGGTTTATATAGACCCTGTATGCTGTGCAGTGCCACATCATTCAATCAATCAAAAAATTATAATAAATTTTGAAAAAATTTTGATTGGTGAAGTGATGTCATCTAATCACATCAGATAAGAACCCCACCCTCTCTCTTAAGTTGGCACCAACATTGGATAAGCTTAAGCAAGGTGGCACCAAAGAGTCCATGTTTATCAGGACTCTTTGGTTCTTATCCATTTGGGGTGCCCACTTTAATCCAATTGAGCTCATGCCATAATCTAATTATGGCACCTAATTCAATTGGATTTTGGCATGTGGACACTCCATAAAAATATTTCAATGAGCTCTCTTCAGTTTAAGACCCATATGTCAACATTTGACAGATGTCCTAAAATGAAATTGGCATGTGATAGGAATTAGCAGGTGTTGTCTTAAATTCATCTCATGAATTAAGACAAGCATTTTTTGAGCTAGAAAAGCTTCATTTAGACTGAGAAAAACCTTCCTAAGATTCTCTGAATGAGTCAAATTACATTTGGCTCAGTAGAGATAGAAAAGATTACACGAGGAGAAAGTTAGGCTCAATCGTGTGCTAGCACGATTTCCTTGAATCTAATTGGATCTTATCCAAATCAATTGGGTTAGCCCAATTGATGACATCCAGATCCTAACCCTTATTTATGTGACCCAGTTAGGTTCAATTCTGTATGGTAATGAGACATGTCATGATCTCATCATCAACATCATCGAAACTCCTTTCGATGGACTAGAACTCTTCTGATTCAGACAATTAGAATGATCGATCATCAATATCATTCTAATTGCTCTCAAAATCCACCAGTGACACCTAACAGTATGTGATGGCAACCCATCAAAACTAAAGATGAACCTCTCGGTGCAGCTACCTGTGTGATTGAGTTCCTCTATCATGAGTCCCGACTGAATTAGGGTTAAGGAGAACTCGTCAAACCCAACATCAGTCATATGAATCGATCGATCGATCCGAGTCTGATGTAAAATCCCAATCGAAAATTCTTTTTCCATTATTTTACTTTGCCATGGCCATGGGCTTAAGGACTCGATCTTTCGATCATCATAGGACTACTCTCATCTACTGAGGTTGATAGATCCCATCTTGGTGCGACCTAGTTCCTACAATGAATATGCTACAGCCAACATACACCTTAGGGTTCCGAATGGCTAGGAAATTGAGTTATGGTATAGTCAAACTATAACACACTCAAGGTGAACTGTCGATGCACCTCAAGTCAAAGAACTAGACACACAACTACAGCATCGAGCTAGTCATTGACGAGAAGGTAGACTTCCTTATGACCGCTTGAAGTAGTCACGCTCAGTACTCTCGTTCTCAACGAATACCTGTACTCTCACTCCGGTGTCTCCACACCGTAGACTCAAGACACATCTACCCTAAGGAAGTGATCGTACACCAACCTTCTAGATCGATCACCATCCTCGTGATGATCCTATGGTCAGGAGCTGTTTATGAGTTAGTTATGTAAATTCATACCTTAAATTTTTAACTCTTGAAAATTTGAATTGACATTCCTACTAACTCAAAGGATGTATCACAGACACAATGTACACAATGTGATAGAAGAATAACCCATTTATTGATTTATAGTCAAAATTATAAATTTGCCCTTAGATTTGTACAGAAATGTGTCAGCCAATCTGGCATCTAGGGCACACATCTAACACTTTCTTAATGGATCCAACCAAAAATAAAGTAGCATAAATGAATGCAGCCTATCAAAGACCCACAAATGATCTTTACGCACAAATGTACAATTCAGGATGGAGAAATCACCCTAATTTTTTTTTATCATAAGGGTCAAACTCAAATAGACCTACCTTCACTCAATCCAACCTTAGATCCACTCAATCATCAAATAACCCACCAGGTTTTAGCAATGATCAAAGGCTTAACTCGTTAGAAAATAGTGTAGAAATTCTAGCAAAATTGACTGCTAACACCAACACTATACTAAACAACTTCATGCAGACCACAGGCCAGCTTTTAACTTCCAACACCCAGGCTATTGCTTGTTTAGAGATGCAGTTAGGTCAATTAGCCACAGTTGTGAGTGAAAGAGAAAAAGGTAAACTATCGAGTCAATCCGAGGCTAATCTTGGAACTTAGAATAATCAAGGACCACAACAAGGAGTCCAGATCAACCAATTAAACATAATTCACACCTTAAGGTTTGAAAAATAAGAAGACAACTATGTCGGTACACCTAAAGATCAAGATGACCCATTATCTAAACTACCTCATGAGCAAGTGATCAATTAGATCGAGTTTAAGGAGCCAGATAAGTCTAAGGAGTCAACAGAGATTGATGAAATACCCAAGCCACGTGCAGAATCCATCTCAGGGTTTAAGCAAGTCAAGACATTACCCACCAATCCTATAGCTCTTTTTTCAAATAGACTTAGGTCCAACAGACACTCAGCCTATATGGATCAAAACTTAGAGATGTTTAAACAAGTGAAAGTAAATATCCCTCTACTAGACATGATCCAACAAGTTCTTACATATGTCAAATTCCTCAAAGACCTATCCACAAAGAAGAAGACCACCAACATTTTCAAAAAAGCCTTCTTGACAGTCAGTGTGAGCTCATATCTGTCGAGCCACATGCCTGTTAAGTACAAAGATCTAAGGTCTCCTACAATCTCTTGTGTCATTGGAAAAACCATTATTGACAAGGCTTTATTAGACTTAGGGGCTAGTGTGAATATCTTCCTTATTTGGTCTATAAAAAATTAGAGATAGGAGAATTAAAGCCTACAAAAATCACATTGTAATTGGCAGATCGATCAGTAAGGGTCCTAAAGGAGTTGTGGACGATGTGTTAATCAAGATCAGTAATTTCATTTATCCTATAGATTTTGTGATCCTCAAGACTGAACTAGTGATTAATCCAAAAGATCACATCCTAGTAATTTTAGAAAGATCATTCTTAGCAACTACCAATGCCCTAATCAATTACCGCAATGGACTCATGGAGCTCTCATTTAGAAACATGACTATTGATCTTAATATTTTCAATCTTGAAAATAAATGGGACCAACTCATTGATGTAAACCTGATCCATGATGAGATATATGAGCCCATTGATCTAGGAAAAGAAGATTTTGACTATAATCTCTGGTCAGATCAAAAATTTAAAATAGCTCCATCTAGTGATCTGAGAGTTCATCTACAATGGCAACCACCTATCAAACCACTTGTAAGGATAAATTTTCTGAATGAACTAATTGAAGAAATTCAAGTCCAGGAGGTTAATGCCCTACTTGATTCACCTCACCCACCTTACCCACTTGAATTTATCAATTCAATATTTGATATGCGGTAAAGAGGTAGAATTAGTATGGTCCAACTAAAGACTTAAAATTTAGTACTTTTTGAGAGGCAACCCAAATTTTTTTACTTTATTTTAACTGATCTTTATTTTTTTTAGGAATAATATACCACTCTGTATGGAAGCACCTGTTAATAAATGTAGTCTGGCTAAAAATGATAAACTTAGTACTTTTTGGATGGCAACCCTGTTTCAGCTTTTGCTTTTACTTTTTTTTGCATTTTATTTAGGTTAATCAAGTCTTGCTTCATATCTTTTGTAGGGATTTGAAGACAATATTGGCTAAGTAGGGAGAGAACCAATTTTGAAAAGATGTCTGGATCAAGTGACATCTCTCCTTTTTCTTTCTCTTTTTATGCACCCTTCATTTTTTCTACTCTATTGAGGACAATGTCGATTAAGTTGGGGAGAGAATAATATAAATTTTTTAAATTTTTAAGTAAGTTAGTATTTAGTTTTTAAGCATCTGATTATACTTAACAATTGAGTTAAACCAAGTATTTTTTAAAAAAAATTGATGTACAGATTAGAGAGTTTATGAGATATTAAGGGATCAAGTAATAAGAAAACTCAATAAAGAGTTAAGTTTAGAACTTAAACAGTTTTTTTTGAATATTTTTAAATTTTTCTACCAGCATCAAAAAAGAGTTAACTTCCTATGGGCTTGTGTAGAGTAACTATACATTTCTTCATATAAAAAAAAAAAATTCAAGTACTTCATGCTGAGTAATCGGGCCTCTTTGCCTAAGCAAGCATTAAGTTTCACATCAAAAGGTATGAAGGACAAAGAAGCTTTTTGTCAAGCTAATTTTAACTCGTAGCCTATTTGATTCGAGCAAGTAGGTCCGAAGGATATTTTATATTAGTGCCCTAAAGCCATCTGGTTTGAAAGTCATTGACTGAAAATATGCTACATGGGTCAAACAAAAAGCTCAAGGGGTTAAGACATTCAATAGCAGTACAATGTTAAAAAAAAAATTCAATAAATGAAGGACGGAAGTAACAATTTACTTATCCATATGAAGGTTAATAATTTAGAGATAAAGATAGGGATAATTTAAAAAAAAATTAAAAAGATTTAGTGTTCTTAGTTTAACTCTCATATTGATTAGTATTAATACTTCAATGATATATTTCACTCACACTCTACTGAACATCAATGGCCTTTTGAAAATTATTTGATGAAATCAAAATTTCAAGTTAAACGATACTTAATTCTAAATTTTTTTTTTACTTGAGGATAACCAAAGTTTAAGTTGGAGGGGTGTGATAAGTGATATATTTTTATATTTATTTTAAATATTTTTGATAATTTATGATGCTAACATCTTCTTAAAAATCTAATTTTATGAATAAATTAGATTTTCTTACAAAAATAAATAATTTTAAAAAAATATAAAATTAGAGCATATTTATGGAAAAAAAGATGTCAATTTAACTGAGTAATTTTAAGTATCAAAATGATGAAAAATTATTGAGTAATTTAGTATATATATTTTTTTATTTTTTAGGTAAAAATTAGAGCAAAAATCAATGCAAAATATCCTAAAAAAAATATTAAAAATTACCTTCGATGCATGGTGGATCGACTGCTCAGTCCACAGATTCAGAGGTGTGGTCCACCAGAACAGTATGCGGTGCACGACATAGTCCACGATGGGCGAAAGATTTTTTGCACGATCCGATAGTCCAAATTCATCCAAAACTATATCGGACGGTTGTTGTTCTTTGCCGGTTGAAAAGAGGAAACCCAGTGCACGATCCAACGGCCAGAAATCCATTTGGAGTTTGATCCATTGGCTGATACTATTTCTGACTTTGAATAGGAAATCAACTGCACTGATCAACACTCCAGATTCCATTAAGTGCTTGATCCGATGGCTAGTACTCATCCCGACTGAGAATAGAAAGTGTTTTGCACCATCTGATGGCCATAATTCAATTAGAAGTGCGATCGAATGGCTGAAAATATTTTTGATCATGATAAGGAGTTAATCAACACATTTTGGGCTAATCTGGGCAGTCCAAATGCAATCTAATGGTCAGAAATTAATGTTATGGGTATTATATGATTTTTAAGAGTTTTAGGACTCCTTTTGCTATCAAAAAAAAATAAAAAAATTACCTATAAATAAGAGGTTCAAGAATAAGAGTAGAGAGAAGAAAAAATCAATAGAAAAGTAAAAAATAATTAGAGAAAAAAAATTAGGGAGCTTTAGGGATCCAAGAGTGGGAGAATATGGAGTTAGAGATCTTGATGCGTGGCTAAATCCCTTCAACCCAGAAATACGATGAAACTTGTAAATAAATTTTTATTTTCTTTCTTGTATTTAACTTTCATACAATAAAATTATACTTTTATTTCATATCTTTTTATTTTTTTTGAGGTATTGATCTAGCTTACACGGTCTATACCCTCTACTGATGTGCCATGATCTCTAGATATGGTACGTGCCTAGGAGAGATAGATTGTGGTATGTTAGATTAAATCTAATATCTTATAATTGAATTTAGATAGTTTATACTCTAATAGGATAAGTTGTGATCTACTGATACAGTCCATAGTCCTTAGAGATAAGCTATACTAATACCTTAATCACAAGAATTATATTACAACATAAAAAAATAAGAAAATAAATCTAATTTGTATGGTGGATTCAGAATTTTTGGATTATTTTTCTGACTTATTTTCTTTCAAAATTAATTTATATTTTTAATTTAATTTTTACTATTTTATTTTTTTAATCCTTCTACAATCAATTCTCTTTTATTTTTTCTTAAAAAAAAGGATAATCATCCTAAATTCCTATGAAAATTATCCCGACTCACACTATCTATATAGTTTGAGTTGATTTTTATTCTTGACCACCTACGACAGTAATCACCCATCATGGGGCATAAGCATAGACTTAAGATGCCCACCACGAGATGTAAGTATGGATCTGAGATGCCTACTATGGGGTGTAAGTGTGGACCTGAGATGTCCACCATGGAGCGTAAGCGTGGACCTTTTCTGAGGTCCCTTGCTATAGGGGCAATCATGACACCATAATAAAGGCTGAGAGTGAAAAGAAGTGAGAACCTATGCTTAAGTATAATATTATAGAATTGGATATATATATATATATATGACTTTTATATTATTTACTAATTTTTATATTATAGCAAAGTTGACATGAGACTGTATCTTAGATATTTTTAATTTCTTAATTTTGATCTTGATCGGCTTGATATTGCATTCTTATGATGTATTTTTATTACATATCATTATGATTTAGATTTATTTTATACATGTATTTGTTACTTACTGAGCCATAAAGCTCACAAACTTTTATCTATGGTTTTTAGATTTAGGGACTACTTTTGAGAAGCAAACCTTGGCATTTTGAGATTTGTGTATAGAGACGAGGCCGATCTATAAATGATAGTTATTTTTTAGTTATGCTTAATAATATTGTATAAAACTGATATGGATTACTATAAAGTTAAAGTTAAAAATTAGGATAGAAAATGGTTAGCTATTCTATTGTTACCACTGCTTGGAGTATGCCATTTTGCATATTATATTGAAATTTTATCAAGTTAGAAAGCCTTGCATGCCTATAGGTATAGTACTCTGTAGGTGTGCAGTGGTTGTTCATGTTCCTAAAATTTTTATTTTAAATTTATATTCTAGATCAAGGGCATGACAGGATATGCCCTAGAAACTACTGCATACATATTGAATAGAATATCTTCAAAGTCCGTTGCTAGTACTCTATATAAGATATGGAAAGGAAGAAAGCCTAATCTTAGACATCTTAGGATATGGGGTTATCCTGCTCATATCAGAAATATTTTTGGGTATAAGCTAAGTGCTAGATCAGACAAATATAGGTTTGTAGGGTATCCTAAAGAAACAAAAAGGTATTACTTCTACCATCCTACTGAACAAAAGATATTTATCAGTAGATATGTCACTTTCTTGAAAAAAAATTATCCAAGAAGGAGGTAGTGGGAGAAATATTGAACTTGAAGAAGTTCAGGACTTATAAACCATTTCAGAAATATCAGTAGATGATTCACAAAATGATCCTCAACTAGAAGTACCTAAAGATGAGGTACATACGTAGTACACACCTCCTCTCTGAAGGTCAAATAGAGTGTGATAGGCATCTCTAAGATATGATTTTGTTATTGGGAATGACAAGAAGATCAACATCATTAAGGAGGATAATCTAATGACTTATTCAGAAGCTGTCATGAGTAGAAACTCTGACAGGTGGCTAAATATCATGAAATCCAAGATGGATTCAATGTATGCCAATCCAGTGTGGACTTTAGTTGATGCACCTGAGGGTGTGACCCCAATAGGGTGCAAGTTGATCTTCAAGAAGAAGATCAGAGCAGATGGCCAATTTGAAACCTATAAGACTAGATTGATGGTGAAGAGTTTCAAACAGAGGCAAAAAATTGACTATGATGAAATCTTCTCAATAGTGGCTATATTCAAGTCCATTCAGATTTTACTTGCTATAGCTACATACTATGACTATGAAATCTAACAAATGGATATTAAGACCATTTTCCTCAAAGGTAATCTTGAGAAAAAGGTCTATATGACTTAGCCAGAGATATTTATCTCTAATAGAAGGGCAAATCAAGTATACGGACTGAAGAAATCAATCTATAGATTGAAGCAAGCTTCGAGGACCTGGACATCCATTTTGATATGACAGTCAAAGAATTTGGCTTTATGAAATATGAGGAGAATGTGTGTATATAAGAAGATAATTGAGAGTACTATTATCTTCTTAGTTCTATATGTTGATAATATACTACTCATTAGAAATGATATCTCAATGTTATAATTGATCAAGAAGTGACTATCAAATTAGTTTTTCAAGAAAGACTTGGTTGAGGTATCCTTTATACTGAGTATAAAGATCTATAAAGATAGGTCTAAGAGGATGCCAAGCTTGTCCCAGTCTTGGTACATAGATCTTATATTGAAGAGATTCAATATGGAGGCAAGTAAAAGAGGTTATTTGCTTGCAAGTCATGATATACGTCTCTGCAAGCAAATGTATCACATGAGGAGAGGAAGAGAATGTGTGAAATCTCTTATGCTTTGACTGTCAGATCAATCACGTACACCATGCTTGTTGGGTTTTGGCTCTTCGAATTTAACCCACAACACCAAAATCCACTACAGTGAAGCCTAAGATGGAGAAGTCCATAGCTTCCCATAGATCAGGCCCACAGGTGCACAGGCCTACAGGTGCGGCTCACAGGCGTGCGTAGCGCATGCAGCCTACAGCACACGCCCCAGTGCTCATTGCCCAGATGCATGAGACATGCTGTCCATGCATGGTGAGGTAGTCTTTGTCATGGTTTACATGATCTAGGTACCATGTTTTGCACGATCGAATAGCCAGGAAGGTGTGTGGGCTTGATTAGGTGGTTTTGGATGTGATTTGGACCTAGAATCCTAACAAGACATGGTTTTAGGATTTTTTAAGGGGCCTGACAGCTTGTGGGCAAGTGGGAGCAGCTTAGAGAGTGAGTAGAGAGGCTAGCAGTGGCCAAAGAGTCTTTTTAGGGGGTTTTGAGAGCTTTGTAAAGTTTTTTGTGCTTCTTGTTGAGAGAGAGATTGATGTACAGGGTTGAGAGGGTGTGATTTTCTCTTGTATTTATTTTCTCTCATAGTAAAGCTTACATGCCCTATGAAGGTAAGCCTTAGACTGATCCACGTATTTGATTATATCTTTGTACATCTCTCTTCTTCATTCTTATTATGGTATCGACATCATCACTAGTGATTACGATCTTGGATGGGGGATCTGTATTCTGTACTTATGAGGAATCCTTCCCAACAAGTGGTATCAGAGTATGCAGTTGTCCAGGTTGTGGTAGTATTGATTGAGATTAAAGAAGATAGAGAAGACAGACTCAATCAAAGTAGAGATCATCCGATATGTTGGAAAGAGCAATTTCTTCTGATGACAACCAATATGTGCTCACTGTCTACATTCAGAGCCACCTCCAATCCTTCTTCTCTATGGTAGTTGGCTTATCCTTACACAAGAGAGTATCAATCAATCCTTGTTGGATGAGCACATCCTTTACCCTCACTTGCCATAAGGTGAATTTACTCTTCATATCATATCGATTGATCTCCATCTTGATTGAGCTTGTCTTCTCCATCTTCTTCAATCTCGATCAATACCATCGTAATCTAGACAACTAACTGCTCTAATATCACTTATTGAAAGAGATCTTTCATGAGTGTGGAATATGGATCCCCCATCCATGATCGCTAATCCAGGTGATGATGTTGATACTGTTGCCCAGCTATGCAACCCAAGAGGGGGGGGTGAATTGGGTTTCTAAAAATTTTAAGCCCAACTGATTACTTATGAAGAACAAAACAAAGACTTTAAATCAATATTAATTACCTAAAGCAGTATTGCAAGGATATAATAAAGAAATAAGATAAAGCAATAAAGCACACCACAAACACAAGGATTTATAGTGGTTCGGTGCTAACCTTGCACCTACATCCACTCCCCAAGATCCTACTTGAGAATTTCAATCCACTATCCTTTGTATTCAACCCGAATACAAAACGTCGGAAACTCCGACACTAGCTATCCCAAGCTAGATCACTTGTTTTCCGGGTACAAGTAAACCCAAAACACTCCGATTTCAGGTTCGGATCAACCTTTCCTTGTTTTGAAAATCCTCCAAAAATAAGAACAAAAACTCACAAAGAGTAAGAAAAATTTGAGCACAGATTGATACAATAACAGCTCCTTAAATGAGCGAATATAACAATAAAAGCTTTACTCAAATGAAGAACCCCTTTTTCGGATTTTCTCAAAGTGGATGAACGCTTGAATGCTTGAGAAGAGGTTGATTGTTGATTGAAGATCTCTTGAAAGCTTTGAACGATCTCTAGATCAAGGTTGAAATAATAGGCGTGAAGAATTCTCTCCTTGAAAGATCTTGCTTTTCTCTTTCACAATCTCTCTAGTATATTGTGGATCCTCTCTCTTTTTCTTTTGGATTTTTTGTTGATCTCAGGCTTTTTCTTGCAAATTTCGGATCCTTTCTTCTATTCTTCTCGTTTTTGATTTCACGTTTGATCCGCTATTTAATCTGCAATTTCTTTCATCATTTTAAGCATTTTGTAGCATTAGAAGCAAGAGAAAATAATTTAGGTAGATAAAGAGCCGTTAGAGGATTTTTAGGAAGCATAAATGGCAATTAAAATGGGCAAAAAAATAGCCGTTGCTGACATTTTCCATCGCAGGGGTTGACTCATGAGTCGACTCATGCTTCAGGGGTCGACTCATGAGTCGACCTCTGTTGCAAAAACCAGAGAATGCGTTTCTGGAAATTCTTGGCTCAAATTAGCAGGGGTCGACTCATGAGTCGACTCATGCCTTGTGGGTCGACTCATGAGTCGACTCACAGGTCGTGCCAAGCCAGAAAACTAGCATGCCAAGGAGAATTTTTGCATGCCAATCAGCTCACAGTGCCATGAGTTGACTCATGAGTCGACTCATGCACTTCAAACCTTCATAACTTCAAAAATATAAGTCCAAACACAATGAAATTTTCACCAATAGATTTCAAATCATTTGTTCTACCAAATGGTACTATCAAATCAGGATTTTAGTGAAATTATGATTTTGCCCTTGAAGAGCATAAGGACTTTTTCATTTTAAAATTATTTGTATCCCTTCAATCTGCTTTGTAATCATCAAAATCAATCTAGGAGCAACAATCTCCCCCTTTTTGATGATGACAAAACATTTGAACAAAAATATTTATGTTAATGCATTAATTTCAAAAGAATCCATTATAGGTGTATATGCTTGAAAAGAGTATGATTCTTTTGGAATGTAATATAAATGCAAAAATAGTTTGTCCATTTTCTTAAAGATTTGAAAAGGGTATTAGATCATTTTGAGTTCAAGATATATCAGAGCAAGAGAAGAGAAATAAATTTTGCAATGTATCAGAGCAAGAAAAATATATATATATATATTTTTTTAATATTATCAGAAAAGATTTTACAATGTATCGGAGCAAGAAAATTTTATAATATATCAGAGAAAATTTTACACTGTATTAGAGCAAATGTCAGAGAAAATTTCACACTGTATCAGAGCAAATGTTATAATATATCAGAGAAACTTTCTCACTGTATCAGATCAAATGTTATAATTTATCAGAGAAACCTTCACACTGTATCGGATTAAATTTTATCATGCATCAGAGCAAGTTAAAAGAAATTGTAGGGTGTATCAGAGTAAAACAAATTTCTTAAGATGTATCAAGGTGAATAAAATTTCAAAAGATGTATCAGAGCAAGTTTGAATTTTGAAATATATCAGAGCATAAAAAAAATACTTATTTGCATTGTACTTATGATTTTGCTTTTGATGGATGGCTTTAAGTTCTGTCTGATACCAAATTTCGATACCAAATTTCTCAAAGTTTTGTTTAATCTTTCAATCCTTGTTTTTGTTTAATTTCTCCAATATTTGTTTTAATCTTCCAATTTGTTTTTGTTTAATTTCTCCCCCGTTTTCTCATAATTTAGGGTTTTGCTTTTTGTCTAATTTCAATTTTTGTTTTTGTTTAATTTCTCCCCCTTTTTGACATCATCAAACATAGTTAACTCTTCCTTTTCTTTTTTTGAAATATTCTTTAATTTCTTCCTCTTTAGAGTTTTTCACAGATGTTTGCTCCCCCTTAATATAGCAATTATCAACAGCAAACAACAACAAGGAGAAGACAATATTTCAACAAGACCAAAATATGATCATTACAAAGAGGTAGAAATATAGGTAAAAGATGATTCCATTAATATCATAATTGTTTCAATACATAGTTCTTAAAAAATAAAATTCAACCAGCTAATTGTCAATACATGGCCCCAAGGTATAGATCCTAGAACAAGATATAAGTCAATGATCGGAGTCATCAGATATAGGGTGAGGAGATGATGGATCAGAAGTGCGTCCTCTACCCCGTCTGCCTCTGCCACGAGTAGGAGAGCGAGATGAACTGGGAGGCTGAGAACGCTGAGATGCTAGAGACTGAACAGAAAGGGTGAGTCTAATAGAATCAAGTACGTTCAGTGCTCTGGAAACAGATTGAAGTAGAGCAGTGAACTGGGTGGTAGCATGCTCACTCGATCCTCGGATCTCTTTCCTCAGTAGCTCATATCCACCTTCTAGTGCTCCTCTAAGCCTGCCAGCCTCTGCAGTGAGGTTTGTGACCTCAATAGTAGACTCCTGTGGCTGGGGATGGGCCAATGCAAGGACTTGCCCTTGCAAGTCAAGAACTCTGCCAGTCAGTCTCCAGACTGTATCCTCAAGCTGCTGTATCCTGACGGACTGATCTGAAATCATCTGAAATACAGTGGAGATGTGGGGAGTAATGGTCTGATCAGAAGAGGTAGCTCCAGGTGCAAAAGAAGTACTACTCCACTGGCTAGACAGCAAAGAAGCCACACGCTGAGATATATGCTCGATCTGATCATCAGCCAGTCTGAACTCTGAATGAGGTGCTCTGCTCTCTGGCTGATACACTGGTGTGGGCATCCTAGTAAACTCAGAAGGGCCAGCCTCAGTATCAGGAATGAACTGGGTATCTGGTGAAGCTGCCCTGAAGTCATGTACAGGAGAAGATGGACCTTCTTCTTCTACTCTGCCTTCAGTTCTGTCTTCAGCTCTTTCCTCAACTCTCTCCTCAGTTCTTTCTTCAGAGCCCTTGATCCAACCACCAACAGTCTTTGTAATTCCCATTCGATGCAGGCTGTGTTGGTTGAAAGTGTCCACATGTGAGAGCTTGGTAGATGCCTCCCCTTCACAGCTAACTCCAAACCTCCTAAATACTCTAGTAAGGGCCATACCATAAGGCAAGTGTGCCTTGGATCTGTTCAAAGTTTCTCTCATGGCCTCTATCATAAGTGCAGGGAGGTTTAGGGGGGTCTGAGTGATGATATGAAACATGACACATACATCTCTGCCAGACAGTAAGTCATGTCTACCACTCCTAGAAAAAAAGAGTTTTGTTACAATCTGATGCAGGACCCTCATCTCAATGGATAATAGCTTTGCTTCCAGTTTGTTTAAACTTCCTGAAAAAGCTTCTCCTAAGATAATTCTGATCCCTTCTTCTTTAATTGGGAGTTCCATATATGAGTATCCTTCACTAGGCAACTGAAGTATATCTCCCAATATCCTAGAATCCAAGCATATGTCAATCCCCTTGACTGTTGAAGTCACTGACCTGTTTCCATAATGTAGGTTCTGGTAGAACTCTCTAACAAGGTCAACATAGGTGACTTCCTTAAGAGAGCAATAGAGTTCCCATCCTTGATTTTTGATCTTGGTAGCAAAAGTAAAGCCTTCTTTCTCAAAGAACCGAAAATCTATATTTTTCCCGGTTTCTACTTTTCTATCAGAAAGAGGATTTACACTGGGGCTTATGGAGGATTGAGAGAGACCTTGAGCAGGTACTGAAACTGGAGTGGGAGCAGTTGAAGACTGAGCATGCCTTTTCTTTCGGACAACTTCCTCAGGCTCACGGATTGATTTCCTTCTTTGGAAAGTTTCATCTTTGGAGCCATATCCAATAAAGTAGCAGACAAGAAGACTTGAATTGAGAGGAGGAGGGATCACAAGAGAGTAAAGAGGAATTTTAGTGGAGAAAGGAAGTGGATTTTGGAAGTTTGGTGAAGTGCTAGGGCACGTTCAAACCGCGCCAAGCAAAGCGAGAAAGCACAGAAAATCCTTTTGAAGGAGGCGATTTTTGGTGGAGAGTAGGAGGGAGAATTGCCTTGAGATAAATCCTTGGTTTTGGAGCAAGAAAGAGTTGGAAAGAATGGCTTTCGGAAGGAAGATGATGAGAAGATGAGTCGTCTCACAAACAGGGTTCCCATTTAAAAACAATGAGCCCGTGGGAAGTTTGTGGGATTTACAAGTTTGCCATTGAGTCGACTCATGGGGGTCGACTCATGAAGTTCAGAAATTCAGAAAAAATACAAATAAATTCCAGAAAAATTCGAAATTTTGGGAGAAGGAATTTTGCTCAATGATAAGTTTTTAGAGTGATAAATCTGAGCTTTTGGGATCAGGATAGATGTTGAAAATTGAGCTCTAAGATTTTTTGACATCTATTCTTTGGAAATTGAGAAATTTCAGACAAATGGATCTAGAATTCCTAGATTTCTCCTAATTTCACAGAATCTATCCTCACTAAGGGCCTTTGTAAAGATATTGGCTAATTGATTTTCAGTACAAACATATTCAAGAATTATATTTTTGTTTTGAACATGTTCTCTTATAAAATGATATCTTATTTCAATATGTTTAGATCTTGAGTGTTGAATTGGATTTTTAGATAGATTTATGGCACTTGTATTATCACATTTTATTGGTGTTTCATTAAGTTTGATTTCAAAATCTTCGAGTTGTTGCTTAATCCATAAGATTGAGCACAACAACTTCCGGCTGCAATGTATTCGGCCTCAGCCGTAGACAGTGCCACCGAATTTTGTTTCTTGCTAAACCATGAGATTAGGTTTACTCCAAGAAATTGGCAAGTTCCACTTGTGCTTTTTCTATCTAATTTACATCCAGCAAAATCAGCATCAGAATATCCTAACAAATTAATTTGTGAGTCCTTAGAGTACCATAACCCTATAGTTTGTGTACCATTTAAGTATCTAAGGATTCTTTTAACAGCATTCAAATGAGATTCCTTAGGATTAGATTGATATCTTGCACATAAGCAAACACTAAACATGATATCAGGCCTACTTGCAGTTAAATACAATAATGAACTAATTATACCTCTGTAGTATTTTAAGTCTACGCTTTTACCTTCATCATCCTTGTCAAGCTTACTTGAGGGACTCATTGGTGTGCCAATTGGTTTGCAGTTCTCCATTCCAAATCTTTTGAGTAGTTCCTTGGTGTACTTGCTTTGGATGATGGAGATTCCCTCTTTTGATTGTTTGATTTGGAGTCCGAGGAAGAAGGTGAGTTCTCCCATCATGCTCATCTCGAACTCTCCCTGCATAAGCTTAGCAAAGTCTTGACAAAGGGATTCATTAGTAGACCCAAAAATTATGTCATCAACGTAAATTTGTATAATTAGCATATCATTTTGGTTTCTTTTAATAAATAGGATTGTATCTACATTGCCTCTTGAGAAACCATTATTTAGTAAAAATTTGCTTAGCCTTTCATACCATGCTCTAGGTGCTTGTTTTAGACCATATAAAGCTTTATTTAATCTAAAGACATGATTGGGAAAAGCATGATTTTCAAATCCAGGGGGTTGTTCTACATATACTTCTTCAGAGATATATCCATTTAAAAATATACTTTTAACATCCATTTGAAATAACTTGAAATTCATAAAGCAAGCATATGCAAGTAGAAGTCTAATAGCTTCTAATCTAGCAACAGGTGCAAAAGTTTCATCAAAATCAATTCCTTCTTCTTGATTATATCCCTTAGCAACCAGTCTTGCTTTATTTCTAATTACATTTTCATGCTCATCTAATTTGTTTCTAAAGACCCATTTTGTACCAATTATTGAATAATTTTTAGGTCTTTTCACTAAGGTCCAAACATTATTTCTTTCAAATTGATTAAGTTCTTCTTGCATAGCATTAATCCAGTTATGATCATTCTCAGCTTCTTCAAAAGTTTTAGGTTCAAGTTGAGATACAAATGTACAATGATTAAGTACATCTCTAAGTGAAGAACGTGTTTTTTACCCCATGCATAGGATCACCAATTATTAACTCCTTAGGGTGGTTGTGAACATACCTCCATTCCTTGGGTAAGTCATTTGTACCTTGAGGTTGTTCTTGAACTTCTTCACCTTTCTCATTTTGTTGGTCTTCTTGATCCTTGTCTTTTGGAGTTGCTGAGTCTTTCAGAGTGATCTCCTTCATACCTTCTATTAGTGAATCTGCATCATTAACACCCTCATTCTTCCTTGAAGGAAGATCGTTAGATCATCAAAGACAACATGTATGGACTCCTCAACTACTAAAGTTCTTTTGTTGAAAACTCTAAATGCTTTACTAGTGGAGGAGTAACCTAGAAGGATTGCTTCATCTGATTTTGCATCAAATTTATCAAGTTTTTCTTTGCCATTATTTAATACAAAACATCGGCAACCAAAACATGAAAATATGCAATATTTGATTTTCTTCCTTTCCAAAGTTCATAGGGGGTTTTCTTTAAAAATTGTCTAATTAAAGCACAATTTAAAATGTAACATGCTGTGTTAATAGCTTCTGTCCAAAAATATCTTGGAAGGTTGCTTTCACAAAGCATGGTACGGGCCATTTCTTCTAAGGTTCTGTTTTTCCTTTCTACTACCCCATTCTGTTGGGGTGTCCTAGGAGCAGAGAAGTTATGGCCAATTCCATTTCATCACAAAAATTTTCAAAGTCATGATTTTCAAATTCTGTTCCATGATCACTTCTAATATTTTGAATTGAAAACCCTTTTTCATTAGTGACTTTTCGATGAAATTTAGTGAAAAATTTGAAAGGTTTCATTTTTGTGAGCTCAAAAAGAAAACCCAAGTAAAACGAGAGTAATCATCAATTATTACAAATCCATATCGTTTTCCTCCTAGACTAGTGGTTCTAGTTGGTCCAAATAAATCCATATGTAAGAGCTCTAAAGGTCTAGAAGTTGAAACAGTGTTTTTAGATTTAAATGATACTCTAGTTTGTTTACCTAATTGGCATGCATCACAAATTCTATCCTTTTCAAAATTCAATTTTGGCAAACCGAGAACTAAATCCTTTTAATTAATTTTGAGAGAGAATGCATGCTAATGTGTGCAAGTCTACGATGCCACAGCCAACTAGTCTCATTTATTTTAGCACTTAAGGAAACTAGGCATTGCATGTCTAATTTAGTTAAATCATTCAAGTCTACCATATAACATTGCCATGCCTATGTCCTATAAATTTAATGCCATCGTTAATAGGACTTGTCACAATGCAAACAGATGATTCAAAACTTACTTTATATCCTTTATCACAGAATTGACTAATGCTAAGTAAGTTATGCTTTAAACCTTTAACTAATAAAACATTCTCAATGTATTTGGAGGGAGTGATACCAATGTTACCTATCCCGATGATCTTTCCTTTGCCATTATCTCCAAAGGTGACCATCCCTCCATCCTTAGCATCAAGCGTGATGAATTGTGATTCATCACCAGTCATGTGTCTCGAGCATCCGCTGTCAGATACCATTTCCTGTTTCCTTCTTGGGATGCTAGACACACCTGCAAGCAAAGGTCACGTTTCTGTCTTAGGTACCCAAGCTTTCTTGGGTCCTTTCAGGTTAGTCAGAATGGTTCCTTTTGGAACCCATATTTTCTTTGTGTTTGCATATTTGTTAATAAAACATGTGTATGATTTATGTCCTATTCTTCCACATTTAAAACAAGTAATATTTGTAGACTTGTTACTTGAATAACTTACATAAATATCCTTCAGAAATTTTTATTTCTTCAGGGGTTTATAACAAGTCCAGCCTTATCATATATAGCTTTCTGATTTTCAAGGATCATATTTAGTTTGTTTGAACTTAAGGTGAACTTATCTACTATAGATTTCAGCTTGTTCATTTCATCCTTTAAGTTTTGATTTTCTTGAATCAAGGTGAATTTTTCAATTGAAAGATTTTTAGCTTGTTTCACTAAGGACTGATTTTCCAATTTCAGCTCTTTATTTTTCTTCCCTAGTTTCTTTAATTCATCAATTGAATCATAGAGAGCTTCATGCAATTCTTCAAAAGTAAATTCACTAGTGGATTCAGAAGTTACCTCATTTTCATGTGCCATCAGGCACAGATTGGCTTGTTCTGTTGAGGTTTCTCGTCGGAGCTTGAGTCATCACTCGCACTCCAGGTCGCCATCATTGCCTTCTTTTGAACTTCTTTGGACCTTTCTTCAATTGTGGACATTCGGATCTGAAATGTCCTGGCTTCTT
>NC_026001.2:35153305-35242641 GCF_000442705.2 Elaeis guineensis | reverse complement strand
AAATTCGGGGCTATTGAGTCCGTTGACTTTCGAGTCATATCCAGTTTGTGAATCATACCTTCAAGGCAAAATGACCAAGCTTCCTTTTGTGGGACATGGGGAAAGGGCCACAGACCTACTTGTCCTAGTACATACGGATGTGTGCGGCCCATTTGATGTGCCGGCTAGAGCAACTATGTCAACTTCATTACCTTTATCGATGATATGTTTAGGTACGGATATATGTTTCTAATGAAACACAAGTTTGAAGCCTTTGAAAAGTTCAAAGAATTCAGGCATGAGGTAGAAAAACAAACAAAAAAGCCCATTAAGGTTCTTCGATCAATCGAGGAGGTGAATACCTTAGTCAGAAGTTCCTAGACTATCTTAAAGATAATAGCATAGTCTCTCAATGGACTCCACCTGAACACCACAACTCAACGGAGTTTCAGAATAGAGAAATCGGACCCTATTAGATATGGTCCATTCCATGATGAGCTTCACAGACCTCCCTGAATTTCTTTGAGGATATTGTCTCATGACAGTAATTTATGTATTGAATAGGGTTCCTTCTAAAATCGTTCCTACCACACCGTATGAGATATGGCATGGTAAGAAGCCAAGTCTGAGTCATCTCAGAATTTAGGGTTGTCCGGCTTATGTCAAGAAACAACAGGCGGACAAGTTAGAGTTCATATCTTTTAGAGCTCGGTTTATAGGATATCTTAAAGAGTCATTAGGATACTATTTCTATATTTCGGAAGATCACAATGTAATTGTGAATCGACATGCTATTTTTCTTGAAAAGTAGTTTATTCAAGATGGTGGCATCGGAAGAATAATTAAGCTCAAGGAGAATGTCTCCCAAGAGCAATGAGCTAAAAAACTTGAGGAAGCTAATCAAATAGAACCAGTCCTAACACAATCTCTTCTACCTCATAGATCGACTAGGGTTTTCCGTCCTCCTGAAAGGTACTTGGTACTATACAAGAAAACGTAGAGAAAATATTTCTCATGGAAAATGGGGCTCATGGTGATGACCCTAAGACCTATGACGAGGCGATATTAGATATCGACTCCGAGAAATGGTTAGAGGCAATGAGATCAGAAATTGACTCAATGCACTCAAACCAAGTCTGGACCTTGGTAGATCTACCTGAAGGTATTGTACCTATTAGGTGTAAATGGATCTTCAAGAGAAAGATAGGTACAGATGAGAATGTAGAGACATTCAAGGCTAGGCTTGTGCGAAAGGTTATAGTCAGCGTGAAGGCATTGACTATCAGGATACCTTCTCACCTGTCACCATGCTAAAATCCATCCGCACATTACTTGCTATTGCAGCCTATTTCAATTATGAAATATGGCAGATGGACATGAAAATGGCATTCTTAAATGGATATCTTGAGGAAGATATCTATATGGAATAGCCGCTTGGTTTCACATCCAGTGATGATGATCATAAGGTCTGCAAGCTGTAAAGGTCTATTTATGGACTTAAGCAAGCATCTCAGAGCTGGAATACTCATTTCAATGATGTGATCAAAATATTTGGTTTCATCAAGAATGAGGAGGAACCATGTGTATTCAAGAAGATCAGTGGGAGCGCAGTTGTCTTCCTCGTACTATACGTTGATGACATCCTCCTAATTGAAAATGATATTTTCATGTTGACCTCAGTCAAAATATGGTTGTCTAAGGAGTTCTCTATGAAAGATCTAAGAAAAGTATCCTTTATACTAGGTATTAAGGTCTATAGAGATAGACCAAATAGGATGCTAGGACTTTCACAGAAGATGTACATAGAGGAGGTGCTAAAAAGGTTTAGCATAGAAAACTCCAAAAGAGGTTTAGTACCTTTTAGACATGGCATTCATCTCTCCAAGAAGATGTGCCCTAGCACACTGAGGAGATTGAACGCATGAGCAAGATCCCTTATGCTTCCTCAATAGGGAGCCTCATATATGCCATGCTATGTACACGACCTGATATAGCCCATGCTGTGAGTATCACAAGCAGATATCAGTCAAATCCAGGTGAAGAGCACTGGACTTCTGTGAAATGTATCCTTAAGTACTTGAGAAGGACTAAGGATATGTTTCTAGTCTTTGAGAATGGAAAACTCTAGGTTCAGGATTTATAGACTCAGACTTTATGTCTGATATAGATGATCGAAAGTCGACATCTGAAAGTCTATTCATTTGCAATGGTGGTGCAGTTAGCTGGAAAAGTTTCAAGCAGATGGTGATTGCTAATTCTACCATGGAGGCAGAGTATATTGCTACATCCAAAGTTATGAAGGAGGTATTCTGGTACAAGAAGTTTGCCGCAGAGCTTGGAGTGATGTCATTGGATGCCATCCCTCTTTACTGCGATAATAATGATGCCATAGCCTTAGCTAAGGAGCCAAAGTCTCACCAGAAGTCCAAGCATATCGAGCGATGATTCCATCTGATCCGTGACTACCTCGAAAAAGGTTATGTCGAGGTTAAGAGAGTCGACTCCACAGACAATGTGGCAGACCCACTGACAAAGCCATTAGGCTAGCAGAAGATCGAAGCCCACCTTGAGAAGATGGGACTTAGATATGTAGCCAATTGGCATTAGGTTAAGTGAGAGTTTGTTAGATGTGTGCCCTAGATGTCAGATTGGCAGACACATTCCTGTACAAATGTAAGGGCAAATTTATAATTTTGACTATAAATGAATAAAAGGGTTATTCTACTATCACATTGTGTATATTATGTCTGTGATACATTCTTTGAGTTAGTAGGAATGTTAATTCATAGTTTCAAGAGTTAAAAATTTAAGGCATAAATTTACATAACTAACTCATAAACAGCTCCTCACCATAGTATCATCATGAGGATGGTGATCGATCCGAAAGTTGGTATACGATCACTTCCTTAGGATAGATGAGCCTTGAGTCTATGGTGTGGAGACATCGGAGTGAGAGTACAGGTATTCGTTGAGAACGAGAGTACTGAGTGTGACCACCTCGAGCAGTCATAAGGAAGTCTACCTTCTCGTCGATGACTAGCTCGATGCTGCAGCTGTGTGTCTAGTTCTTTGACCTGAGGTGCATCGATAGTTCATCTTGAGTGTGTTATAGTTTGACTAAATCATAACTCAATCTCCTAGCCATTCGAAACCCTGAGGTGTATGTTGGCTGTAGCATATTCATTGCAGAAACCAGATTGCACCAAGATGGGATCTATCAACCTCGGTAGATGAGAAGAGTAGTCCTATGATGATCGAAAGATCGAGTCCTTAAGCCCATGGCCATGGCAGAGTGAAATAATGGAAAAGAGTTTTCTATTGAAGTTTCACATCAGACTCGGATCGATCAATTGATTCATATGACTGATGTTGGGTTTGACGAGTTCACCTTAACCCTAATTCAGTCGGGACTCATGATAGAAGAACTCAATCACACAGGTAGCTG
This sequence comes from Elaeis guineensis, assembly GCF_000442705.2. NCBI lineage: Eukaryota > Viridiplantae > Streptophyta > Magnoliopsida > Arecales > Arecaceae > Elaeis > Elaeis guineensis. Next base: position 35,239,217 of record NC_026001.2, on the reverse strand, counting down.
CACTGAGAGGTTCGCCTTCATTTTTGATGGGTTACCACCATATACTACTAGGTATCACTGGTGGATTTTGGGAGCAATTAGAATGATCTTGATGATCGATCATTCTAATTGTTTGAATCAGAAGAGTTCTAGTCCATCGAAAGGAATTTTGATGATGTCGATGATGAGATCATGACATGTCTCATTACCATACGAAAATGAATCTAACTGGGTCACACAAATAAGAGTTAGGATCTGGATGTCATCAATTGAGCTAACCTAGTTTGATTGATTTGAATTAGATCTAATTAGATTCAAGAAAATCGTGCTAGCACACGATTGAGCCTAACTTTCTTCTCGTGCAATCTTTTTTCATCTCGACTGAGCCAAATATGATTTGACTCACCCAGAGAACCTTGAGAAGATTTCTCTCAGTCTAACTGGAGTTAGTTCAACTTAGAAAAGTCTTGTCTTAATTCATGAGATGAATTTAAGACAACACCTGCCAATTCCTGTCACCTGCCATTTTTATTTAAGACATTGGTCAAACGTTGACTTATGGATCTTGAACTGAAGGCCACTTGGCAAGAGGTCATTGGAGAGTTTTTGTGGAGTGTCCACCTGCTAAATTAGGCCTCAAAGTGGGCACCAAGATCAGATTGGACGTGCGCCCCAAGTAGATAAGGATAGAGTCCCATGAGATGAGGACTTTATGCCTTGATCGACTCAAACTGTTGGGCGCCAATCTCACTGTGTTTATCTAGTGTTGGCACCAACAGTAGGAGGGTTTGGTGGGATTTTTATCTGATATGATCAGATGGCATCACTCCATCAATTAGAATTTTTCCAAAATTAATTAAAATTTTCTGATTGGTCGAATGATGTGGCACTGCATGGCGCAGCAGGGTCTATTTAAACCCTGTCTGTGCCTAGGGTTTTGAAAATCTGCTCAATACCCAGCAAAAACATGAAACCCCTCCACTTCTGCATACCCTCTCTACTCCTCTCCCTCCCCTCTTCACGTCCAAGAGGTTGGGCATCCATCTGGTGCTTGTCCAAGGTGTGGTGGCTCCCTGATCAGAAGGCTGTAGGAATTTATCGAGAAGCTGCTGCTCCAGCTTCAGAAGATCTTTTGAAGATCTTGTAGATCAGATCTAGATCTAATTTTTGGAGCAAAGATTCATAAGGAGAAGATGATCCAGATCCTACTCAAGTGGATATCGATAGAGGCCAGACGACTACATGGCTATTTTAGAACCTTGGGCATTGCTGCGATCATCTACAGGGTAATCTAGTTACCCTAGAGGTATTCTTCTAATCCTTAAGTTTTAGATTTAATTTTAGATTAAATATCAGATAATAAGAATCAGATCTAATAGACTTAGATCTGAAATAAAGTAGAATAATTTTTTTTTAAAAATATTTTGCCCCAGATCTCATTAGATCTGGAAGATCCTATAAGAAAAAAGGTAGTTTTTCCTTCAAGACCCACTCTCGATCTTCTTGAGATGCCCTCGATCTCTCTAAGACCCTCTACTGCGTGTTGGAAATTATGTCCTAAAATTAATCATGTGATGATTGAGTTTATCCTTGTATATGAATTATTGAGCAATTGAATAATAGTTATTTCAATATTTTTCATCACAAAGTGACATCTTCTTTGAACTCTTGTACTGTGATGAAGTCCCTGGAACTATGCTAATGAATAATAAAGAGAAGATTTGTCGTATAGTTCTTAAATATATTCATGACCAAATGATACATCATTATGGGATAATGATGTTTATCGAGAGGAGGTCATTGTGTGACATATGGATTGGTTATCCTCTTAACCAAGGAGTGTGGTGATACTGATATGGGATATAGGTGAGATATAGGGGTACATTATCACTGAACAAGTGACTCACCTGCTGAGCGTTCTGCTGTCAAGAGCTACTCGTGAAACACATGTGTATAAGTATCCTTCAGATTTGAGATCACTATAGTAACTTGCAAGCAACTCACTATGCTTTGGAATCAGACTATCAGGATTTTTAATACAGTGATGGAAGGGTACTGGGTACAGTCAAGTACTTGCGAAGTCTGTATGTGAATCAAGATAGGATTGACCCATCTGGATTATTAAAGTTGATGTATCACTGTATTTCAATTTAGTGAAGCCTTGGCCAAGGTAATTCATGAGATGGATTTGAAATGTTGAAATATAATGCGGATGAAGCAATCTCGGTTAATAGTTAATCTGAGATCATCCTAGAGATTCAAGGTCAAAAGGATGAATTATACGATAACCATATGTATAGATTTTAAAATATTTTTTTACGATAATTCGATCTATCTAGATGTCGAAAACCATTGCTAGATGGTATCTCGATTAGTGCAAGAATTAGTTCCTGTGCTACCGGCTTAGTGTTTGAACCTATGGAGTCACGCACACAAATCAGACAAAATAGGAAGGAATTGGTCTATGTTTATATGTCTAATTTGAAAGTACTAGACTTGATTGAATATATAAGCTAACTTGATTGAGAATTAAGTTATAGGTCAAACGAGATTGAAGAGTTGACTATGTCTAGCTAGTACTACACATGAGGTTCAAGTTCGATCCCGGGGATGAATAATTTTTGATCTATGATCCATTGAGTATATGAAAGATTGAATTTAAGTGTTAATTAATTTTAGATTAGATATAAATTAATTAGATTTAATTGAGTCTAAAATTTAAGTTAGACTTGGTACAAAAGTCTTAAAGAGTTTGGGATTGACAGCCTTTTGAAATTATTTCGATCCAGCTTCGAATTGTATTCGAATTGGATCCATTTTGGATGAGATATGAGTATTCCTACTTGCACTGAGAATACCCTTTGATGTGGGCTAACTAACACCTGATATGTAGTTGGTTTGGGGTGTCCCATGTGGGTGAGGGAGTGGATACAAGTTGATTGTCATATGTGATGGCAATTCTATCTCATGTAGGAATCCTTCTTTCATGAGTATTAGACCAATTCAAATTAGATTTGAGTTAAGAGTCTTACTCTCATTGGGTCATGAGAATCATCTATAAATAGAGAGGATCTCTACCTATAGATGCATAGAAAACAAATCAGATTGAGAGAAGAGAGAAAGAGAGAGAGAGAGGTGTGTGAAGAGAGAGGTCCTTAATCTTCTCCTACATCTCTCCCTTTGATTCCACCTCCTCTCCTTGGGTGTGGATCCTTCTTGGGTATCTCATCTGCTAGTGTGAGGTATCACACTAGTATATCTCCTCTCTCATTTGGTTGGCTTGCAAAGGTAATTAGATTGGAGTTCATCCTGCTTTCCTGCAACGTCTGGCGTGCATGCAAAGTAGAGGATCTGCACATTCAGACCTCCATGAAGGTTTAATCCAGATAAATTGAGATTTAATCTCTGATTTTATTACTAATTAGATAAGAATTTGATCCTTAATCATGTAGATGAATAAAAAAATTTTTAGATGCAACTTGAGCCTTTCTAGGAGAAATAGTTTCTTTCCCTACAATTGGTATCAGAGCCAGGTTTGAAATATATACATGCATAATAAATTTTTTGAGAATAATTACATAAGATGTGATTAAAATTTTTTATAAAATATTAAATTTAATTTAAATTTATTTATATAAAATTTTTGATCTAATTTTTACTAGATTAGAGGTGCCTAATCAATGGTTGATTGAGATTATTATAAGTCTATTATAATAGAATTCTGCTGTTGCTGAATTTCTAATAGAATAATAATATGAATTAAAATTTATTTTAAATTTATTTTTATAGAATTTTAATTTTATTATTTTTTTATGAAGTAAAATTTATTTTAGATCTAAATTAGATATATTTTGATAAATATTTAGATCTGAATCCTATCAGAATTCAGTACTGTGTGAAAATAAATTTTATCAGAAATTTATTCCTTATGCATTTATATTTGCATCTAATTAATTTTCTATATGATATCAAATATGAAATTGATATTTTATAATCAATATAAGATGTGTTTCAGATCTCAAATGATGTATATGATACATTAAATCTAATTAGATTAGATGAAGAACATAATTGATAAGATCAAGGATATATTTATGACATAAAATAGTTTTATCAATAATTATATGTTGATGTAATTATATATAAAATTAGATTACAGATCTTAGTAGCCTAGTACTCAGATTGATGAGATCACCAGACCATCCAGTCATAGGAGATTGAAGAGATTAATCTCTCTTTTACCTATTCGATGGGTTCTCTTATGACATGTAGGGATGTCGTTGTGATCTGATTTCATGAAGAAGAAAAGTGAATAAATTTTTATATATTATTTTGATCATAAATATATTTAGATTTGATCTAAAGTGATTTATGATTCATTACAATAGGATAAAATTTAGATATAAAATTATTTTAGATCTGAATTACATGTTACATATGATGTAATTGGTATTGATCTAAAAGTTATCATGATACATGAGATGTATTTATGAAGTTTAGATCATATCTATGTATGTTTAATTGTTAAACATATTATGAAAAATTTATTTTCATATGTTGAAATATATGATATACTTCATCTAAAATCCTTGTAGAATAGTTTTACAGACTGAAACACATGTTTCACATACTTAATTATGAATTAAGTTTTGAATGATTTAGATTTGAGAATTGAAGATCATTAAGACACCATATAAAATGATGGACAAAAGGTTAGCATGAATCAGGTCCTTCTAATGGGTTAGACGTAGGGTTAGAAACACATATGGACCATATAGAGAAATTGATTAAATCTAATCAAGTATTGAATTAGATCAAGTCAGTATTTCTCTAAATCAATCTCAATAGTTGAAGTTTGATCAAGTCCATGTGTTTGACCCTAATAAATGGACCATGATCATGGCTCCGTGGTTGAGCCCAAATCTTTTGGTGGATCAAATCGAAACTAATTAACTAGTTGGTGTCTAAGGTAAGTTTGACAGATTCGATCAAGTAGTTTTTAATTGAGAGCTATTCACCTAGATGCATCTACGATGAGTTAAGGGCATATCCCTCCCACTGATCTCACTTATCTAGCTAATATGATAGATTATGTTTTGATTAGGTCACTAGTCGATTCGTACAGACCCATACCATTAAGGTGAATCAGTGTGACTGATTTAGGTATCTTTAAACCAGCTTGTGTCTCATCCTTTACATGACATGGTGAAGTCAGTGGGAGGATTTGCAGCTTGCAGGGTAACTTTTTCTCTTATCCTCAAATCAATGAAATCAACTTCTCTAAATTATTAGGTCCATAAAGTGATAAAGTTATGAAATAACTTGATCATTGTCTCCCATTAAGGTACATGATAATGAGTCCAATATTCAAATAGGCATTGGAGGCGCCACACGCCTAATGTCTATTATATATTGGTATTATCATTCATCATATAACCATCATGATGTACCTTTAAATCAATGCTCAGGTTGGTCGAGCCACACTTGGACCTGGACATTCGTTTATTGGATACACTTGGTATGCCATGTTAATGGTTGGATCTAACCGAAATTTTCAGTGGAGGCACCACACGCCTGTTGAAGGGATGCCTGGGGTAAGATTTATTACTAGAAGTTGTTTGGAGAAATAATTGATTATGAACCTACCTATGGATATACTAAGATTGGTCGAGCCATACACAAGCCCGAATGCAGTCCATGTAGATTCTAGTACCTGCTAAAAAATTAGCGTAATTTCTCAAGTTGGAGGTAGAGGCTACCAATTCATAAAAATAATAGGAGAACCTTTAAACTAAAGTCCATATCTTCAAGATTAAAAAGAATTCATATACTAATAGGCTAATATTTTTTCTTTCAGTTATGGCCAACATACTATCCCTCTACATGCTGTTGGACAGTGATAGGCTCACCGGACCCAACTTCGATAGCTAGTATCGAAAGTTGAAGATCATCTTGAAACTTGAGAGGATTTTGTATGTCCTTATGGATTAGGCATCTGAAGAACCTATAGCTAATGCTCCTCATACTATGAGAGACACTTACATAAAGTGGCTCAATGACTGTACGACCGTACGTTGCGTGAAGAGGGCAGCCATAAATGACGAACTTAGTCGTATGTTCGAGGATGCTCAGCCAAAGGAGATCATTCAAATGTTGAATGAGTCCTTCGATATCCTTGAGGATGCGGAGAGATACAAAACCTCCTGCACAGTATTCAATACCTGTATGCAAGAGGAGACTTCAGTCACTGATCATATATTGTACATGATTGAGCAAATTGAATGTCTTAGCAAACGTGGCTTTCTATTGCATAAACAGTTAAGCAAGGATGCTATCCTCAATTCGCTATCGAAATCTTATCTATCCTTTCTCAGTCATTACAGAATGATGAAATCTACAGTAAACTATCATGGTTTCCTAGGGTTACTGTAGACTTTTGAAAAAGATCACCAGCTCCAAAAGGAGCCAATGAATATAGTGAGAGGTTCATCTGAAGGGCGTCGATCCTCTAGGAGAGGAAAGAAGAAAAAAGTGCAGAAATCCAGTGCCGCCAATCCTAAGCAGAGCAAACCGTCAAAAGTTGATAAGAGCCAGACAGAGTACTTCTTCTGTAAGAAGCTAGATCATTAGAAAAGAAATTGTCCTGCTTATACAGCCACCCTTGACCCAAACAGGCCTAAAAATAAGAGAAAGAAGCAAGTGGTTGCTTCACAAAGTACTTATATAATAACCCCTTGTAATTTCTCTGTTTGTGATACTACTATTGGACCACGATCTCGGCTCCTCCCACAGACCTTGGGTGCAGTGGAACCAGCAACGAATAGATCTGGAGTCGTCTGGACACGATTCAAGGTCCTTGACGAAATCAGCCTGGTTGCTGTCTTCTTCATTAGCCTTTCATTCTAGATGAAGAACACCTCTGAAACTACCTCTAAAAAATTCAAGATCTGGTACCCAACTAGATCAGACCTGGACCGAGGTCCTCTAATTTGTAGATCTTGAATTGGGGCATTCTAGATAGGGAAGAAGATAGATGGAAACAGACCTCGCAGATCTATCCTGCTGCAGCCTTTCCTGTAGATCTGTTGATGGAGATCTCACCCGTGCCTCAAACGACCTCAGATCAACTCCAGATCTGAGAGGACTTGTACCAACCTCTTCTCAAGAGATTTCAGATCCTGGACCTAGTGTTTGGGTGACTGCAAGAGAGGGGAGAGAAGAAATAGCTGGCGGCTGCAAGGGGGAAGGGGCTAGCGCCTCCCTTCCTTTCTTTCCTTTTATGGATTGGCGGCAAGAAACCCTATAGTTTCTTGCTCCTGGGGCATGGAAGATGGCTGGAGAGAGAGGGAGAAGAGAGAGAGAGACTTGGGAGAAAGAGTTGTCTATTTTCTTGGCTTAATCCAACTTATACACAGTACATGTATATATAAACATCGGGTCAAGTGACCCAAACCCAAAACTCCCTTGACCAACTCTATGGGAGATTAGGTTAACCCAAGCCCATGTACACCCATGACTCGACCTAATCTCACCTATCCTGGGCCTAGACCTGGCCCATAAAGAGTTGGTCCCTTGAGGCCCACATAACCTAGACCTCAAGAACCTGAAAGGCCCACAGCCTTTCAACCTAGGGCCAACTAGCCCTAGAGCCTCCATGAAACCCTCATGAATGATGGACCTTGGCCTTAGCCTTGGTCCCCTAGGCCTTGGGCACACCACCTAGATCATAACAATCTCCACGTTAGTGTCCTAAGGCCTCAACCAGCTCCACTCTATCCATCAGCCGAATCAGCTCAACACATCTCTGAAAGCTATCCCATGGAAGTACCTTCGTAAGTGCATTAGCTGAGTTCTCCTTGGTATGTACCTTTACCAGCTCCACCTCGCCATCCTCCACAAGCTCTCTGATCCGATGATATCGAATGTCGATGTGCTTTGTCCTTGCATGATAGACTGAGTTTTGTGCTAATAGAAGTGCACTCTGACTATCAAAGTGCACTCTAATGGCCTCCTGAGTAAGGCCCATCTCCGTCAACAAACCCTTCAGCCAAATTGCCTCCTTAGCTACTTCTATCAGCCCGATGTACTCTGCCTCTGTAGTGGATAGGGCCGTGATAGGCTGCAGACTCGATCTTCAAGAAATAGGACCTCCATACAGGCTAAAGATGAAACCTGTCGTAGACCTCCGGGTATCCACATCTCCACCGAAGTCTGCATCTACATAACTGCCAATCAGCCCCTGAGCCTCTTTGGACATGTCAGAGTATCCCACTGCACCTCCTCGCTATCCGTAGCAGATGCCAACTCCAACTGAACCTGTCAGGTATCTGAATATCCACTTCAGAGCTCTCCAGTGCTCCCTGCCAGGCTGCGCTATGAACCTGCTAACCTGACTTAGTGCATGAGCGATGTCTGGCCTACAACAGACCATCGCATATATCAAGCTCCCAACTCCTGAAGCATAAGTGACCTTCTCCATCTCCTGAGCCTCCACCTCAGTCTGTGACGCCATGGTCTTCGAGAGTCTGAAGTGTCTGGTAAGTGGCAGCTCCGTTGGCTTTGCTCCCTTCATCCCGAACCTCTCTAAGACCTTCTGTATGTAGCCCCCTAAGATAGATGCAGCACCCTCCAGACTCGGTCTCTGAAAATCTTCATGCCTAGGATCTTCCTTGCAGGGCCCAAATCCTTCATCTCAAACTCCTGAGATAAGGATGCCTTCAGATCCTGCACAACCTTCCTACTCTTGCATGCTATAAGCATGTCATCCACATACAAGAGTAGGAACAACCTAGAACCATCCTCAAGAGATTGAACATAAACACAGGGATCAAACTCACACCTGGAAAGTTCAATGCTGCGTACATAGGAGTCGAACCGCTTGTACCATTGCCTTGGCGACTGCTTCAACCCGTACAGTGACTTTTGCAATAGACAAACCTTTTCCTCTGATCCTGGATCCCTGAAACTGGGTGGCTGCTCCATGTAAATCCTCTCCTCCAAATGCCCATGGAGGAACGCTGTCTTGACATCCATCTGCTCCAGCTCTAAATTTGAGCTGGTACGATGCTTAGCAACACTCTGATGGAAGTGTGTCTGACGACGGGAGAGAAGACCTCGCTGAAGTCGATGCCTTCCTTCTGGGAGTATCTCTTGGCCACTAACCTCGCCTTGAATCTGATACCTCCCTACTCTGAAGGCCTTCCTTGCGACTATAGACCCATTTGCAGCCAATGGGCCTCTTCCCCTGTGGTAACTGCACCAATCGCCACGTCTGATTCTTGTGGAGAGACTGCATCTCTTCGGACATTGCCTGGACCCACTGCTCTCTATCCTGGCTCTCAATAGCCTCTTGATACATATATGGATCTCCATTCACTATCACCAGGGCATATGACAGTGTCTCCTCGAAGCCATATCGGTCGGTTGCCTGATGGTCCTCTTGGGCTTGTGTAGGGCAACACCGATATCAGTCCTCGGTCCAGCTCACTCCTGCTGGACCTCTCCACCTCGATCATTCATCCAAGTCCTCTCCACCTATGGAGACACCTTAGGTAGATTCTCCACCTGAATGTCATGTTCTCCTGTAGTACCTGCAAGAGGCAAAATAAAAGAGGTAAGCTGTCCAGCAGCACCCTGCTGGACCTCCTCCTGCTCCTGCTGCTCCTCTATGCCTGCTCGCCTCCATAGGACTGACTCCTCATCAAAAGTCACATCCTGACTAATGATGACCTTCTTTTTCAAGGGATCCCACAGCCTGTATCCCTTGACTCCTCGCGGATAGCCTAGAAACACCACCTTGCGTGATCTGGCATCTAGCTTGCTCCGCTCACCAGCTCCAATGTGCACATAGGCCGTACACCCAAATACCCGTAGATGGCCCAGCCCAACTGTCCTCCCAGACCACACCTCCTCTGGAAGCCTGCCATCCAACCTGGTGTGAGGTGACGATTGATCAAGTAACCTGCTGCGTCAACTGTGTCAACCCAGAACTCCTTTGGAAGCCCTGCCTACAGCCTCATGCATCGTGCCTTTTCCAAAGTGTTCTATTCATTCTCTCGGCCACCCCATTCTGCTGTGGAGTCCCCCTAACTGAGAAGTATCTCCTGATCCCACACTCCTCACAGTAGTCCTGAAACTCTCTACTGGTGTACTCCCCACCATTATCTGATCTCAGACACTTCACGCTCCTCCCCTGCTCCTTCTCCACCTCCGCTCTCCAGATCTTGAACTTGGTGAAGACCTCTGACTTCTCTCTCATAAAGTAAATCCAGAGTTTTCTTGAGAAATCATCAATCAGGGTCATGAAGTATCTGGCCCCATTCCTAGCTAAAACTGGGGCTGGTCCCCACACATCCATGTGTACTAACTCCAAAGGGGCTGCACTCCGGGCTGTACTAATGGTGAACTGAACTCTTCTCTGCTTTCCATCTGGCAAGGCTCACAGATCTCCCTTGTAGCACCATTCTCCAGATCAGAGATGAATCCTCTCCTGCTCAACTCCCTCAGCTCTCTGTCACCCATGTGGCCTAAGCGGTAGTGCCACATCCTGTAAGTCCCCTCCTGATCCTGTGCTATAGCTGCTGCATCAGACTCTCCGATCACCACAGATCCCTCCATGCGATAGAGTTTATTGTCCAACCTCCTGCCTCTCATCACTACCATAGCTCCATTGGAGATGTTCAGTACTCCACTTCTAGCCCTACTGCTGAAGCTGTATCCACTACGCTCCAAGTAGCCTAGTGACACCAGATTCTTTTCCAGCTCCGGGTTGTGCTTTACATTTGTTAATGTCCTCACAATCCCATCAAACATCCTCATCCTGACTGTCCCTATCCCAGCCACCTTGCAAGGATGATTGTCACCCAGAGTCACTGATCCCTCATCTGTCTTGGTGTATGTCGCAAACCAAGACCTGTGTGGTGTGTAGTGATGTGAGCATGCAGAGTCTAGTGTCCACTCCTCTGTGTACTGCCTGTGACCATCTGATACCACAAGTAGATCATCCTCCACCTGCTGCCCAGCAACTGCACTCACTGATTCTGAGCCACTTCTTTCTCTCTTCTTGCAATTCCATAGTGGACATTCTCGCTTGAAGTGCCCAAACTCATTGCACTTAAAGCATTTCACCTCTTTCTTTTCCTTCCTGGACTTGGACCGCCCCCTGGACTTGCTTCTGCCTCTGCCTCTACCTGTCCTCTCCCCTAGTGCCAAACCCTCCTGGGGAGCCCGATCTCTGATCAACTTTTTCTCTGCTCATTCGACCTCAGTACCGAGACCATGTCCTCATACTCCAGAGTCTCCTTGCCGTAGAGCAGTGTAGTCACCAAAGAATCATATGATCCGAGCAGCGAACATAGAAGCAATAGAGACTTGTCTTCCTCATCCAGCTTCACCCTGATATTCACCAACTCCGTGCACAACTGGTCAAACCTCTGAATGTGGCCAATCACATCAGATCTCTCCTGCATCCGAAGACTGTACAACCTCTTCTTCAGCATCAGCTTGTTGCACATATTCTTCCCAATGTACATGGTGTGCAACTTCGACCAAAGGCCCTTCGGGGTCTTTTCTTCCAGCACAAATACAATGCCGCATCCGCCAAACATCCTCTAATCACGAGCATGCTTTCTTCTCCAACGATGCCACTGTCTATCTGTCATTCCCTCAGGCTTCTCATCCAAAGCCTAATCCAGATCTGCTTGCACCAGAAGATTCTCTACCCAGATTTTCCACATGAAAAAATTTCCTTGCCATCAAACTTCTCAAAATTGACCTTCATATTGCTCCCATGACTAGATCTAAGCCAAACAAGCAATATAAATTCAAGAAGTATAGAATATACCTTGATGGTACCTTACTGAAAATTTTCAGCACTTGGGATCTTCAACTTCTCGCACTTGGAACCGCTTCCTCACCATGTGGCTCTGATACCAACTATTGGACCACGATCTCAGCTCCTCCCACGGACCTTGGGTGCAGCAGAACTAGCAACGAATAGATCTGGAGTCGTCTGGACACGATTCAAGGTCCTTGACGAAATCAGCCTGGTTGTTGTCTTCTTCGTCAGCCTTTCGTTCCAGATGAAGAATACCTCTGAAACTACCTCTAAAAAATCCAAGATCTGGTACCCAACCAGATCAGACCTGGACTGAGGTCCTTCAATTCATAGATCTCAAATTGGGGTATTCTAGATGGGGAAGAAGATAGATAGAAATAGACCTCGCAGATCTGTCCTGCTGCAGCCTTTCTTATAGATCTGTTGATGGAGATCTCACCCGCCTCAAACGATATCAGATCAACTTCAGATCTAAGAGAGACTTGTACCAACATCTTCTCAAGAGATTTCAGATCCTGGACCTGGTGTTTGGGTGACTACAAGAGAGGGGAGAGAAGAAATGGCTGGCGGCTGCAAGGGGGAAGGGGCTAGCGCCTCCCTTCCTTTCTTTCCTTTTATGATTGGCGGCAAGAAACCCTATAGTTTCTTGCTCCTGGGGTGTGGAAGATGGCTGGAGAGAGAGGGAGAAGAGAGAGAGAGATTTGAGAGAAAGAGTTGTCTTTTTTCTTGGCTTAATCCAACCTATACACAGTACATGTATATATAAACACTGGGTCAAGTGACCCAAACCCAAAACTCCCTTGACCAACTCTATGGGAGATTAGGTTAACCCAAGTCCATGTACACCCATGACTCGACCTAATCTCACCTATCCTGAGCCAGACCTGGCCCATAAAGAGTTGGTCCCTTGAGGCCCACATAAACTAGACCTCAAGAACCCGAAAGGCCCACAGCCTTTCATCCTAGGGCCCAACTAGCCCTAAAGCCTCCATGAAGCCCTCATGAATGATGGACCTTGGCCTTAGCCTTGGTCTCCTGGGCCTTGGGCACACCACCTGGATCATAACAACTACTACCTGGGTATTGGATATCGAAAGTTCTTTTAATATATGTAATTTATTGCAGGGACTACAGGTAAGTAGGAAGTTTTGAGAGGCGAGCAGTTCTTTAACATTAGAGATAGAAGTCTTGTTCCAGTTCTGGCCTTGAGAACTTTACAGCTTGTCTTCGAGTCTAGTAATGTCATGTTAAATGACTGGCATTATTGTCCCTCCTTTTTGATGAATGTCATCTCTGTAGGCCTTTTGGCCAAACTTGATTACAAGTTTATAATAAAGGATGATTTTTGTGATATCATTATGAATGATACGACAGTTATGATGAATAATAGAAATATGAGATATACATAATATCATAATTTGTTAGTATAATATACACACCCAGTAAATGTCCTAAATTATATAATGTCAGTGAATCCTATCTTTGGCATTATAGGCTTGGTCATGTGAACAAGAATATGATTGACAGGTTGATCAAGGAACGTGTCTTTGAGATACATGATTGTGAATCATTGCCTACCTGTGAGTCCTCTCTACTTGGTAAGATGACTAAGTCACCTTTTAAAGAAAAGGTGAAAGAGCCAACGATATTCTAGGTCTAATACATACTGATGTATGCGAGCCTATAAATATAAGTGCCAGAAGAGGATACTACTACTTCATCACATTTACAGATGACCTATCAAAATATGGATATGTTTATCTTATGAAGCATAAGTCAGAATCATTTGAAATATTCAAATGATTTCATGCTGAAATAGAAAAACAAACTAAAAAAAGTATAAAGATCCTTTGCTCAAACCGAGGAGGTGAATACCTCACCAATGAGTTCTTGATATATCTGAAAGAGAATGAGATTCTCTCACAGTAGATCTCTCTTAGAAACCACAGCATAATGGTGTGTCTGAGAGGAGGAATCAAACCTTGTTAGACATGATCCGATCCATGATGGGCTTTGCGAGTCTGCCAATTTTTTTTGGAGATATGCTCTAGAAACTGTCTACTACATTTTAAATAAGGTGCCCAGCAAGTCTGTGATAAAACTCTATATAAGATATGGACTGGACGTAAGCTGGTACTCTCACACCTTAGGATCTGGGGGTTCCAGCTTATGTCAAACATTTAAAGATGATAAGCTTCGATCGAAGTCCAATAAATACTTGTTCGTAGGGTACCCAAACAAAACTAAAAGGTATTACTTCTATCTCATTGCAGAACAAAAGTGTTTATCATAGTCGGACAGTCTTTTTGAAAAAGAAGTTCCTTGGTGAAGAACTAATGTCTGTAAAATTGAACTTGATGAAGTTCATGAGATGGGAGGATCGATACATACAAAATTAAATTTGATTGGTGAATCAAATTAGAGCCAGTAGAGGCACCATTAAGGAGATCTGGTAGAGTACTGTGTCAGCTAGATAGATACTATGATTTTCTGATCCGAGATGGTGATCCCATCGAACTTGATGAGAATGATGAGGATCCGATCACCTATATGGAGGCCATGTAAAAGCCTGACTCCCAAAAATGGCATGAGGCCATGAGTCCAAGATGGAGTCCATGGAGATCAATGGTATATGGACATTGGTTGATCCGTTCGAAGGGATAAAACCTATAGGGTGTAAATAGATTTTTAAGAGGAATAGAGGAGCGGACAGAAAGGTGGAGACCTATAAAGCCCATCTAGTTGCCAAGGGTTACCATCAACATTATAGTATTGACTATGATGAGACATTCTCTCCTATGACAATGCTCAAGTCCATCTAGATTGTACTTGCTATCACTGCACACTTAGATTATGAGATCGAGCAGATGGATGTCAAAATCACTTTTCTTAATGGAGAGCTGAAAGAAGAGGTGTATATGATACAACCTGAAGGGTTCACATCCACAGATGAGTCGAAAGTGTGCAGCTGAAAAGGTCTATTTATGGACTTAAGCAGACATCTAGGAGTTTGAACATGTATTTTGATAAGGTGATCAAAACATACGACTTCATTAGGAATGGAGAAGAGCCTTGCATCTAGAAGTGGGCTTCTGATTCTGTAGTCATTTCTTTTGTGCTGTATGTGGATGACATACTGTTACTAGGAAATGACATTCTGACTTTACAGAGTGTGAAGTTGTGGCTATCATCACTATTCTTCATGAAAGATTTGGGAGAAGCATCCTACATCCTTGGGATGAAGATATATAGGGATAGATCTAGAAGGATGCTTGGACTATCCCAATCCACGTACATTGATACATTGTTGAAGCGATTCAATATGGATAATTCCAAGAAAAGTTACCTTCCAATAGGCCATGGAATTACTCTTTCCAAGAAGGATTGTCCGACAACTCTTGAGGAGAGAGAGTGCATGAGTAGAATACCATATACTTCAGTAGTGGATCTATCATGTATGCTGTGACATGTACGAAGCATATGTGGCCTATTCACTAGGGGTAGTGAGTAGGTACCAGTTTGATCTGGATGAGAAGTATTGAAAGATTGTGAAAGCAATTCTTAAGTATTTGAGAAATACTATAGACCAATGGCTTATCTATGGAGATACTGATCTGAAATTTGTGGATATACTGATTTCAGTTTTCAGTCAGATTGTGATGATAGTAGAAGTGTGTCAGGCTACGTATTTACTCTGAATGCAGGAGTTGTTTGCTGGAAGAGTTTCAAGCAACATACTGTGGTCGATTTTATTTGCGAAGCAGAATATATTGCTATATTGGATACTACAAAGGAGGCGGTGTGGTCATAGAAGTTTATCAGTGAGCTGGGAGTTGCACCTTCCATTGATGGCCCTGTATTGCTGTACTGTGATAGCTTCAATGCCATAGCTCAGGCAAAAGAACCCAAGTCGCACCATCACACCAAGCCTGTTCTACACCACTATCACCTAATGCGAGAGATCATGAACCATGGTGACATCAAACTTTTGAAGATCGATGGAAAGGAGAACCTAGCTGAACCCTTCACTAAAGCTCTCAGGATCAAAGAGTTCGATGACTTCAAATGGAAGATGGGTATAAGATACTGCCCCGATTAGATTTAGTCCTAGTGGAGTTGTTGAAAATTATGTCCTAAAATCAATCATGTGATGATTGAGTTCATCCTTGTATATGAATTATTGTTTAATGAATAAAAATTATTTTGATATTTTTCATCACAAAGTAACATCTTCCTTGAACTCTTGTGTTGTGATGAAGTCCTTAGAATTATGTTAGTGCACAATAAAGAGAGGATTTATGTATAGTTCTTAAACATATTCACGATCAAATGATATGTTATTACAGAATGATGACGTTTATCGAGTGAAGGATATTGTGTGCCATATGAGTTGGTTGTCCTCTTAACCAAGAAGTGTGGTGACATTGGTATGGCATACAAGTGAGATGTAAGGGTATATTATCACTGAACAAGTAACTCACCTGCTGAGCATTCTACTGTCAAGAGCTGCTCGTGAAACACATAGGTATAAGTATCCTCAGACCTAAGATCACCATAATGACTTGCAAGCAACTCACTGTGCTTTGGTGCCAGACTATCTGAATTTCTAATGCAGTAACGGAAGGCTACTGGGTACAGTCAAGTACTTGTGAAGTCTATCTGTGGATCAAGATGGGATTGACCCCTCCAGATTATTAGAGTTGATGTATCACTGTATTTAATTGAGTAAAATCTTGATCAGATAATCCATGAGATGGATTTGAAAGGATGAAATACAATGTGGATGAAGCAATCTTAGTTGACAGTTAACCTGAGACCATCCTAAAGATTCAGGGTCAAAAGATGAATTATGCAGTAACCATGTGTATAGGTTCTAAAATATTCTTTTATGATAATTTAATCTATTTGGATATCAAAAATCATTACTAGATGGTATCATGATTAGTGTAAGAATTGGTTCCTGTGCTACCGACTTAGTGTTTGAACTTATGGAGTCACGCACACAAGTCAGACAAGGTTGGAAGGAATTAGTCTATGTTTATATGTTCAATTAGAAAGTACTAAATTTGATTAAACATATAAGCTAACTTGATTGAGAATTAAGTTATGGGTTAAACAAGATTGAAGAGTTGATTATGTCTAGCTAGCACTACACATGAGGTTCAGGTTCGATCCCGAAGATGAACAGTTTGTGATCTATAATCCATGGAGTATATGAAAGATTGAATTTAAGTGTTAATTAATTTTAGATTAGATCTGAATTAATTAGATTTAATTAGATCTAAAATTCATATTAGATTTGGTACAAAAGTCCTAAAGAATTTGGGGTTGACAGTCTTTCAAATTATTTCGAATCAGCTTCGAATTGAATTCGAATTAGACCTATTTGGGATGAGATATGAGTATTCCTACTTTCACTGAGAATACCCTCCTATGTGACCCAACCAACACCTAATATGAAGTTGATTTAGGATGTCTCATATGGGTAAGGGAGTGGTTGCAAGTTGATTGTCATATGTGATACCAACTCTATCTCATGTAGGAATCCTTCTTTCATGAGTATTGGATCAATTCAAATTAGATTTGAATTAAGAGTCTTACTCTCATTAGGTCATGAGAATCATCTATCAATAGAGAGGGTCTCTACCAATGGATGCATAGAAAACAAATCAGATTAAGAGGAGAGAAAGAGAGAGAGGCGTGTGAAGAGAGAGGTCCTTAATCTTCTCCTACATCTCTCCCTTTGTTACCGCCTCCTCTCTTTGGGCATGGATTCTTTTTGGACATCCCATCTACTGGTGTGAGGTGTCACACTAGCACATCTCCTCTCTCATTTGGTTGACTTGTGAAGATAATTGGATTGGAGTTCATCCTGCTTTCCTGTGATGTCTAGCATGCATGCAAAGTAGATGGTCTGCACATCCAGGCCTCTGTGAAGGTTTAATCTAGATAAATTGAGATTTGATCTCTGATTTTGCTGCTAATAAGTAAAGATTTGATCCTTAATCTTGTAGATGAATAAAAAAAATTTTAGATGCAACCTGGACCTTCCTAGGAGAAATAGTTTCTTTCTCTTCACTGTGCACTCTTAGTCTCCCGAGATACCCTTGATCCCCCTGAGACCTGCTGTTGTGTAGTCTCTGTCTTTCTGAGATGCCTCTTTAATAACCCACCCTTGTTCTCCCTAAGAAGCTTCGCTGTGCGCTCTCTATCTCCCTAAGATGCCCTCGATCACCTTAAGATCTGCTGCTGCACTCCTCTCCATAGTCATCAGCCCTCTTTATAGGGCCAAACCCTCTCTAGATCGAAGACACAGTCCTAATTGAAGTTCATGACCATTCCTAATTGTCAGATCCCTTTCGCATGCTATCCTGATCACTTTATCATGCTCCCACCCACCTGATCATGCCTGATCACACCTGCTCACCATCAGAACCATTGGATCGCTCCCTATGAGCTTCTTGAGCCATTCGATCATGCAAATCTAGGCTATACACCATGATTTTTAGCCTATAGATCACGTTGGTCCATGATGCTCGTGTGGACTGTGCCATCCCATGCGGTTCATCATGGACCATGCCAAATCCTACTCTCAGGCCCCACGCATTGCTTCCATGCATGTTTTGGGCCAAGAACCCACTTGGGCCGTGTGCACCTGCATGCCCCATGCACCCGCACTGGGCCTGCATGCCCCGCACACCCACACTGGGCCTATGTGCCCCACACGCACCTGGGCAGCATGTTCTATGTGTGGGCCGTGCATCCCACAGGCCTGCGCATGCTTGCATGCCTTGCCTTATTGCGGGCTTGCACACACTGTCTCCGAGCCTATTTTTGAGCTCCTCACGTCGGCTTCTAATGGCAGATCTGATTTGATCTCCTTCTTCGATCATTTTGGATCTTTTTGATGTTGAAGATGGATCAAAAGAGGATGTTGGATGGTAGAAAAAAATTGATGAAGACTCTCTTCTCTTGGATTTTTTCTCACCTAGAAATCCTAGAACAGTTCTAGATCTCTCACCCGAGATGAGATTGGTCTCCTCCTTTGTTCATGCTAAGGAAGATAGAAGCTCACCCAAACCTCATGCCTCAAATAAGGTTTTCAGCCCCTCTTTTTCTTTGGTATCTCATGATGAAAAGCCCTCTTCAGTTGATGCACAAAATTGGAGCCTTTTTATGGTTGTCGCACAAACTAGGTTAGATAGGATAAGAGCTAGAGTTTATTGCAATTCAAACTATTTTAAATTTCAATTTAACTCTAACTTTTTCTCACCCTTATCTGACTTAAAGAGAGACTTACCAAAGAAATTTGGGTATAGAAAATTATTGCTCCTTGAATTGATTTTGATGATTACAAAGTATTTGAGGGGGTTTCTAATGATTTTGGCTTAGAAAAAGACTTATTGCATTTCAGGAGCAAAATCTTAATTTTATCAAGACCTGATTCGGAAGTCTCAAGAGAAAAAATAAAAGATGTGCAATCTATTGGAGGTAATTTTAATATTTTTGAAAATAAATTTTGTAAGAAAATCAGGTTTATATTTTTGAGTCGACCCCATGAGTCGACTCATGGCTCGAAGGGCTGAACGGCATGCAAAATTTTTTTTGGCTGGCACACTCTGTGAGTCGACCCCATGGGTCGATCCCTTGGCATGAGTCGACCCTATGAGTCGACCTCTACTGCTCTGCAGGTCAAAATTACAGAACAGTCATTTTCTGTTCTTTTTCACAGAGGTCGACCCTATGAGTCGACCCATGAGCATGAGTCGACCCTATGAGTCGACCCCTGTGACGGAAAATTTTCGTAACGACTAATTTTTAACCCATTTTGATTGTATTTAATACTCATTTAATGTGCTCTAATGGCTCTATTTCAGCCCAGATTACTCTCCACCATTATTTGAAGTTATATAAAGGGACTTAAAGGAGGGAATCAATAATTAGGAAGAGATTTGAAAAAAAAAAAGGTTCTTCAAGCATTCTTTTCAACCCTAAGCAAGAGCCCATCAAAAAGAGTTCAAGAAGCTTTTATTTTAAGTTTACCAACTCCTTAAGAGCTCATTCAAGTCTCCAACCATCTAGAGAAAATCAGAAAGAGCTTCCTTCTAATTGTGTGAAGTATATTTAAAGCTTTATTCGCTCATTAAAGGAGCTTCATCTATATTTCTGTGCAATTAACTGTAATACTCTTTTTGAGTTGTTGTTTTTGTTTTGGAAGGATTTCAAAATATGGAAAGGTTGATCCGAACCTTGAATCAGATTGTATTGGGTTGGTTTGTACTTGAAAAATAAGTATTCTAGATTGGGATAGCTAGAGTCGGAGGTTTCAATGATTGTATTCAGGTTGAATACAGTTTAGTAGATTTGAATTCTCAAGTAGGAGTTTGAAGAGTGGATGTAGGTGCAAGGTTGGCACCGAACCACTATAAATCTTCTTGTTTGTGTTGTGCTTACTTGCTCTCCTTTTAAATTTTTTATCCTCTTGCATTCTTGTATCCAACTTCTACACCTTGCATAAATTACACTCTCCATACTTATCTTGCTCTTGTTAAATAATCTTCATAGTTGTAAGTTAAGTTTAAATTTTTAAAAAAACCAATTCACCCCCCTCTTGGGTTGCATAGCTGAGCAACAAGTGGTATCAGAGCCCAGTGCTCTAGCTCTACTTTGATTTAACCATTAAAGAGCTAAACATCTATGGCAACTCAAGTTGGCACTTCTCTAGCCGAGGGGCAGTCCTCAAACCGACCTTCACTATTCGATGGGTCAAACTATATCTATTGAAAAGCTCGGATAAAAATCTTTATTCAAGCTCTTGACTATGATATATGGAGTATCATAGTAAACAGACCACACACACTCACTAAAATAATTGATGGTGTGGAATCAACCAAATCCGAAAAAGAATGGGATGAGGTTGATAAGAAAATGGCTCAACTAAATGCTAAAGCCATGAATATTTTATATTGTGCTCTAGATGCTAATGAATTCAATCGTATTTCAATATGCATATCTACTAAAAAAATATGGGATAGATTAGAAATAACTCATGAAGAAACTAATCAAGTGAAGGAATCCAAAATTAACATGCTCGTACATAAATATGAACTTTTTAAAATGGAGCATGATGAATCTATAACTGAAATATTTACTCATTTTACTGATATTATAAATGGTCTAAAAAGTCTTGGTAAGTCCTATTCTAACAGTGATCTCGTGAGAAAGATTCTTAGGTCCTTACCAAGAACTTGAGAAGCCAAAGTGACCACTATCCAAGAAGCCAAAGATCTGAACATCCTACCCTTGGAAGAGCTTCTAGGATCACTGATGACACATGAGCTGAGCATGAAATAACATCAAGAAGAAGAAGTCAAAAAGAAGAGGATAATCATCCTCAAATCTACAGCTCAACTTGATGAAGAAACTGATGATACGAAAAATGAAGAGCAGGATAAAAAATGGCTCTCATTACTAGAAGGTTTAAGAAGTTTTTGAGGAAAAGAAAACAAAAAATGAGGAAGAGGCCACCCACAAAAGGAGAACATAGCAAAGAAAAGGATAAAGACCAACCCCTTATTTGCTACGAATACAAAAAACTGGGACACTTTAAGTTTGAATGCCCACAACTGAAGAAGGATCCCAAGAAGTATAAGAAGAAGGTCATGATGACTACTTGGAGTAGAAGTGATGAGTCAAGCTCCGAAGAAGAAGACTCAAATGAACAAGCCAACTTGTGCCTTATGGCATATGAAAATGAGGTAAATTCTGCAACTCCTATTGACTTTACCTTTGAAGAACTTCATGAAGCTTTTTATAATTTAATTGATGAACTAAAGAAGCTAGGGATAAAGAATAAAGAGTTAAAATTAAAGAATCAATTTTTACTAAAACAAAATGAGAGCATTTCAAATAAAAAATCTACCCTGTTTCAAGAAAATCTGAATTTAAAGAATGAAATTGCTAAGCTAAAATCAATAGTTGAAAAATTCACCTTAAGTTCTAATAAACTTAATATGATTCTTGAAAATCAAAAGGTCATTTATGATAAGGCTGGTCTTGATTACAACCCCTTAAAGAAATAAAAATTTCTAAAAAATATCTATGTAAACTCTTCGAACAACAAGTTCTCAAACATTACTTGCTTCAAATATGGTAGAATAGGTCACAAGTCATACACTTGTCTCTCTAACAAATCCATAAATTCTAATGCAAAGAAAATATGAGTTCCAAAAGGAATCACTGGACTAACCAAAAAAGACCCAAGAAAGCTTGGGTACCTAAAGTAAAAATTTGACTTTTGCTTGCAGGTGTGTCTAGCATCCCAAGGAGCAAATCGAAAATAATATTTGATAGCGGATGCTCGAGATACATAACTGGTGATGAATCTTAATTCATCACACTTGATACTAAAAATAGAGGGATGGTCACCTTTGGAGATAATGACAAAGGAAAGATCATCGGTATAGGTAACATTGGTATCACTCCCTCCAAGTATATTAAAAATATTTTATTAGTAGATGGTTTAAAACATAATTTATTAAGCATCAATCAATTTTGTAATAAAGGATACAAAGTTATTTTTGAATCTTCTGTTTGCATTGTAACTAGTCCTATTAATGAAGGCATTAAATTTGTTGGGCATAGACATGGTAATATTTATATGGTAGATTTGAATGATCTATCCAAAATAAACATGCAATGCCTAGTATCCTTGAATGCCAAGATTAATGAGAATAGTTGGATTTGGCATCGTAGGCTTGCACATATTAGCATGCATTCACTTTTAAAACTCATTAAGAAGGAATTGATTATTGGTTTATCCAAATTAAATTTTGAAAAGGATAAAATTTATGATGCATGCCAATTAGGTAAACAAACAAGAGTTTTATTCAAATTTAAAAATATTGTTTCAACTTCTAGGCCATTAGAACTATTGCACATGGATTTATTTGGACCTACTAGAACTACTAGTGTAGGAGGAAAATGATATGATTTTATAATTATTGATGATTTCTCTCATTTTATATGGGTTTTCTTTTTGGCACACAAGGATGAAATTTTTAAGTTTTCTCTAAATTTTATCGAAAAGTCACAAATGAGAAAGATTTTTCAATTCAAAATATTCGAAATGATCATGGAACCGAATTTAAAAATCAAGATTTTAAAAAGTTTTGTGATGAAAAAAGAATAGACCACAACTTTTCGGCACCTAGGACACTCCAACAAAATGGGGTAGTAGAAAGAAAAAATAGAACTCTTGAAGAAATAGCCCGTACCATGCTATGTGAAAGCAACCTTCCAAGATACTTTTGGGCGGAAGCAATTAACATGGCATATTACATATTAAATCGTGCTTTAATTAGACAAATTTTAAAGAAAACTCCCTATGAGCTTTGGAAAGGAAGAAAACCAAACATTGCATATTTTCATATTTTTGGTTGTCGATGTTTTATGTTAAATAATGGTAAAGAAAGACTAGAAAAATTTGATGCAAAATCTGATGAAGTAATTTTTCTTGGTTACTCCTCTTCTAGTAAAGCCTTTAGAGTTTTCAACAAAAGAACCTTAGTAGTAGAGGAGTCAATACATATTGTCTTTGATGAAACTAACGATCTTCCTTCAAGGAAGAATGAAGATTTTGATGATGCAGATCCTCTTATAGAAGGGATAAAGGAGATCACTCTAAAAGATTCAACAATTCAAGATGATGAAGAACATGAAGACAAATAGGATGAGGAAGGTGAAGAACAACAAGAACAACCTCAAGGTACAAATAACCTACCCAAAGAATGGAGGTATAATCACAATCACCCCAAGAAACTAATCATTGGTGATACTACACATGGTGTAAGAACTCGTTCTTCACTTAAAGATGCATTGAATCATTTTGCTTTTGTCTCTCATCTTGAACCTAAAACTATAGACGAAGCTGAAAAAGATTATAATTGAATTAATGCAATGCAAGAAGAACTTAATCAATTTGAAAGAAATAATGTATGGACCTTAGTATCAAGACCTAAAAATTATTTAATAATTAGCACAAAATGGGTATATAGAATAAATTGGATGAACATGGAAATGTAATAAGAAATAAAGCAAGATTGGTTGCAAAAGGTTATAATCAAGAAGAAGGAATTGATTTTGATGAGACTTTTGCACCTATTGCTAGATTAGAGGCAATTAGACTTCTACTTGCATATGCTTGCTTTATGAAATTTAAATTATTTCAAATGGATGTCAAAAGTACTTTTTTAAATGGATATATTGCTGAAGAAGTTTATATAGAACAACCCCCAGGTTTTGAAAATCATACTTTTCTAATCATATTTTTAAATTAAATAAAGCTCTATATGGTTTGAAACAAGCACCCAGGGCTTGGTATGAAAGGCTAAGTAAATTTTTACTTAATAATAATTTTTTAAGAGAAAATGTAGACACAATATTTTTCATTAAAAGAAATCAAGATGATATATTAGTTATACAAATATATGTTGATGACATTATTTTTGAGTCTACTAATGAAACTTTTTGTCAAGATTTTGCAAAGCTCATGCAGGAGGAGTTCGAGATGAGCATGATGGGAGAACTTACATTCTTCCTCGAACTCCAAATCAAACAAACAAAGGAAAAATCTCCATCATCCAAAGCAAGTACACAAGAGAATTACTCAAAAGATTTGGAATGGAGAACTCCAAAGCAATTGGCACACCCATGAGCCCATCATGTAAGCTTGACAAGGAAGAAGAAAGTAAAAGTGTAGACTTAAAATTTTATAGAGGCATGATTAGTTCTCTATTATATTTAACTGCTAGTACCTGATATTATGTTTAGTGTTTGCCTTTGTGCTCACTTTCAATCAAATCCAAAAGAATCACACTTGAATGCAGTTAAAAGAATCTTTAGATATTTAAATGGTACACAAACTCTAGGATTATGGTATTCTAAGGACCATTAATTGACTTAATAGGATATTCAGATGCCGATTTTGCTGGATGTAGATTAGATAGAGAAAGTACTAGTGGAACTTGCCAATTTCTTAGAGTTAACCTAATCTCTTGATTTAGCAAGAAACAAAATTCGGTAGCACTATCTACGATCGAGGCCGAATACATTGCAGTCAAAAGTTGTTGTGCTCAAATCTTGTGGATTAAGCAACAACTCGAAGACTTTGGTATCAAACTTAATGAAACTCCCATAAGATGTGATAACACTAGTGCTATAAATCTCACTAAAAATCCAATTCAACATTCTAGGTCAAAATATATTGAAATCAGCATCATTTCATAAGAGAACATGTCCAAAATAAAGACATAATTTTGATTATGTTTATACTAAAAAATAATTAGTTGACATCTTTACCAAGGCCTTAAGTGAAGATAGATTTTGTGAAATTAGGAAAGAACTAGAAATCCTTGATCCATCTGCTTAAGTGTCTCTCTGATTTCAAGGTATCACCATCAAAAATCCTTTTAGCTTAATTCTCATCTTTTCTTTTGAGCTCAAAAGCCAAAATTATCATTCTCATAACCAATTTTTGTGTAAACATCCTTCTCCTAATGTTTCAAATTTTTTTGAAATTTTTCATCATTTTTTTGAATTTCTCTGTGCCATGAGTCGACCCCCAGGGTCGACCCTAGGGTAAACTTGTAATAATGACTAAATCCTTCGGGCACTCTTTTTTTGTTGGAAATCTCTCCTTGAGCCAACCCAACTCTCCGCCTTCTTCCTTCCACCAAACCAAAAGTCTCCCTCTCTTCTTCCTCAAATCCAAGTTTTCTCTTAAGATCCTTCTCCCACCGTCTCTCACCCTCTAAATCGCCCTCTTGGAACCAAGTTCCTCCCCTTCTCCTTCTTCATTTGGAGCGATTCGAGCTTACCCTAGACTCTACCCGTCTTCTCCAAATCGGCACATCACTTCTCCAAAATCCTTATCTTTCCACCAAAATAAAACCCTTCATCTCTCCCTCACATTTGCTCTCCTAAGTTCCGTGCTAGTCTTGCCTGTGCAATGGCTCCCAAGATGAAGCTTCCACAGAGGAGGAAATCAGTTCGCGGGTTGGAGGAAAGTATGCGTCAAAAGAGACTAGCAATCGAGACCACTTCTACTTCAAACCCTGCTCCTGCTTCAGCTCCAGCTACAACCCGATCACCAATCAGCCCTAGTAAGGTTCTCCTCTCCGATAGGAAAGTAGAGCCCAAAAAATATTGATTTCAGATTTTTTGAAAAAGAAGGGTTCACTATCGGATCAAAGATTAAGGACCAAGGTTGGAAATTTTACTGCTCCTTAAAAGAAAATACTTTTGTGATCTTGTCAGAGAATTTTATCTAAACTTGGGGTACAGCAATGAAACAGTGAAATCCACAGTGAAGGGTGTAGACATTAGCTAGATCCTGTGCTTTTGGGGGAGATACTTCATTTACCTTGTGATGGGTACACCAACATAGAACTCTCAGTTAAAGAGGAAGGAATAAATGTTATCTTAGGGAGATCCTTCACTGGAAGTCTGAACAAATTAGAGGCAAAGATTTTTTCTATTGAGATGAGACTGCTACACCACATGGTAACCAAATTATTTTTCCCTAAAAGTGGTAGACATGATCTTCTTTCTGGTCGGACATCTGTATTATATACCATGTGATTATACAAACCCCCCTGAACCTCCCTGCATTGATGTTTGAGGTCATGAGAGAGTCCTTGAACAGGTCCAAGGCACACTTGCCTTTTGGAATGGCTCTCACTTTAGTATTTAGGAGGTTCGGAGTTAGCTTTGAGGGGGAGGCAGTAGCTAGGCTATCTCACTCCGACACTATCAACCGCCATACATTGCACCGTATGGGATTTTCTAAAACTAATGGTGGTTGGACAAAAGGTGTGGAAGAGAGAGCTGAGGATAGAGCAGAGGAGGAAGGACCATCCTCACCCCTCCGTGATCACGGGGCAGTATCACCAGATATTTAGTTTGTTTCTGACCATGAGGCTGGCCCGTCAGAGTCTGTGAGGAGGCATACTTCAGTTCAACAGTCGGACAGTAGAGTACATCCTTCAGAGCTCAGATTGGCAGATGATCAGATTGAGATGATATCTCAGCGAGTAGCATCCATTCTATCTCGACAGATTGGTACTTCAATTTTTGCATAGAGATCGACATCTCAGGATGTATCTGATCAGACACTGATCCCTTAAATTTTACTATTTTTCAGATGATTACTGATCAGTCGATACGTATTGAGCAGCTTGAGGGTTGTATATTAAGACGACTGGCAGAGTACTTGACTTACAGGGGCAAGTGTTAGCTCTAGCCCATCCACAGCCGCATGAGGACATCACAGAGGTCTCAGACCTATCTGCAGAGGCGGCCAGACTTTGAGGAGTCTTAGAGAGTGATTTTGACTTTTGAGGAGAGAGATCAGGGGCTCTAGTGAACATGCTACTACTCAGTTCAGTGCCCTGATGCAGTCTGTCTCGAGAGCTTTGAATCTTCTGGATACCATCAGACTCTCACTCGTAGCTCAGTCCATAGCTTCTTAGCCTTCAGGATCTTCTCCCCCTCTTCTCGTGCTGGCACCTCTACCCGTGGCCGAGGCAGACGCGGTCGAGGTCGAGCTCGTGGACATGATCTTACATCTCCTCACCCTATCTCTGATTCATCAGACTCCGATCCTTCCAGCCGTGACATCTATTAGATCCAGTGTAGTCTATCCTTTCTTTTTTTTTGTCTAGGATCTATCTTGTGGGCTGTGTAATGTGTTGACTGATTGACTCTTGGATAGTTTCTATCCATGAATTTTGTACTCTAAGTTGACTAATATGTATTGAAATACCTATGTATTCAGTCACTTTTTGAATATATATATAGATATTTTGACCTTCAATGAATGTCTATGAATGTGATCAAATTGAATTGCTTTTAATTATGAGATATGAAAAATAACTTATATTTGTGTTGTGAAATACTATGAATTGCAATATCTTCTAAATGAGCAAATTGGTATATCTTTTACGTTTGCTATATTGAGGGGGAGTAAAACAATAAGCAATAGAGAAATAAGCAATCAAAGAAGGGAGCTAAAGAAATAAAATTGATCCCATCAAAAAGGAGAAATAGAGAAAATATATCCTTAAAAAGGGGAGTAGAGAATTTTAGTTGATGCTGTCAAAAAGGGGGAGTAGAGAATCAAAATCAAGATTGAGCAATAAGCAATAAATCAAGATTGAGCAATAAGCAATAAAGAATGAGCAATAAGTAAATTGTTAAGCAAATGGGTACATGTATCAAAGAATCAAAATCATCAGCTTTTTTTTCTAAGCAAATGAACTTATAAGCAAATTTCAAATCTTTAGCAAGTTTCAAATTTATCTTCAAACTACTTATGATGCATTTCGTTCAAATACTTGGCTATAATATTTAGGTGATGCATCTTCATAAATTTGAAATTCATATTCAATACTTTATTTGTGCTTTTGCTCAAGTATTTTGTCATCATCAAAAAGGGGGAGATTGTTGCTCCTTGAATTGATTTTGATGATTACAAAGCATTTGAGAGGGTTTCTAATGATTTTGGCTTGGAAAAAGACATTGCATTTTAGAGGCAAAATCATAATTTTATCAAGACCTGATTCGGAAGCCTCAAGAGCAAGAACAAAAGATGTGCAATCTATTGGAGGCAATTTCAACATTTTTGGAAGTGTATTTTGTAAAAAAATTATATTTATATTTTTGAGTCGATCCCATGAGTCGACTCATGGCTAGAAGGACTGAATGGCACGCAAATTTTTTTTTGACTGGCACACTCTGTGAGTCGACCCCTTGGCATGAGTCGACCCTATGAGTCAACCTCTGCTGCTCTGCAGGCCAAAATTACAGAACAGTTATTTTCTATTTTTTTCTACAGAGGTCGACCCCATGAGTCGACCCATGAGCATAGTGACCCTATGAGTCGACCCCTGTGACAGAAAATTTTCGCAACGGCTAGTTTTTAACCCATTTGATTACATTTAATGCTCATTTAATGTGCTCTAACGGCTCTATTTCAGCCCAGATTACTCTCCACCATTATTTGAAGTTATATAAAGGACTTAAAGGAGGGAATCAATAATTAGGAAGAGATTTGAAAAAAAAAGAGGTTCTTCAAGCATTCTTTTCAACCCTAAGCAAGAGCCCACCAAAAAGAGTTCAAGAAGCTTTTATTTCAAGTTCACCAACTCCTCAAGAGCTCATTCAAGTCTCCAACCACCTTGAAAAAATCAGAAAGAGCTTCCTTCTAATTGTGTAAAGTGTATTTAAAGCTTTATTCGCTTATTAAAGGAGCTTCATCTGTATTTCTGTGCAATTAACTGTAATACTCCTTTTTGAGTTGTTGTTTTTATTTTGGAAGGTTCCAAAATGTGGAAAGATTGATCCGAACCTTGAATCGGATTGTATTGGGTTGGCTTGTACCCAAAAAATAAGTGTTCTAGCTTGGGATAGCTAGAGTCAGAGGTTCCGACGATTGTATTCAGGTTGAATACAGTTTAGTGGGTTTGAATTCTCAAGTAGGAGCTTGGAGAGTGGATATAGTTGCAAGGTTGACACCGAACCACTATAAATCTTCTTGTTTGTGTTGTGCTTACTTGCTCTCCTTTTAAATTTCTTTATCCTCTTGCATCCAACTTCTACACCTTGCATAAATTACACTCTCCATACTTATCTTGCTCATTGTTAAATAATCTTCATAGTTGTAAGTTAAGTTTAAATTTTTAAAAAACTCAATTCACCCCCCCCCTCTTGGGTTGCATAGCTGGGCAACAAAAATAATCAAAAATATTTTTTTTTCTCACACACAATGGGCACCTTCACAAGAAGCCATCGTGTGGAAAGATAGGGATAGGGTTTTAGGTTGAAATTTAAATCATTTTAAATTCAATTCAAAACCAACCAAATTTTATCCTTAATGGGTGACAAAAGAAAGATTACCTTCTAATTTTCTTATGTATAAATTAATTTTCTACAGTGAGAAAAGGCATGAGACCTTTTGGGTGGCGTAAGGGAGAGAGTCCCATTCATCCGGGACTCTATAGTTTAACCAATTAGATTTCTTTCAAACTCAATCCAATTAGATCCAAATAAAATATGATGAATCTAATTTAATTAGGATCCTATAAGTTTAATTAAATCTGATCAAATTAATAAATTAATTGAGCCATAGATCCAATCAAATCAGGATCATTTCTCCCTTATCGATTAGGTTATCTCATAACCTAATCAGACCTGATCTGATTGAACCAATTCAATCATACTTAATCCAAACTTTAATATTCAATCAAATTGAGCTAATTAGTGATATAATCACTAATTATTTTCTATTAATGATAGAGTCCAAATCCAGTGGGACTCTTCACTAGAGTCCCCTTTCAGTGGGACTCTTCACCAAAGTCTCCATTCACTGGAACTCTTCAGATTAGCCATATGATCGGAGAGAAACTTCTAATATATGTAACCCCATAGGTTCTACCCTAATCCAATAGTACAAAAATAGATTCTTATACCAATCAGATTAACCATCTAGCAATGGTACCCGATATTCGGATAGACCAAATGTATGCAAAGCAACACTCAAGAACCTATTTGGATATAGTTACCATATAATTCATCCCTTTGACCCTTGATGCTAGGATGACTTAGAGTTTAAACTGTCAATTCTTGACAGTACATCTATTATGTGTCTCAACCTAATAAATTCCGTGACTCTTCATAAGGATTGTTCTGACCAAGGTCTTACTAAATTGAAACACAAATCTCTTGAAGTGGTCAATTCCATCTTGACTCATGCACCAACTTCATAAATACTAGACTATGCCAGAAATCTTCCAATCCTAAATTAAAATTTTAGATCATTCGGCACCAAAGCATAGTAAGTTGCTTGTGAGTCACTGTGGTGATCTCAGATTGGAGGGATACTTATACCTATATCCCTTCGAAGTAACTCTTGATAGTAGAGTGCTTCAAAGTTGGTCATGTTTAGTGAAATATACTCCTACATTTCATTGCATACTATATCAACGTCTCCATGCTCCTTGGTTAAGAGGACAACCAACCTATATGGCATACAACGACTTACACTTGATATGTTTATCATCCTAATAATAGCATATCATTTAGTCATGAACTCATTTAAAGATTAAATGATAAATCCTTCTTTATTGATTTAAAATAGTCCTAAAGACTTTTATCATAATATAAAAGTTCGATATAGAAGATGTACAAGCTTGTGATAAAAATTATCAAATAAATATTTTATTAATTAATTCATATGCAATTACATCAAATAGTACAATCATCAATAGACTAGCAACTGACTTTGGGATACATTTTCAAATAACTCCCACTTGTACTAAATCAATCGGTACATTATCGTATACCCATCTTTATTTTGTGATCTTTGAACTTCTTTACTGTAACGACCTTAGTTAATGGATCGGTCAGGTTCTTTTTTCCGTCGATCATCTGAAGGTTGACATCACCTCGATCCACTATCTCTCAGATAAGCTGGTAGTGATGCAGATAAACTTTATCGCTGATGTGCCTTCGGTTCCTTTGCCTGAGTAATGGCTCTAGTACTACCGCAATAAAGCAGAACTAGATTACTGATGGAAGGTGCCACTCCAAGCTCAATGATGAACTTTCTCAGCCACAGCTTCCTTTGCAGCATCGGATGCTGCGATGTATTCCACCTCGTAAATTGAATCAGCTATGATGTGCTGCTTGAAATTTTTTCAATATACAGCTTCATCATTTAGGATAAAGATGTATCCCAATACACTTTTTTATTGTCATGATCTAATTGAAAATTGAAATTAGTATATCCCACGAGTTTTATGTCAGATTCTTCATAAATAAGCCATTGGTCTTTAGTATTTCTCAAATACTTAAGGATGATTTTTGCTACCTTCCAATGATTCTCATCCGGATCTGATTGGTATCTGCTCATTATTCCTAGTGAGTATGCCACATCCAGTCTCGTACATGTCATGGCATACATTATAGAATCCACTGTCAAGGTATATAGAATTTTACTCATATGCTCTCTCTTGAGGGATTGTTAGACAATCCTTCTTCGAGAGAAAAATTTTATGATCTATTAGAAGATAGTCTTTCTTGAAATTCTTCATACTGAGTCATTTCAGTATGGTATCTATGTATGTAGATTTAAAGAGTCCGAGCAGCTTTTTAGATCTATCTCTAAAAATCTTCAATCCTAAGATGTAGGCTGCTTCTCTCAAATCCTTCATGCAGAATTATGACGATAGCCACACTTTTATTTTCTGTAATGTAAGGACATCATTTTCGATTAAGAAATATCTATTAAGAATTATATCCTAAAATCAATCATGTGACGATTGAGTTCATCCTTGTATATGAATTATTAATCAATTGAATAATAGTTATTCTAGTATTTTTTATCACAAAGTAACATCTTTCTTGAACTCTTGTACTGTAATGAAGTCTTTAAAACTATACTAATGTATAATAAAAAATAGATTTATCATATAGTTCTTAAACATGTTTGTGACCAAATGATATGTTATTATGGGATAATGACGTTTATCGAGTCGAGATCATTGTGTTCCATATGGATTGGTTGTCCTCTTAACAAAGAGTGTGGTGACATTGATATGGCATACAAGGTAAGATGTAAGGGTACATTGTCACTGAACAAGTGACTCACCTGCTGAGCATTCTGCTGTCAAGAGCTGCTCACGAAACACGTGGGTATAAGTATCCTTTAGACCTGAGATCACCATAGTGACTTGCAAGCAACTCACTATACTTTGGTTTTGGACTATCTGAATTTCTAATATAGTGACAGAAGGTTATTGGGTACAGTCAAGTACTTACGAAGTCTGTGTGTGGATCAAGATAGGATTGATCCCTCTAGATTATTGGAGTTGATGTATCACTATATTTCAATTTAGTAAAGCCTTGGCCAGGGTAATCCATGAGATGGATTTAAAAAGTTGAAATACAATGCGAATGAAGCAATCTCAGTTGACAGTTAACCTGAGACCATCTTAGAGCATCCAGGGTCAAAAGGATGAGTTATGCGATAATCATATGTATGGGTTCTAAAATATTCTTTTGTAATAATTGACCTATTGAATATCGAAAATCAATGCTAGATGGTATCTTGATTAGTACAAAAATTGATTTCTATGCTATCGGCTTAGTGTTTGAACCTATGGAGTCACACACACAAGTTAGACAAAGTAGGAAGGAATTGACCTATATTTATATATCCAATTTGAAAGTACTAAACTTGATTGAATATATAAGCTAACTTGATTAAAATTTAAGTTATGGGTCAAATGAGATTGAAGAGTTGACTATGTCTAGCTAGCACTATACATAAGGTTTAGGTTCGATCTCTGGGATGAACAGTTTCTGATCTATGATTCATGAAATATATAAAAGATTGAATTTAAGTACTAATTAATTTTAAATTAGATCTAAATTAATTGAACTTAAATGGATCCAAAATTCAAGTTAGACTTGATACAAAAGTCCTAAAGAGTTTGGGATTGACAGTCTTTCAAAATTATTTCGAACCAACATCAAATCGAATTCGAATCGAATCTTTTTAGATGAGATATGAGTATTCCTACTTGCACTGAGAATATCCCTTATAAAGTATAACCAAAATCTAGTTTGGTGCTTATTTGGGGCATCCCAAGTGGATGAGAGATTGGGTGAAAGTTGATTGTCATATGTGATGACAATTATATCTCATATAGGAATCCTTCTTTCATGAGTATTGAATCAATTCAAATAGATTTGAATTAAAAGTATTAATCTCATTGGATCATGAGAATCATTTATAAATAGAAAGGGTCTCTACCTATGGATGAATAGCAATAGTATAGCAAACAAATCAGATTGAGGGAAGAGAAAAGAGAGAGAGAGAGAGAGGGTCTCTATCTTCCCTTTGGCCTCTCCCTTGTTGCCGCCCCTCTTCCTTTGGATGTAGGGTCTCTTTGGGTGTCTCATCTGCTGGTTTGAGGAGTCACATAAGTACATCTCATCTCTCAATTGATTGTGTTGCGAAGTCAATTAGATTAGAGTTCATCTTGCTTTCCTGCGACGTCTGACATACATGCAAGTAGAGGGTCTGCACATCCAGGCCTCTGTGAAGGATTATATCAGATAATTTGAGATTTGATCTCTGATTTTACTATATTTCAGATAAGAATTTGATCATTAAATAAATAGAATATTAAAAAAATTTTAGATGCAACCTGTGCATCTCGGAGGAAAACTGTTTTCCTTCCCTACAACTGGTATCAGAGCAGACTTGAAATATATGTATACAAAATAAATTTTTTTGAGATTATTTATATGAGATATAATTGAGATTTTTTTTAAAATATTAAATCTCATTTAAATATATTTATATAAAATTTTTGGTCTGATTTTGAATGGATTAGAGGTGCCTAATCAATGGTTGGTTGAGGTTGTTATAAATCTGTTATAATAGAATTCTACTATTGCTAATTTTTATAAAAAAATAATATGAATTAAAATTATTTTAAATATATTTTAATAAAATTTTAATATTTAATATTATTTTTTATAAATTAAAATTTATTTTATATTTAAATTAGATCTATTTCGATGGATATTTAGATCTGAATCCTATCATAATTCAGCACTGTGCAAAAATAAATTTTATCAGAAATTAATTTCTTATGCATTCATATTTGTATCTAATTAATTTTTTATTTGATATCAAATCTAAAATTATATTTTATAATTAGTATAAGATATGTTTCAGATTTGATATGATGTATATGATGCATCAAATCTAATTGGATCAAATGAAGAACATAATTGATAAGATCAAGGATATGTTCATAACACAAAATAGTTTTATCAATAATTGCATGTTGATGTAATTATATATGAAATTAGATTTTAAATCTTAGTAGCTTAGTACTCAGATTGATGAGATCATCAGACCATCCAATCATAAGAGATTAAAGAGATTAATCTCTCTTTTGCCTATTCGATGGGTTCTCTTATGACGTATAGAGGTATCATTGTGATCCAATTTCATGAAGAAAAAAAATGAATAAATTTTTATATATTATTTTGATCATAAATATATTTAGATTA
The DNA here is from genome assembly GCF_000442705.2 of Elaeis guineensis. Taxonomy (NCBI): domain Eukaryota; kingdom Viridiplantae; phylum Streptophyta; class Magnoliopsida; order Arecales; family Arecaceae; genus Elaeis; species Elaeis guineensis. Next base: position 35,204,254 of record NC_026001.2, on the reverse strand, counting down.
GATCTAAAATGATTTATGATTCATTATAATAGGATAAAATTTAGATATAAAATTATTTTAGATTTGAATTACATGTTACATATAATGTAAATGGTATAAATCTAAAGGTTGTCATGATACATGAGATGTTTGTGTAAAGTTTAGATCATACCTATATATGTTTAATTGTTAAATATATTATGAAAATTTGATTTCATATATTGAAACATATGGTATGCTTCACCTAAAATACTTGTAGAATAGTTCTATAGACTGAAACACATATTTCACATACTTAATTTTGAATTAAGTTTGAATGATCTAGATTTGAGAATTGAAGATTAATAAGACACCATATAAAATGATGGGCAAAGGGTTAGCATGAATCAGGTCCTTCTGATAGATTAGATCTAGGATTAAAAATATATATGGACCATATAGAGAAATTAATTAAATTTAATCAAATATTGAATTAGATCAGGTCAGTATTTCTCTAGATCAATCTCAACAGTTGTAATTTGATCAAGTCTATGTGTTTGACCCTTATAAATGAACTATGATCATGCCTCTGTGGTTGAGCCCAAACCTTCTAGTTTGTCAAATCGAAACTAATTAACCAGTTGGTGTCTAAGATAAGTTTGGCAGATTCGATCAAGTGGTTTTTAATTAGGAGCTATTCACCTAGATACGTCTATGGTGAGTTAAGGACAGATCCCTCCCACTGATCTCACTTACCTGGCCAACATGGTAGACTATGTTTTGATTAAATCACTAGTCGATTCGTATAGACCCATGCCATTAAGGTGAATCAGTGTGACTGATTTAGGTATCTTTAGACCAGCTTGTGCTTAATCTTTTACATGACTTGATGAAGTCAGTGGGAGGATTTGTAGCTTACAGGTCGACTTCTTCTCTTATTCTCAGATCAATTAAATCAAATCTTCTAAATTATTAGATCCATAAAGTGATAAAGTTACGAGATAACTTGATCATTCCTCCCATTAAGGTGTGTGATAATGAGTCTAATATTCCAAATAGGTATTGGAGGCGCCACACGCCTGGTGTCTATTATATATTGAAATTGTCAATCATCATATGACCATCATGATGTATCTTTAGATCAATACTCAGATTGGTCGAGCCATACTCAGGCTTGGACATCCATTTGTTGGATGCATTTGGTGTGTCATATTAATGGTTGGACCCAATCAGGATTTTCAGTGGAGGCGCTACACGCCTGTTGAAGGGGCACGTGGGGCAAAATCCATTGCTAGAAGTTATTTGGAGAAATAATTAGTTATGAACCTACCCATGGATGCACTAGGATTGGCTAAGCCACACTCGGGCCTGAATGCAGTCTGTGTGGATTCTAGTACTTGTTAAAGAATTAATGTAATTCCTCGAGTTGGAGGTAGAGGCTATCAATTCGCTAAAAATAGTGAGAAAACTTTTAGACAAAAGTTCATATCTTTAGAATTAAAAATAATTCATATACTAATAGGGTAGTATTTTTTTCTTTCAATTATGGCCAATACACTATCCCTCCGTACGTTGTTGGACAGCGACAAGCTCATCGGACCCAACTTCGATAGCTAGTATTGAAAGTTAAAGATCGTGTTAGAGCATGAAAGGATTTTATATGTTCTTACAGATCAGACATCTGAAGAACCTGCAACCAATGCTCCTTGTGTTGCGAGAGACACTTACATGAAGTGGCTCAATGACCGCACGACTGTACGTTGCGTGATGAGAGTAGCTATGAATGATGAACTTTGTCGTAAGTTTGAGGATGCACAGCCTAAGGAGATGATTCAAATGTAGAATGAGTCCTTCGACACACCTAAGGATGCGGAGAGACATAAAACCTCCAGCATAATGTTCAATGCCCGTATGCGAGAGGAGGCTTCAGTCATCGATCAGTGAATTTATTGGGAGATTTATCTATAGGGCATCGATCCTCTAGGAAAGAAAAGAAGAAAAAATATAAAAATCTCATGCCGTCGATCCCAAGCAGAGCAAAACGTCAAAAGTTGACAAGAGATAGGCAGAATGCTTCTTCTATAAAAAGCTGGATCATTGAAAAAAGAATTGTCCTGCTTATATAGCCATCCTTGACCCAAACAGGCTTAAGAACAAGAGAAAGAGGCAAGTGGTTGCTTCACAAGGTATTTATAGGATAATACCTTATAATTTCTCTATTTGTGATACTACTATCTGGATATTGGATACTGAAAGTCCTATTAATACATGCAATTCATTGCAAGGACTACAGATAAGTAGAATATTTTGAGAGGGCGAGTAGTTTCTTAATGTTGGAGATGGAAGCCTTGTTTTAGTTCTGGCCTTGAAAACTTTGCAGCTTGTCTTCGAGTCCAGTAGTGTCATGTTGGATGATTGTCATTACTGTCCCTCCTTTATGATGAATATCATCTCTGCTGGCCTTTTGGCCAAACTTGATTACAAGTTTATAATAAAAGATGATTTTTGTGATATCATTATGAATGATACTACAATTATGCATGGACAATTGAAACATAGCATATACATAATATCATAGCCTGTTAGTGTAATGTATTTTAGCAAAAATTTAGTGCAGGGGCAAAATGGTAATTTTAAATCTTTTTCAAAATTACTATTTTACAGTGGAATTATTAATTAATCTCATTAATTAATACTAATTAACCCTACACTAGGATCTAAATATGATACAACAGCATGCATTTAAATTTGAAATTCAAATTTGAATCAGTAAACCTTTTACAGTACTGTGTTCAAAATACATCACCTTTTGCGGGTAGTCGATCACCGCAATCTGATCACCGTCGGGGGGCTCTGATCATCATGTCATAGCTACATAAATATCTGGCCTCTGCGGATCATCCACACGAAGCTCCCGTCTGATCAGCTCCTCACGAATGCTAGTTCGTGATTTCACCCTTTTGATGGCAGATGTTGATCGAACTCCTTCGATCAATATGTGTCGACTCCTCGGATGCTCCAGATTATTTGTACGGTTGCTTGAGAGGCTGATGGATCTCTCCCTAAAATTTGATGGACTCACGACACTCATGGCACACCAATCTCACTTCCCAAACCCTAGGTAGAAACCCTAGGGTACACACTAGAAATCCTGCGCTCAATTTTCTTTCTTTTTTTTCTTTTTCTCTCGGAAGGTTTTCGACCTTCACCTTATACACAAACTTTCCTCACACCCCAAAGTTTCTCTCCTAAAATTTCTATACATGTCCCACCTTTCTCCTCTTTTTAAAACAACATCGAACGTGTCTTATCCGCGTGAGAGGATAAAGATAAGTGGTTGCACATTTGAATTCAAATCAAATTTGAATTCAAATGCAAAACCAACTCATCCCTATCCACTTGTGCGTGAGAAGAGAAGGGGCATGAGTTGATTTGTGCATGGAGAGTTTACACGAGAAATATTTTCTCATGTAAAATATGGGGCGCACAAGATAAGACCATGGCGCATGGATTAGTTGGTTGCTCATTCAAATTCAAACTTTCTTTTGAATTTGAATGGCCAACCAACTTATTTTTATCTAGATATTTGGCACACAAGGGTGGGCATGGGATGGCTTCTGCATGGAGAAAATTCATAAGAAGTTGCTTCTCATGAATTTAAATATGCACAGAAGAAGTGAGGTGGCGCAGGGAGAAAAATCAAGGTGGTTTGAACCTAATTGAGCCAACCTAATCTAAATACGTTAAGCACAATTAGAATAAATTAAATTCAACTTAATTAGGCTTAACTAGGCTCAATAAAATCCTAATCAAATTAGGAATTAACTAAACCCAACCCCTGATCAAATCAGAGACTAAACCACCTTAGCGATTAGGTCAACATTTAACCTAATCGGGTCAATCCAAACTGAATCCAATTCAATTGGACTTGATCCAAAAATAATTACTCAATCAAATTGAGTTAATTAGTGATCAAATCACTAATTAAATCTCTCATAAATATTGAGTCCAAATTCGATAGGCAATCAGGCATCAGAGACCATCGATATGAAACCCTGCTCAAAGAGTTCAAATTTCAAATTCAAAATTTAAAATTCAAAATTTTGACCCCGGTACCCAAAATGTGTGGAACTCATGATCAGAGAATCTTAATTCTCAATCATAGAGTCCCAGACACATAAGACTCATAATCAGCCATCTGATCAGAAAGAAACCACTAATGTGTGTGACCCCACAGGTTCGAACCTAAACCGATAGCACAGGAATCAATTCCTGTACTAATCGAAGTGACCATCTAGCAATGGTACCCGACGATCGGATAGGTCGAATAATCGCAATCGCAACATTCAGAACCTACGTGAATATAGTTACCGTATAATTCATCCCTTTTGACCCCTGTGTTTAGGACGACTCAAGGTTAAACTGTCAACCCTGATGATATCATCCGAATCGTGCTCAACTCAATTAGTCCTGTGACTCTTCACTAGGACTACCCTGGCCAAGATTTTGCTAAATTGAAACACGACTGTACACAGCTCCTAAACTGGAGTGGTCAATCCCATCTTGACACACGCACCGACAAGTCAAGTACTTGACTACACCCAGCAGCCTTCCGTCATTGAATTAGAAATTCAGGTAGTCCAGTGTCTAAGTGCAGTGAGTTGCTTGCAAGTCACCGTGGCGGTCTCAGGTCGGAGGGACATTTATACTCATATCCCATCGGAGCAAATCTTGACAGCAGAAATAGCTCCGGAGTTGGTCACGTTCAGTGCAGATGTACCATTACATCTCACCTGTATGCCATAGGAGTGTCTCCACACTCTTTGGTTATGAAGACAACCATCCCATATGGCACACAACGACCTATGCTCGATAAACGTTGTCGTCCTTGGTAACAACGTATCATTTGGTCGCGAACATATTTAAGGACTAAGTGACAAATCCTCCTTTGTCGAGTCTAAATAGTCCTAAGGACTTCACCACAACACAGGAGTTCATTTAGAAGATGAAATATTTGTGATGAAAAAATATCAAAATAACTTTTATTTATTTATAATTCATATACTAATACAAAAGGAGCACAACCGTCAACAGGCTGACGATTGGCTTTGGGACACTATTCCCAACAATCTCTCACTTGGCCTAAAGCCTATCAGTGCAGTATCTAATACCCATCTTCGACTTGTAGTCGTTGAACTCCTTCACCGCAATGGCTTTAGTGAATGGGTCGGCCAGGTTCTCCTTCCCATCGATCTTCTGAAGGTTGACATCACCTCGATCCACGATCTCTCGGATGAGATGGTAGCAGCGCAGAATATGCTTCGTCCGTTGGTGTGCCTTTGGTTCCTTCGCCTGAGCAATGGCTCCAGAGCTGTCGCAGTAGAGCAGAACTGGACCAACAAGGGAGGGTGCTACTCCGAGCTCGGTGATGAATTTCCTCAGCCACACTGCTTTTTTGGCAGCATCTGATGCAGCAATATACTCCACCTCGCATACTAAATCAGTCACAGTGTGCTTCTTGGAACTCTTCCAGCAGATAGCCCCACCATTAAGGGTAAAAATAAATCCTGACACACTCTTGCTATCATCGCGATCAGACTGGAAACTAGAGTCTGTAAACCCTATAAGTCTCAAGTCCGATTCACCATATATAAGCCACTGGTCCTTAGTATTTCTTAAATACTTCAGGATGGTTTTAACAACCTTCCAGTGATTCTCTTCTGGATCAGATTGGTATCTACTCACTACCCCTAGTGAGTATGCCACATCTGGTCGTGTACATGTCATGGCGTACATAATAGATCCCACTGTCGAAGCATATGGAATCCTACCCATACGCTCTCTCTTTTGAGGTGTTGTCGGACAATCCCTCTTCGAGAGAGAATTTTCATGGCCTATCGGTAGATAGCCTTTCTTGGAATTTTCTATGCTGAACCTTTTCAGCATAGTATCAATGTACGTGGACTGGGATAAGCCAAGCAACTTTTTGGATCTATCCTTATAGATCCTCATCCCTAGGATGTAGGAAGCTTCTCCCAGATCCTTCATAGAGAACTGTGACGATAGCCAAATCTTTATTCCCTGTAATGCAGGGACATCATTCCCGATTAAGAGAATGTCATCCACATACAATACAAGAAATACTACTACTGGACCATTAGCCCATTTATAAATGCAGGGCTCTTCTCCGTTCTTAACGAAGCCATACGTTTTGATCGTCCTATCAAAACGTATGTTCCAACTCCGAGATGCCTGCTTAAGTCCATAAATGGACCTTTGTAGCTTGCACACCTTAGACTCATCTGTGGATGTGAACCCTTCAGGTTGTATCATATACACCTCTTCGTCTAGCTCTCCGTTTAGGAAAGCTGTCTTCACATCCATCTGCCAGATTTCATAGTCCAGATGGGCAGCTATCGCAAGCATAATCCGAATGGATTTGAGCATTGCCATAGGAGAAAATATCTCATCATAGTCTATACCATAATATTGACGATATCCCTTGGCAACCAGACGGGCTTTATAGGTCTCCACCTTTCCGTCTGCACCCCTCTTCCTTTTGAAGACCCACTTACACACTATGGGTTTTACTCCTTCGGGTGGGTCAACCAATGTCCACACATCATTGACTTTCATGGACTCCATTTTGGATTTTATGGCCTCTAGCCATTTCTCAGAGTCAGGTCTCTGCATTGCATCCATGTAGGTGATCGGATCCTCATCATTTTCATCAAGTTCGACAGGATCACCATCTCGGATCAAGAAACCATAGTATCTGTCTGGTTGATGTGGTACTCTACCAGACCGCTTTAAGGGTGCATAATCAATGGGCTCCGAATCTGATCTAATCAAATCCGGTTCAGGTTCAGTAACATGTGTCGATTTTTCCACCTGTCAAACTTCATCAAGTTCGACCTTAGAGGCAACAGTTTTTTCACTAAGGAACTCCTTTTCTAAAAAAATTGCCTTAAGGCTGACAAACACCTTTTGCTCATCAGCAAGGTAGAAATAATACCCTTTGGTCTCTTTTGGGTACCTAATAAAATTACACTTGTCAGACCTAGGTCTAAGCTTGTCTGTAATTAAATGTTTAACATAAGCCGGACACCCCCAAACCCTAAGATGCGAGAGTACTAGCTTACGTCCTATCCATATCTCATATGGCGTTTTGGCTACAGACTTACTCGAAACTCTATTTAGAAGGTAACAAGCCGATTCGAGTGCATATCTCCAGAGGGAGATCGGCAGACCAGCAAACCCCATCATGGATCGAACCATGTCTAACAGAGTCCGATTCCTTTTTTCAGACACACCATTATGCTGTGGTGTTCCAGGAGGAGTCCACTGAGAGAGAATCCCATTCTCCCCTAGATACGTCAGAAATTCATTGGAAAGGTATTCACCTCCTCGATCAGATCGAAGAGTTTTAATACACTTTCCAGTTTATTTTTCTACCTCATTTCAGAATAGTTTGAACGTTTCAAATGATTCCGACTTATGCTTCATTAAATAGACATACCCATACCTAGATAGGTCGTCTGTGAAGGTTATGAAGTAGAAAAATCCACCTCTTGCACTTGAGCTCATGGGTCTACATACATCAGAATGTACCAGATCTAAGAGTTCACTGGCTCGCTCACCTTTTCCAGTAAAAGGTGACTTGATCATCTTCCCAAGAAGACAGGACTCACAGGTTGGAAGTGATTCACAATCACTAACTTCAAGAATTCCTTCTTGAGCCAACCTGTTTATCCTGTTCTTATTGATATGACCTAGCCTACAGTGCCAAAGGTAGACTTCTGACACATTATCTATTCTAGAGCGTTTACCGAAGTTTTGAACCACATTAACAGGCTGTGATAGTAAGTAAATTCTATTATTTAATTGTCCAACAAATATTATAACACCATTCAAAATGATATTGCAAATATTTTTTTTATTAAAAAATCATAACCGTACATGGCCAAAAGGCCTACAGAAATAATATTTAATAAAAAACTTGGACAATAGTGACATTCACTCAGAATTACATTACGAGAATTGATTACAAGACTCATGATTCCTAAAGCTAGAACTGGAACTTTGCTTCCATCTCCAACGTTCAGGAACCTCTCGCCTTCATCAAATCTCCTACTGACCTGCAGACCCTGCATCGAATTACAAATATGATAAGGGCTTCTGATATCCAATACCCAGGCAGTAGTATCACAAATCAAAAAGTTGCAAGGAGTTATCATATAATTACCTTGCTTCTTCTTTGGCCTGTTCGGGTCTAGGGAGGCAATGTATTGAGGACAGTTCCTCTTCCAATGCCCCTGCTTCTAGCAAAAGAAGCACTGCGCTTGGCTCTGGTCGTGCTTGCGCTTCTTGGTCTGACCCTGTGCTACTGTCCCAGCATGAGATTGCACCTTCTTATTTTTCTTCTTCTTGTTCTTCTTCCCCTTCCCAAAGGGTTGACGATGAGAAGAAGACCCTCCCACTACATTCACCGACTCCTTATGGAGTAGGTGATCCTTCTCAAAGTTTTGCAGCAACCCCAACAATCCGTGGTAGTTTACTGCAGGATTTGTCATTCAAAAATGAGTAAGGAATGGGAGAAGGACTTGGGCAAGGAATTAAGGATCGCATCCTTACCGAGCTGCTCGTGCAGAGGAAAGCCCAATTTGCTTAGGTGCTCAATCATCTCGATCATGTACAGTACATGATCAGTGACTGAGGCCCCATCCCTCATCCGAGCATTAAAAATGGCACAACTAGTTTTGTGCCTTTCAACGTCGTCAGGCGTGCCAAAGGAGTCGTTCAACATTTGAAGCATCTCCTGTGGCTGGGCGTTCTCAAACCTTTGGCTGAACTCATCATTCATTGCTGCCAGCATAATACATCGAACGGTGGTGCGGTCATTGAACCACTTCAAGTAAGTATCTCGGATCGCCTTACTAGCGTTTAGAGCTGGATCCGTTACTACATAAAGGATCCGCTCATGCTCAAGGATGATTTTCAATTTTCGATACCAGCTATCGAAATTGGGTCCCATGAGCTTGTCATTATCTAATAATGATCGGAGCGACAGGGTAGTGGCCATAGCTGCTTAAAGAAAAACGAGACCTCTATTAGTACATAAATTAATACTAAAGACTTGGACTTTAGTCTAAAGTTTTTTCAATATTTTTACGAACTGGTAGCCTCATCCTCCAATTCGAGGAAGTACTTAAATTCCTTAATGGGTACTAGAATCCACACAGACTACACACGAGCCCAACTTTGGTTGGTCAACCCATGTGCATCTATGGGTAGGTTCTTAACCAGTTATTTCTCTAAATAACTTCTTGTAATTGATTTTGCCCCAGAACCTAATCAGTAGGCTTTGGCCTCCACTGAAAAGATCTGGTTAGGTCCAACCATTAACATGACTTAATTTAGTGAATCGGACCAATAAATGATCAGGCCCGACTTTGGCCGGCCAACCTAACCACCATCAAAAAGACTCAATCAAATTATCATATTATGAATAATAATTCCATTAGCCAATGAGCACCAGGCCTTTGGGCCTCCAATGATCATTGAACTAATGGACTCATTATCATTCACTTAATGGGAGGCTATGACTTAGTTATCATTATAACTTAATCATTTTAGGGACCTAATAATTTTGAGGATTTTATTAAAGAATAGTAGAGAAGAAATCATCCAGCCAATTTCAATCCTCCCACTGACTTCACCAAGTCAGATTAAAAAAAGATTTAATTAAAGCTGGCATTAGGAGCACCTAAATTAGTCACACTGATTTACCTAATGACATGGGTGAGCTCTAATCACCAAGTGATCTAATCAAAATCTAACTTACCAGATTGGCCAGGTAAGTGAGATCAATGGTGGGGATTTGCCATTAACTCGTCAATGATCAATCAATACGAGTAGCTCCCGCTTAAGAACCACTAGTCAAAACTGTCGAACTTACCTTAGACACCAACCGGTTCATTAGTTTTAATTTTGATCAACTTAGTAAATAGGGCTCCACCGCGTAGCCATGAATTAAGTCCATCTTGGTCTAGTTAAAGATATGGACCCATTCAACTACAACTATTGAAGTTGAGTCTAGAGTATCATTGACCTAATCTAATTCAACTTTTGATTAGATTTGATCAATTACTCCATTTAGTCTATTTTTTAAGCTAACCTTAGGTCTAACCCAATTATGGACCTAATTCATCTAACCCATTGACCTACAAGTTTATGCAATTGTCTTAGGTCTTAATTCACAATTCTAGACCTACTAGACAATACTTAATTCTTTTAATTAAGTACTTGGGCTGATGGGTCAGGGTTTGGCATTTCGAAAATAAATTTTCAAATTTTGAAAGATTTTATTTTTGTTCACCAAATGTGTTGACTCATTTCACAAACGGATCAGCACATTTCATAAACAGCAATCTCATTGCTCACTTCATAACAGAAAATAACTCAAAATAAATCATGAATTTTTTTTTTTTAGATCTAATCTAACACATTCATGATAAATTTCTTAATTAAGTCCTTTCGCTGCTTCATCGACATGGGATATAATTGCATCGGCACCCCTACCGCCATAGGAGACCCCATCGAATGGAAGAGAGGGCCTTTAAACCCTACTTTTCTCCTATGACCGGACGGCCATGGCAACCAACCTAATTAGATTACTTGCTACTTGATCAAGTATATCTAAATATACCAATTTCAAAATTTAAATTTTGAATTTCAAATTTCAAATTTCAAATTTTAAATTTCAAATTTGAGATTTCAACCAAATTTTGAATTTCAAATTTCCAATCTTTGAATTTTAAATTTTGAATTTTGAATTTCAAATTTTAAATTTTGAATTTCAAATTTCAAATTTCAAATTTGAGATTTCAACCAAATTTCAAATTTTGAATTTTAAATTTCAAATTTGAAACTTCTAACAAATTTCAAATTTTAAATTTCAATTTTTTTGAATTTCGAATTTTGAATTTTGAATTTCAAATTTAAATTATAGATTACACCTTAATCTACGCATGCATATGTATATCATATTCTAGAACCATGCTCTGATACCATTTTTAGCAAAAATTTAGTGCAGGGGCAAAATGATAATTTTAAATCTTTTTTAAAATTATTATTTTACAGCAAAATTATTAATTAATCTCATTAATTAATACTAATTAACCCTACACTAGGATCTAAATATGATACAACAGCATGCATTTAAATTTGAAATTCAAATTTGAATCAGTAAACCTTTTACAGTACTGTGTTCAGAACACATCACCTTTTGCGGGTAGTCGATCACCGCAATCTGATCACCGTCGGGGGACTCTGATTCTCACGTCATAGCTACACAAATGTCTAACCTCTGCGGATCATCCACACGAAGCTCCCATCTGATCAGCTCCTCACGAATGCTAGTTCGTGATTTCACCTTTTGATGGCAGATGTTGATCGAACTCCTTCGATCAATGTGTGCTGACTCCTTGGATGCTCTGGATCATTTGCACGGTTGCTTGAGAGGCTGATGGATCTCTCCTAAAATTTGGTGGACTCACAACACTCGTGGCACACCAATCTCACTTCCCAAACCCTAGGTAGAAACCCAGGGTACACACTAGAAACCCTACGCTCAATTTTCTTTCTTTTCTTTCTTTTTCTCTCGAAAGGTTTGGACCTTCACCTTGTGCACAAACTTTCCTCACACCCCAAAGTTTCTCTCTAAAATTTTTACACATGTCCCACCTTTCTCCTCTTTTTAAAACAACGTCGAACGTGTCTTATCCGCGTGAGAGGATAAAGATAAGTGGTTGCACATTTGAATTCAAATCAAATTTGAATTCAAATGCAAAACCAACTCATCTCTATCCACTTGTGCATGAGAAGAGAAGGGGCGTGAGTTGATTTGTGCATAGAGAGTTTACACGAGAAACATTTTCTCATGTAAAATATGGGGCGCACAAGATAAGACCATGGCGCATGGATTAGTTGGTTGCTCATTCAAATTCAAACTTTCTTTTGAATTTGAATGGCCAACCAACTTATTTTTATCTAGATATTTGGCACACAAGGGTGGGCGTGGGATGGCTTCTGCGTGGAGAAAATTCATGAGAAGTTGCTTCTCGTGAATTTAAATATGCACAGAAGAAGTGAGGTGGCACAGAGAGAAAAATCAAGGTGGTTTGAACCTAATTGAGCCAACCTAATCTAAATAGGTTAAGCACAATTAGAATAAATTAAATCTAACTTAATTAGGTTTAATTAGACTCAATAAAATCTTAATCAAATCAGAATTAACTAAACCCAACCCCTGATCAAATCAGGGACTAAACCACCTTAGCGATTAGGTCAACATTTAACCTAATCGGGTTAATCCAAACTGAATCCAATTCAATTGGACTTGATCCAAAAATAATTACTCAATCAAATTGAGTTAATTAGTGATCAAATTACTAATTAAACCTCTCATAAATATTGAGTCCAAATTCGATGGGCAATCAGGCATCAGAGACCATCGATATGAAACCCTGATTAAAGAGTTCAAATTTTAAATTCAAAATTTAAAATTCAAAATTTTGACCCCGGTATCCAAAATATATGAAACTCATGATCAGAGAATCTTAATTCTCAATCAGAGAGTTCCAGACACATAAGACTCATAATCAGCCATCTGATCAGAAAGGAACCACTAATGTGTGTGACCCCGCAGGTTCGAACCTAAGCCGGTAGCACAGGAACCAATTCCTGTACTAATCGAAGTGACCATCTAGCAATGGTACCCAATAATCGGATAGATCGAATAATCACAATCACAATATTCAGAACCTACGTGAATATGGTTACCGTATAATTCATCCCTTTTGACCCCTGTGTTTAGGACGACTCAGGGTTAAACTGTCAACCCTGATGATATCATCCGAATCATGCTCAACTCAATTAGTCCTGTGACTCCTCACTAGGACTACCCTGGCCAAGGTTTTGCTAAATTGAAACACGACTGTACACAGCTCCTAAACTGGAGTGGTCAATCCCATCTTGACACACGCACCGACAAGTCAAGTACTTGACTACACCCAGCAGCCTTCCGTCATTGAATTAAAAATTCAGGTAGTCCAGTGCCTAAGTGCAGTGAGTTGCTTGCAAGTCACCATGGCGGTCTCAAGTCGGAGGGACATTTATACCCATATCCTATCGGAGCAAATCTTGACAGCAGAAATAGCTCCGGAGTTGGTCACGTTCAGTGCAGATGTACCATTATATCTCACCTGTATGCCATAGGAGTGTCTCCACACTCTTTGGTTATGAGGACAACCAACCCATATGGCACACAACGATCTATGCTCGATAAACGTTGTCGTCCTTGGTAACAACGTATCATTTGGTCGCGAACATGTTTAAGGACTCAGCGACAAATCCTCCTTTGTCGAGTCTAAATAGTCCTAAGGACTTCACCACAACACAGGAGTTCATTTAGAAGATGAAACATTTATGATGAAAAAATACCAAAATAACTTTTATTGATTTATAATTCATGTACTAATACAAAAGGAGCACAACCATCAACCGGCTGACGATTGACTTTGGGACACTATTTTCAACAATGTACACAGTCAGTAAATGCCCTAAATTAGATAATGTCAGTGAATCCTACTTTTAGCATTGTAGCTTTGGTCATGTGAACAAGAATAGGATTGACAGGTTGATCAAGAAATGTGTCCTTGAGATAGATGATTGTGAATCATTGCCTACCTCTGAGTCCTATCTACTTGGTAAGATGACTAAGTCACTATTTAAAGGACAAGGTGAGAGAGCCAGTAATGTCCTAGGTCTAATACATACTGATATATGCGGGCCTATAAACATAAGTGCTAGAGGAGGATACTACTACTTCATTACATTTACAGACGATCTATCGAGATATAGATATGTCTATCTTATGAAGCATAAGTCAGAATCATTTAAAATATTCAAATGATTCCATGTTAAAATAGAGAAACAAACTAAAAGAGTATTAAGATCCTTCGGTCAGACTGAGGAGGCGAATACCTCACCAGTGAGTTTTTAACATATCTAGAAGAGAATGAGATTCTCTCATAATGGATCGCTCCTGGAATACCACAACATTATGGTGTGTCTGAAAGAAGGAATCGAACTTTGTTAGACATGGTCCGGTCCATGATAGACTTTTCTAGTCTGTCAATTTTTTTTTGGGGATATGCTCTAGAGACTGCCTGCTACATTTTGAATAAGGTGCCCTACAAGTCTGTCGATAAAACTCCATATGAGATATAGACTGGACGTAAGCCAATGCTCTCACACCTTAGGGTCTGGGGATGTCCAGCTTATATCTGTTGTGATCCAGGTGGTGTGCCCAAGGCCCAGGGGACCAAAGCTAAGGCCAAGGTCCATCATTCATGAGGGCTTCATGGAGGCTCTAGGGCTAGTTGGGCCCTAGGTTGAAAGGCTGTGGGCCTTTCGGGTTCTTGAGGTCTAGGTTATGTGGGCCTCAAGGGACCAACTCTTTATGGGCCAGGTCTGGCCCAGGATAGGTGAGATTAGGTCGAGTCATGGGTGTACATGGGCTTGAGTTAACCTAATCTCCCATAGAGTTGGTCAAGGAGTTTGGGTTTGGGTCACTTGACCCTGTGTTTATATATACATGCACTGTATAGGTTTGATTAAGCCAAGGAATACGAAAACCTTTTCTCTCAAGTCTCTCTCTCTCTTCTCCCTCTCTCTTCAGCTATTCTCCATGCCCCAGGAGCAAGAAACCCTAGGGTTTCTTGCCGCCAGGTCCATAGAAGGTAGGAAAAGCAGGGGAGGCGCTAGGGTTTTGAGCCCCTCCCCCTTTGTGCCGCCAACCATATTGCCTCTCCCTCTCTTGCAGCCACTTAAACATTAGGTCCAGGATTTGGAATCTCTTGCTACAAGGTTGGTACAAGTTTCTCTCAGATTTGGAGTTGATCTGAGGTCGTTTGAGGCACGGGTGAGATCTCCATCAACAGATCTACAGGAAAGGCTGCAGCAGGATAGATCTGCAAAGGTCTGGTTCTATCTATCTTCTTCCTATCTAGAATATCCTGATTTAAAATCTATAAATTGGAAGACCTCAGTCCAGGGCTGATCTGGTTGGGTACCAGATCTTGAATTTTTTAGAGGTGATCTTAGAGGCATTCTTCATCTGGAACGAAAGGCTGACAAAGAAGACAGCAACCAAGCTGATTTCGTCAAAGGCCTTTGATCGAGTCTAGAAGTCTCCAGATTTGTTCGTTGCTGGTTCTGCTACACCCAAGGTCTGTGGGAGGAGCCAGGATCATGCTCCAATAGTTGGTATCAGAGCCACGATGGTGAGGAAGTGGTTCCAAGCACGAGAAGTTAAAGATCCCAAGTGCTGAAAATTTTCAGCAAGGTACCATCAAGGTATATTCTATACTTCTTGATTTTATATTGCTTGTTTGGCTTGGATCCAGTCATGGGCAGCAATATGAAGGTTGATTTCAAGAAGTTTGATGGCAAAAAAAATTTTTTCATGTGGAAAATCCTGGTGGAGGATCTTCTGATGCAAGCAGATCTGGATCAGGCTTTGGATGAGAAGTCTGAGGGAATGACAGATAGACAGTGGGCATCGTTGGAGAAAAAAGCATGCTCGATGATCAGAGGATATTTGGCGGATGTGGCGTTGTATTCAGTGCTAGAAGAAAAGACCCCGAAAGGCCTTTGGTCGAAGTTGCACACCATATATATGGGGAAGAATATGTGCAACAAGCTAATGCTGAAGAAGAGGTTGTACAGTCTTCGGATGCAGGAGGGATCTGATGTGATTGGCCACATTCAGAGGTTCGACCAGTTGTGCATGGAGTTGATGAATATCGAGGTGAAGCTAGATGAGGAGGATAAGTCCCTGTTGCTTTTGTGTTCGCTGCCATGATCATATGACTCTTTGGTGACTACACTGCTCTACGGCAAGGAGACTCTGGAATATGAGGATATGGTCTCGGTGCTGAGGTCTAATGAGCAAAGAAAAAAGTTGACCAGAGATCGGGCTCCCCAGGAGGGTTTGGCAGTAGGGGAGAGGATAGGTAGAGGCAGAGGCAGAAGCAAGTCCAGAGGCGGTCCAAATCTAGAAAGGGAAAGAAATAGATGAAATGCTTCAAGTGCAACGAGTTCGGGCACTTCAAGCGAGAATGTCCACTATGGAAGAGCAAGAAGGGAGAAAGAAGTGGCTCAGAATCAGTGAGTGCAGTTGCTGGGCAGCAGGTGGAGGATGATCTACTTGTGGTATCAGATGGTCATAGGCATTACACAGAGGAGTGGATACTAGACTCTGCGTGCTCACATCACTACACACCACACAGGTCTTGGTTTGCAACATACACCAAGACAGATGAGGGATCAGTGACTCTAGGCGACAATCATCCTTGCAAGGTGGCTGGGATAGGGACAGTCAGGGTGAGGATGTTTGATGGGATTATGAGGACATTGACAAATGTAAAGCATGTCCCAGAGCTGGAAAAGAATCTGGTGTCACTAGGCTACTTGGAGCGTAGTGGATACAGCTTCAGCAGTAGGGCTAGAAGCAGAGTATTAAACATCTCCAATGGAGCTATGGTGGTGATGAGAGGCAGGAGGTTGGACAATAATCTCTATTGCATGGAGGGATCTGTGGTGACCGGAGAGTCTGATGCAGCAGTTGCAGCACAGGACCAGTAGGGGGCTTACAGATGTGGCACTACCGCTAGGCCACTGGGTGACAAGGGGCTAAGGGAGTTGAGCAGGAGAGGACTCATCTCTGATCTGGAGGATGGTGCTACAGGGGAGATCTGTGAGCCTTGCCAGATGGGAAAGCAGAGGAGAGTTCAGTTCAACATTAGTACAACCCCAGTGCAGCCCCTCTGGAGTTAGTACACATGGATGTGTGGGGACCAGCCCTAGTTTCAGCTAGGAATGGGGTCAGATACTTCATGACCCTGATTGATGATTTCTCAAGAAAACTCTAGATTTACTTCATGAGAGAGAAGTCTGAGGTCTTCACCAAGTTCAAAATCTGAAGAGCTGAGGTGGAGATTGTTGTGATCCAGGTGGTGTGCCAAGGCCCAAGGGACCAAGGCTAAGGCCAAGGTCCATCATTCATGAGGGCTTCATGGAGGCTCTAGGGCTAGTTGGGCCTAGGTTGAAAGGCTGTGGGCCTTTCGGGTTCTTGAGGTCTAGGTTATTGGGCCTCAAGGACCAACTCTTTATGGGCCAGGTCTGGGCCAAGGATAGGTGAGATTAGGTCGAGTCATGGTGTACATGGACTTGGGTTAACTTAATCTCCCATAGAGTTGGTCAAGGGAGTTTTGGGTTTGGGTCACTTGACCCTGTGTTTATATATACATGCACTGTATAGGTTTGATTAAGCCAAGGAATATGAAAACCCTTTCTCCCAAGTCTCTCTCTCTTCTCCCTCTCTCTTCAGATATTCTCCATGCCCTAGGAGCAAGAAACCCTAGGGTTTCTTGCAGCCAAATCCATAGAAGGCAGGAAAAGCAGGGGAGGCGCTAGGGTTTTGAGCCCCTCCCCCTTTGTGCCACCAACCATATTGCCTCTCCCTCTCTTGCAGCTACCCAAACATCAGGTCCAGGACTTGAAATCTCTTGCTACGAGGTTGGTACAAGTTTCTCTCAGATCTGGAGTTGATCTGAGGTCGTTTGAGGTGTGGGTGAGATCTCCATCAACAAATCTACAGGAAAGGCTGCAGCAGGATAGATCTACAAGGTTTGTTTCTATCTACCTTCTTCCCTATCTAGAATATCCTGATTTGAGATCTATGAATTGAAAGACCTCAGTCTAGGCCTGATCTAGTTGGGTACTAGATCTTAGATTTTTTAGAGGTGATCTTAGAGGCGTTCTTCATCTGGAACGAAAGGCTGACGAAGAAGACAGCAACCAGGCTGATTTCGTCAAAGGCCTTTGATCGAGTCCAGAAGTCTCCAGATTTGTTCGTTGCTGGTTCCACTGTACCCAAGGCCTGTGGGAGGATCTGGGATCATGCTCCAATAATGTCAAGCATTTAAAGCTAGATAAGCTTGGATCAAAGTTCGATAGATGCTTATTTGTAAGGTACCCAAAGGAAACTAAAGGGTACTACTTCTACCTCACTATAGAACAAAAGGTGTTTGTTAGCAGTTGGATAGTCTTTTTGAAAATAGAGTTCCTTGATGAAGGAGCTAATGCCGTAAAATTAAACTTGATGAAGTTCATGAGGTGGAAGGACCAACACATACAGAATTGAATTCGATTGATGAATCAAATCCGAAACCGATAGAGGCACCATTAAGGAGATCCGGTAGAGTACTGCATTAGCTAGATAGATACTATAGTTTCTTGGTTCGAGATGGTGATTCTATTGAACTTGATGAGAATGATGAAGATTCGATCACCTATATGGAGGCCATGCAAAGATCCGACTCCCAAAAATGGTTTGAGGTCATGAAGTCCGAGATGGAGTCCCTAGAGATCAATAGTGTATGGATACTAGTTGATCCGCCTGAAGGGATAAAATCTATAGGGTGTAAATAGATTTTTAATAGAAAAAGAGGAGTGGATAGGAAGGTAGAGACCTATAAATCCCATCTAATTGTCAAGGATTACCGTCAGCATTATGGTATTGACTATGATGAGACGTTCTCTCCTATGGCAATGCTCAAGTCTATCTGGATTATGCTTACTATCGCTGCACACTTAGATTATGAGATCTGGTAGATGGATGTCAAAACTACTTTTCTTAGTGAAAAACTGAAAGAAGAGGTATATATGATACAACCTGAAGGGTTCACATCCACAGACGAGTCAAAAGTATGCAAGCTGAAAAGATCTATTTATGGACTTAAGCAGGCGTGAGAAGTTGGAACATGCATTTTGATAAGGTGATTAAAACATATGACTTCGTTAGAAATAGAGAAGAGCCTTGCACCTACAAGTGGACTTCTAATTATGTAGTCATTTTTCTTGTGCTATATGTAGATGACATACTGTTACTAGAAAATGACATTCCAATTTTGTAGAGTGTGAAGCTATGGCTATCATCATAGTTCTCCATGAAGGACTTGGGAGAAGCATCCTACATCCTAGGGATGAAGATCTATAGGGATAGATCTAGAAGGTTGCTTGGACAGTCCCAATCCACGTACATTGAGACCTTGTTGAAGCAGTTCAACATGAATAATTCCAAGTAAGGCTATCTTTCAATAGGCCATGGAATTACTCTTTTCAAGAAGATTATCCGACAACTCCTAAGGAGAGAGAGTGCATGAGTAGAATACCATATGCTTCAGATATGGCATGTACGAGGTCGGATGTGGCCTATTCGCTAGGGGTAGTGAATAGGTACCAATCAGATCTAGATGAGAAGCATTGAAAGATTACAAAAGTAATTTTTAAGTATTTGAGAAATACTAAAGACCAATGGTTTATCTATGGAGACTCTGATCTGAAACTTATGGGATATACTGATTTTAATTTTTAGTCAGATTGTGATAACAGCAGAAGTATGTCAGGCTACATATTTACCTTGAATGAAGAAATTGTTTGCTGGAAGAGTTTCAAGCAACATACTGTGGCCAATTCTGTATGCAAAGCAGAATACATTACTGCATCAGATGCTGCAATATTCTGCACCGCTATCACCTAGTGCGAGAGATTGTGAATCGAGGTGACATTGAGCTTCAGAAGATCGATGGAAAGGAGAACCTAGCCGACCCCTTCACTAAAGCTCTCAGGATCAAAGAGTTTGATAACTTCAAATGGAAGATGGGTATAAGATACTGTCCCGATTGGCTTTAGTCCAAGTGAGAGTTATTGGGAATTGTGTCCTAAAACCAATCATATGACGATTGAGTTCATCCTTGTATATGAATTATTGATCAATTGAATAATAGTTATTCTGGTATTTTTTATTACAAAGTGACATCTTCTTTGAACTCTTGTACTGTGATGAAGTCCCTAGAACTATGCTAGTGTACGATAAAGAGAGGATTTACCGTATAGTTCTTAAATATATTCACGACCAAATGATATGTCATTATGGGATAATGACGTTTATCGAGTGGAGGTCGTTGTGTGCCATATGGGTTGGTTATCCTCTTAACCAAGGAGTGTGGTGACACTAGTATGGTATACAAGTAGATATAGGAGTACATCATCATGGAACAAGTGACTCACCTGCTTAGTGTTCTGCTATCAAAAGCTGCTCGCGAAACACATGGATATAAGTGTCCTTCAGACTTGAGATCATCATAGTGACTTGCAAGCAACTCACTGTGCTTTGGTGTCAGACTATCTGGATTTTCAATGCAGTGACGGAAGGCTAGTGGGTATAGTCAAGTACTTGCAAAATCTGGGTGTGGATCAAGATGGGATTGACCCCTCTAGATTATTGGAGTTGATGTATCACTGTATTTCAATTTAGTAAAGTTTTGGATAGGATAATTAATGAGATGAATTTGAAAGGTTGAAATACAATATGGATGAAGCAATCACGATTGATAGTTAATGTGAGACCATTTTAGAGCATCCAGGGTCAAAAAGATGAATTATGTGATAACCATGTGTATGGGTTTTGAAATATTTTTTTATGATTATTCAACCTATTTGGATATCAAAAATCATTGCTAGATAGTATCTTGATTAGTGCAGAAATTGGTTCCTGCGCTATCGGCTTAGTATTTGAACCTATAGAGTTACGCACACAAGTCAGACAAAGTAGGAAAGAATTGATCTATGTTTATATGTCCAATTTGAAAGTACTAAACTTGATTGAACATATAAGCTAACTTGATTGAGAATTAAGTTATGGGTCAAATGGGATTAAAGAGTTGACTATGTCTAGCTAGCACTACACATGAGGTTCAAGTTCGATCTCGGAGATGAATAGTTTCTGATCTATGATTCATGAAACATATGAAAGATTAAATTTTAGTACCAATTAATTACAGATTATATCTAAACTAATTGGACTTAAAAAGATCTAAAATTCAAGTTAGACTTGGTACAAAAGTCCTAAAGAGTTTGAGATTGACAGCCTTTCGAAATTGTTTCAAACCAGCTTCAAATTGGATTCAAATCGGATCTATTTTGGATGAGATATGAGTATTCCTACTTGCACTAAGAATACCTCCTTATGAAGCACGACCAAAATCTGATTCGGTGCTTATTTGGGGCATCCCAAGTGGGTGAGAGATTGGGTGCAAGTTGATTGTCATATGTGATGACAATTATATCTCATATAGGATCCTTTTTTCATGAGTATTGGACCAATTCAAATCAGATTTGAATTAAGAGTCCTAATCTCATTAGATCATGAGAATCATCTATAAATAGAGAGGATCTCTACCTATGGATAAATAGCAATAGCATAGCAAACAAATCAGATTAAGAGAAGAGAAAAGAGAGAGAGAGGCATGAGAAGAGAGAGAGGTCCTATCTTCCCTTTGGTGTCCCCCCTTGTTGCCGTCCCTTTTCCTTTGGATGTGGGATCTCTTTGGGTGTCCCACCTATTGGTTTGAGGAGTCACACCAGCACATCTCATCCCTCAATTGATTGTATTGCAAAGCCAATTGAATTGGAGTTCATCCTACTTTCCTGCGACGTCTGACGTGCATGCGAAGTAGAGGATCTGTACATTCAGGCATCCATGAAGATTTATATCAGATAATTTGAGATTTGATCTCTGGTTCCACTGTGTTTCAGGTAAGAATTTGATCATTAGATAAGTAGAATATTAAAAAAAATTAAATAAAATCTGGGCATCTCGGTGGAAATTATTTTTTTTTCCTACAATATCGTCCACATACAAAATAAGAAATACAATTACTGAACCATTAGCCCACTTATATATATAGGATTTCTCTCTATTCTTAACAAAGCATATGTTCTGATCACCTTATCAAACATATGTTCCAACTCTGAGATGCTTGCTTCAATCCATAAATGGATCTCTGAAGCTCGCACACCTTGGACTCATCTGTGGATGTGAACCCTTTAGGTTGTATCATATATGCCTCTTCATTCAGCTCATCATTTAGGAAAGCTATCTTCACATCCATTTGCCAGACTTCATAGTCTAGGTATACTACTATTGCAAGCATGATCTGAATGGATTTGAGCATTGCCATAGGAGAGAATGTCTTGTCATAGTCAACACCATAACGTTGATGATACCCTTTAGCAACCAGACGGACTTTATAGGTCTCCACCTTTCTGTCTTTACTCTTTTTTTATTTGAAGACCCACTTACACCCTTTGAATTTTACCCTTCAGGTGTTTCAACTAATGTCCACACATTGTTGATCTTCATGGACTCCATTTCAAATTTCATGGCTTCTAACCATTTTTCAGAGTTGGACCTCTGCATTGCATCCATATAGGTGACTGGATCCTCGTTGTTCTCATCGAGCTCAATAGGATCTCCATTTCGGATCAAGAAATCTAGGTATCTGTCCAACTGATGTGGTACTCTATCAGATCATCTTAAGGATGTTTGTAGATTGGGCTTCGAATGTGATCTTATCAATTCCAGTTCAGATTCAGTTATTGGTATTAGTTCTTCTACCTGTCAAACTTCATCAAGCTCGATTTTAGAGGTATTTATTTCTTCACTCAGGAACTCCTTTTCCAAAAAGTGTGTCTTATGACTGACAAATACCTTTTATTTAATAGGAGGTAAAAGTAATATCTCCTCATTTTCTTGGGGTACCCTATAAAATTACAGTTATCGGACCTAGGTCCAAGCTTGTCGGTTTGTAATCATTTGATATAAATCGGTGAAGGTTCTTGTAGGGGTTTCATGAATGCATTTCAAAAATTTTTAACAGAAGAACATTAGATTAAACTATTTAATCTATAAATATATGTATGAGATTTAATCTTAAAACTCTTATAAATAGTTTTATAATATAAATTTATATACATAAAAATCTGAATCTAAAATTACAAATATTTGAATAAGAACAGCAATTAGTGATAGATCAAATCTACCACTTTTAGGGTTCCAAATCCAATACCTGAGTGTGGATAGTTAAACTCCATAATTGAGAACATAGATCTGGATATCCTCCCTGGTTGCTCACAGTCATACAAATATCCAGCCTCTACGGATGGTCCACATGAAGTCCTCAGATCGATCAGCCCTCCACAGGAGTGCTAGCTCATGCAGTCAGCTTCTGATGGCAGATCTGATTTGATCTCTTCCTTCGATCACCTTGAAACTTTTCGATATCGAAGATGGAGCAGAGGGAGATTCTGGATGGTGAAAAAAATCTGATGAAGACTCTCTTCTCTATGATTTTTCTCTCACCCAAAACCCTAGAACATTTCTAGGTCGCTTACCTGAGAGGAGAACAGTCTCCTCTTTTGTTCATGCCATGGAAGAAGAAAACCCAACCAAACCTCACACCCCAAAGATGGATTTTTGCTCCCCTTTCTCTTTGATATCTCACAGTAAAAAGCTCTCAATATTTGGCACACAAAATTATGGCCTTTTTATGGTTGTCGTGAAGGAAAAATCGGCTTTTTCTTTGTAGGATCTTCCAGATCTAATGAGATCTGGGGTGGAATATTTCAAAAAAAAAATTATCCTATGATATTTTAGATCTAAGATCTATTAAATATTATTCTTTTTATCTAATATTAAATCTAAAATTAAATATGAGAAATATAGAAATAGAGAAATACCTCTAGGGTAACTAGATTACCCTGTAGATGATCGCAGCAATGCCCGAGGTTTTAAAATAGTCATGCAGTCATCTGGCTTCTACCAGTATCCACATGAGTAGGATCTAGATCATCTTCTCCTCATGAATCTTTGCTCCAAAAATCAGATCTGGATCTGATCTGAAAGATCTTCAAAAGATCTTCTGAAGCTGGAGCAGCAGCTTCTCGATAAATCTCTGCAGCCTTCTAATCAGAGAGCCACCACGCCTTGGACAAGCACCAGATGGATGCCCAACCTTTTGGATGTGAAAGGGGAGGGAGAAGAGTAGAGAGGGCATAGAGAAGTGGAGAGGATTCAGGCTTTTGCTGGTTACTGCATAGAGTCTCTAAACCCTAGGCGCAGACTGGGTTTAAATAGACCCTCTGCGCCATGCAGTGACACATCATTCGACCAATCAAAAAATTCTAATTAATTCTAGAAAAATTTTGATTGATAGAGTGATGTCATTTGATCATATCAGATAAGAATCCTCACAATCCCTCCTAATATTGGCACCAACACTGGATAAGCACAGTGAGATTGGTGCCCCACCATCCAAGTTGATCAAGGGATCAGAGTCCTAATCTCATGGGACTCTATCCTTATCCACTTGGGGTGCACGCCATATCTAATTATGGTGCCCACATTGAGGGCTAATTTAGTAGGTGGACACTCTACTAAAATTTCCAATGACCTCTTGCCAAGTGGCCCTCAGTCCAAGGTCCATGGGTCAACGTTTGACCAATGTCCTAAACAAAATGGTAGGTGACAGGAATTAGCAGGTGTTGTCTTAAATTCATCTCATGAATTAAGACAAGTCCTTTCTGAACTAGACTGGCTCCAGTCAGACTGAGAGAAACCTTCTCAAGGTTCTCTGGGTGAGTCAAATCACATTTGGCTCAGTTGAGATAGGAAAGATTACATGAGGAGAAAGTTAGGATCAATCATGTGCAAGCACATTTCCTTGAACCTAATTGGATCTAATCCAAATCAATCAAACTGGACTAGCTCAATTGATGACATCCAAACTCTAACTCTTATTTGTATGATCCAGTTAGGTTCATTTTCATATGGTAATGAGAATGTCATGATCTCATCATCGACATCATCGAAACTCCTTTCGATGGACCAGAACTCTTCTGATTCAGACAATTAGAATGATCGATCATCAAGATCATTCTAATTGCTTCCAGAATCCACCAGTGAATCTAGCATTATATGGTGGCAATCCATCAAAATAAGATGAACCTCTTAGTGTAGCTACCTGTATGATTGAGTTCTTCTATCATGAGTCCCGACTGAATTAGGGTTAAGATGAACTCGTCAAACCCAACATCAGTCATATGAATCAATCGATTGATCCGAGTCTGATGTGAAACCCCAATGGAAAATTTTTTTCCATTATTTTACTCTGCCATGGACATGGGCTTAAGGACTCAATCTTTCGATCATCATAGGACTACTCCTCTCATCTATCGAGGTTGATAGATCCCTTCTTAGTGCGATCTGGTTCCTACAATGAATATGCTACAACCAACATACACCTTAGGGTTCCGAATGACTAGGAGATCGAGTTATGGTGTAGTCAAATTATAACACACTCAAGGTGAACAGTCAATGTACCTCAAGTTAAAGAACTAGACACACAGCTGCAACATCGAGCTAGTCATCGATAGAAGGTAGATTTTCTTATGACTGCTCGAGGTGGTCACGCTCAGTACTCTCATTCTTAATGAATATCTGTACTCTCACTCTGGTGTCTCCACATCGTAAATTCAAGACACATCTATCCTAAAGAAGCGATCGTACACCAACCTTCCAGATCGATAACCATCCTCGTATGATCTTATGGTTAGGAGCTGTTTATGAGTTAGTTATGTAAATTCATGCCTTAAATTTTCAAATCTTGAAAATATGAATTAACATTCCTACTAACTCAAAGGATGTATCACAGACATAATGTACATAATGTGATAGTAGAATAACCTTTTTATTTATTTATAGTCAAAATTATAAATTTGCCCTTAGATTTGTATAGGAATATGTCAGCCAATCTGGCATCTAGGCACACATCTAACAAACTCCCACTTGACCTAATGCCAAATGGCTACATATCTAAGTCCCATCTTCTCAAGGTGGGCTTCGATCTTCTGCTGGTCTAATGGCTTTGTCAGTGGGTCTGCCACATTATCTGTGGAATCGACTCTCTTAACCTCGATATAACTTTTTTCGAGGTAATCATGGATTAGATGGAATTGCCTCTCAATATACTTGGACTTCTAGTGAGACCTTGGATCCTTAGCTAGGGCTATGGTGCCATGTTAGATGTGTGCCCTAGATGCCAGATCGACTGACACATTTCTGTACAGATCTAAGGGCAAATTTATAATTTTGACTATAAATAAATAAAAGGTTATTCTTCTATCACATTGTGTACATTGTGTCTGTGATACATCCTTTGAGTTAGTAGAATGTAAATTCATATTTTCAAGAGTTGAAAATTTAAGGCATGAATTTACATAACTAACTCATAAATAGCTCCTGACCATAGAATCATCACGAGGATGGTGAACGATCCGAAGATTGGTGTACGATCGCTTCTTTAGGATAGATATGTCTTGAGTCTACGGTGTGGAGACACCAGAGCGAGAGTACAAATATTCATTGAGAATGAGAGTACTGTGTTGGAGCATGATCCCAGCTCCTCCAATGGTTCTTGGGTGCAGCGGAACTAGCAACGAACAAATTTGGAGACTTCTGGACTCGATCAAAGGCCCTTGATGAAATCAACCTGGTTGTTGTCTTCTTCATCAGCCTTTCGTTCCAGATGAAGAACGCCTCTAAGATCACCTCTAAAAAATCCAAGATCTAACCCAATCAGATCAGGCCTGGACCGAGTCTTCCAATTCATAGATCTCGAATCGGAGCATTCTAGATAGGGAAGAAGGTAGATAGAACCAGACCTTACAGATCTGTCCTGCTGCAGCCTTTTCTGTAGATCTGTTGATGGAGATCTCATCCGCACCTCAAACGACTTCAGATCAACTCCAGATCTGAGAGAAACTTATACCAACCTCTACTCAAGAGATTTCAGATCCTGGACCTAATGTTTGGGTGGCTGCAAGAGAGGGAGAGAGGAAATGGTTGGCGACACAAAGGGGAAGGGGCTAGCGCCTCCCCTTCTTTTCTTTCCTTTTTGGGACCTGGTGGAAAGAAACCCTAGGGTTTCTTGCTCCTGGGGCATGGAGAATGGTTGGAGAAAGAGGGAGAAGAGAGAGAGAGACTTGGGAGAAAGAGTCTTGTATTTCTTTTGGCTTAATCAAACCGATACAATGCATGTATATATAAACACAGGGTCAAGTGACCCAAACCCAAAACTCCCTTGCCCAACTCTATGGGAGATTAGGTTAACCCAAGCCCATGTACACCCATGACTCGACCTAATCTCACCTATCTTGGGCCAGATCTGGCCCATAAAGAGTTGGTCCCTTGAGGCCCACATAACCTAGACCTCAAGAATCCGAAAGGCCCACAGCCTTTCAACCTAGGGCCCAACTAGCCCTAGAGCCTCCATGAAGCCCTCATGAATGATGGACCTTGGCCTTAGCCTTGGTCCCCTGGGCCTTGGGCACACCACCTGGATCACAACAATCTCCACCTTGGTGTTCTAAGGCCTCAACCAGCTCCACTCTGTCCATCAGCCGCATCAGCTCAACACATCTCTGAAAGCTATCCCATGGAAGTACCTTCGTAAGTGCATCAACTGGGTTCTCCATGGTGTGTACCTTTACCATCTCCATCTCACCATCCTCCACAAGCTCCCTGATCTGATTATACCGAATGTCGATGTGATTTATCCTTGCATGATAGACTGAGTTCTGTGCTAATAGAAGTGCACTCTGGCTGTCACAGTGCACTCTAATGGCCTCCTGAGTAAGGCCCATCTCCGTCAACAAACCCTTCAGCCAAATTACCTCCTTAGCTGCTTCTGTCAGTCCGATGTACTCTGCCTCTATAGTGGATAGGACCGTGATAGGCTACAGACTCGATCTCCAAGAAATAGGACCTCCATACAGGCTAAAGATGAAGCCTGTCGTAGACCTCTGGGTATCCACATCTCCATCGAAGTCTGCATCTACATAACCGCCAATCAACCCTGAGCCTCCCTGACATGTCAGAGTATCCCACTGCACCTCCTCGCTGTCTGTAGCAGATGCCAACTCCAACTGAACCCGTCAGGTATCTGAATATCCACTTCAGAGCTCTCCAGTGCTCCCTGTCAGGCTGCACCATAAACCTACTAACCTGACTCACTGCATGAGTGATGTCTGGCCTACAACAGACCATCGCATACATCAAGCTCCCAACTCCTGAAATATAAGAACCTTCTCCATCTCCTGAGCCTCCACCTCAGTCTGTGGTGCCATGGTCTTCGAGAGTCTGAAGTGACCGGCAAGTGGCAGCTCGCCGGCTTTGCTCCCTTCATCCCGAACCTCTCTAAGACCTTCTGTATGTAGCCTCCCTAAGATAGATGCAGCACCCTCTGGGCTCGGTCTCTGAAAATCTCCATGCCTAGGATCTTCCTTGCAGGGCCCAAATCCTTCATCTCAAACTCCCGAGATAAGGATGCCTTTAGATCCTGTACAACCTTCCTACTCTTGTATGCTATAAGCATGTCATCCACATACAAGAGTAGGAACACCTTAGAACCATCCTCAAGAGACTGAACATAAACATAGGGATCAAACTCGCACCTGAAAAGTCCAATGCTGCGCATATAAGAGTCGAATCGTTTGTACCATTGCCTCGCGACTGCTTCAGCCCGTACAGTGACTTCTACAATAGACAAACCTTTCCCACTGATCCTGGATCCCTGAAATCGGGTGGCTGCTCCATGTAAATCCTCTCCTCCAAATGCCCATGGAGGAATGCCGTCTTGACATCCATCTGCTCCAGCTCTAAATCCTGAGCTGCTACAATGCTCAGCAACACTCTGATGGAAGTATGTCTGACGACGGGAGAGAAGATCTCACTGAAGTTGATGCCTTTCTTTTGCGAGTATCCTTGGCCACTAACCTCGCCTTGAATCTGATACCTCCCTGCTCTGAAGGCCCTTCCTTGCGACTATAGACCCATTTGCAGCCAATGGGTCTCTTCCCTTGTGGCAACTGCACCAATCCCACATCTGGTTCTTTGGAGAGACTGCATCTCCTCGGATATCGTCTGGACCCACCGCTCTCTGTCCTGGCTCTCAATAGCCTCCTGATATGTATATGGTGTTGGGTGGATTCTGGCCAGGACACCACCTCCCAAGATCTTTTCAGTACCACGCGATGCAGCAGGAAGAAAGAAAAAAAAAAAAAGAAAAATAATCAAAATACGTGGATCAGCCACAAAAGGGATCGCCTCCACGGGGCATGCAAACTTCACTATGAAAAGGAAAATTTTACAAGAGGAGACCTCATCCTCAACCCTTGTACACCCAATTCTCTCTCACTAAAAGTTTTCCTCACAAAAGCTCTCTCTCTCTTGAAGATCCTCCTGAACCCCTGAAGTGCCTGGCGACCGCTATCCAGGAGCCTCCTGCTCTTCTCTCTCAGTGCTTCCACCTCTCCCTTCTCTTGGGTTCCGTACGGCTTCGTACGGGCAAAAAATCGAACCACACACCTCTCTGTTACCAATCAGCCCTATTTAAAGGGCTTAAAACTTGATTAGAGAAGGATTAGGAGTCCTAAACAAAGCCAGATAACCCCTGGACCGTCGGATCAAGATCGGGAGCCACCCACACCCTCAGATCGCGCTCCGGTCCACAGAATATTGCCGTGGACCGTGAGAAACATGTGGAAAATGCCCACGTATCCACAGGCCCAACCGTGGATCGCCCGTCCACAAGCCCAACCGTGGATCGGAGAACAGGGCCAGCAGGCCGCCTGGGCCGGCCCGCTCCTACACGCGGGCCTGCGCAAGCCTGGGCCGGTGCCCGGTTGGGCCGCGCACCCGCCTGGGGCCGTGCGCCCGCCTGGGCCACCCGCCCGCATGGGCCACGGGCCTGGGTTGCGCTCCTGCGCGCCACCGCCTGCGGCGCACCGTTGCCACCCCCGTCGGTCGCCGACGGTCCTCCACCATCTCAATCTCGTGCCGACTTCAAAAGCTCGTATCTCCTCCATCCGAGCTCCGTTTTGGGTGATCTTGGTCTCGTTGGACTCTATATTTCATCGTGAACCTCGCTATGGGCTCAATGTGGACTGAATCTCAAGGCATCAAATCCTAACAATCTTCTCCTCGACTCGATATTCGACCTCCTCCAAATTTGAGAGCTTCTGAATCTCCTCGCCCCCATGCCCTGGGGCAATCGCCTGCTGATCATGGATGGGCAAACATGGGAGTCGATCCAGGCTGCTCGATCCCATCTCCATCGTATGCTGTGCTCCTCCTGACCTGAGACCTGCTCGAGCCATCGTCCTGCGGCAATAAGAATCTCACCTTGCGACGTCGCCTCTCATCCTTCCGAGTTCCTGTCTCGTGCCCGATCCACCTCCTGGAGCTCCACCTGGCTCTGGGCTCCACCTGGCTCCCGAAGCTCCACCTCCACTGGGCTCCCTGTCAGGTAATAATATCTCTACTCTCCTTCTTCCCCTCTAGCACAATCCTATCGCCGCGTAACACCCTTAGGATTCCTCCACCCGCTACCGTCCTGTAGCCTCTCGAATCCAGTCTGCTAAGTGAGATAAGATTCTGCCTGATTTATGAAATCAGGTATGTATCGGACCTCCCTCAATCTCCTCACTGCACCTCATGTGTCCTCCAGCTGACCATCCAATGCCTCTGATCGCATAGCTCGATCCATCCGCAGATATACAGTGCCCTCACTGTTCTCCAGGGAGTCAAACTGCTCCTCTCTGCAACACACATGATAGGGGCATGCAGAATCTAATATCACTGCTGAAAAGAAGTAGATACCTCGTCAGATATCTCCAGGACATCTCCATCTAAATCACTGCCGGCCGTCGCTACAGCAGCCACCGTCCGATTTTTAAGTTGAGGGCAATCTCTGGCTAGATGCCCCAACTCCTCACACCGGTAACACCTAATTTTGCTTAAGTCCCTTCTGGACTTAGACCGCCCTCGTTGCGATCTCCTGTCGCTCTGTCTACCCCTCCTGCTCTTCCAAAAGCCACTAAAGCTGAGCTACCGCCACCTGAGCTCGAAGCTGGGTTATCCCTCCTGAGAACCTCATTCTAGAGTATCATCGCGGTGACCTCATCCATCTTAATAGTGCTCTTCCCCATTAGAAGAACAGTCACCAAGGACTCATACGAAGGGGGAAGCAACGCCAGCAAAATCAGCGCCCTAGTCTTCTCCTCAATGTTCTCGCCAACGCTGAGGAGGTCGGTGAGGATCTTCTAGAAGTGGCTCAAATGCTCCTGCATGCTCTGTCCCTCAGTCATCCCAGTTAGTAAAACTATCTCCAGAGGAAAAGTGTGTTGGTGAAAGATTTCACCATGTACAACTCCTCGAGCTTCGACCACAGCACCATTGGAGAAGTCTCGCTCAGCACATGGATCACCACCTCATCCATCAGGTACATCGATGGTACTCACCGCCTGCATCTGTAGCCATTTCCAATCCCACACCTCCATGGTGGTCGGCTTCTCATCGCACAAGAGAGCTTCGATCAACCCCTGTTGGATGAGCACGTCCTTCACCCTTGCCTGCACAAGAGAAATTGCTCTTACCATCGAACTTGTTGATCTCCATCTTGATTGTTCTGTCTTCTCCATCTTCAGTCTTGCTCACAACCACTGCAATCTACGTCCTTGTACTGCCTTGCTCTAATACCACTTGTTGGGTGGATGTCTGGCCAGGACACCACCTTCCAAGATCTTTTCAGTACCACGCGATGCAGCAGGAAGAAAAAGAAACAAAAAAAAGAAAAACAATCAAAATACGTGGATCAGCCACAAAAGGCTCGCCTCCACGGGGCATGCAAACTTCACTATGAAAAAAAAAATTACAAGAGGAGACCTCACCCTCAACCCTTGTACACCCAATTCTCTCTCACTAGAAGTTTCCCTCATAAAAGCTCTCTCTCTCTTGAAGACCCCCCCTGAACTCCTGAAGTGCCTGACGACCGCTATCAAGGAGCCTCCTGCTCCTTCTCTCTCAGTGCTTCTGCCTCTCCCTTCTCTTGGGTTCCGTACGGGCTTCGTACGGTGCAAAAAACCAAACCAAACCACACACCTCTCTGTTACCGATCAGCCCTATTTAAAGGGCTTAAAACTTGATTAGAGAAGGATTAGGAGTCCTAAAGAAAGCCAGATAACCTCTGGACTATCGGATCAAGATCGGAGCCACCCACACCCTCAGATCGTGCTCCGGTCCATGAAATAGTGCCGTGGACCATGAAAATGCGTGGGAAACGCCCATGCGGTCCACAAGCCTAGCCATGGACCGCCCGGTCCACGGTGGATCGGAGAACAGGGCTAGCAAGCTGCCTGGGCTGGCCCGCTCCCGTGCGTGGGCCTGCACGCACCTGGGCCACGCGCCCGACTGGGTCGCACGCCCGCCTGGGCCACGTGCCAGGCTGGGCCGCCGCGGGCCGGGCCTAGGTCGCACGTCCCGCGCGCCGCCACCTGTGGCTGCACCACTGCCACCCGCCGTCAGTCGCTGGCGGTCCTCCACCGCCTCGAATCTCATGCCGACTTCAAAAGCTCGTATCTCCTCCATCCGAGCTCCGTTTGGGTGATCTTGGTCTCGTTGGACTCCGTTTTTCACCGCGAATCTTGCTGTGGGCTCAATATGAGCTGAATTTTGAGACATCAAATCCTAACATATGGGTCTCCATTCGCTATCACCAGGGCATATGACAGCGTCTCCTCGAAGCCATATCGGTCCGATTGCTTGATGGTCCTCTTGGGCTTGTGTAGGGCAACATCGATATCAGTCCTCGATCCAACTCACTCCTACTGGACCTCTCCACCTCGATCATCCATCCGAGTCCTCTCCACCTATGGAGACACCTTAGGTAGGTTCTCCACCTAAATATCATGTCCTCCGTAGTACCTGCAAGAGGCAAAATCAAAGAGGTAAGCTGTCCAGCAGCGCCCTGCTAGACCTCCTCTTGCTCCTGTTGCTCCTCCATGCATGCTCGCCTCCGTAGGACTGACTCCTCATCAAAAGTTACATCCCGACTAATGATGACCTTCTTTTCCAAGGGATCCCACAGCCTGTATCCCTTAACTCCTCGCGGATAGTCTAGAAACACCGTCTTGCGTGATCTGGTGTCTAGCTTGCTCTGCTCGCCAGCTCCAATGTGCACACAGGCCGTGCACCCAAATATCCATAGATGGCCCAGCCCAACTGTCCTCCCAGACCACACCTCCTTGGAAGCTTGCCATCCAACCTGGAGTGAGGTGACCGATTGACCAAGTAACCCGCTACGTCAACTGTGTCAACCCAGAATGCCTTTGGAAGCCCTGCTGCAGCCTCATGCATCGTGCCTTTTCCAAAAGTGTTTTGTTCATCCTCTCGGCCACCCCATTCTGCTGTGGAGTCCCCTTAACTGAGAAGTGTCTCCTGATCCCACACTCCTCACAGTAATCCTGGAACTCTCTGCTGGTGTACTCCCCGCCATTGTCTGACCTCAGACACTTCACGCTCCTCCCCTGCTCTTTCTCCACCTCAGCTCTCTAGATCTTGAACTTGGTGAAGACCTCTGACTTCTCTCTCATGAAGTAAATCCAGAGTTTTCTTGAGAAATCATCAATCAGGGTCATGAAGTATCTGGCCCCATTCCTAGCTGAAACTGAGGCTAGTCCCCACACATCCATGTGTACTAACTCCAGAGGGGCTGCACTGCGGGTTGTACTGATGTTGAACTGAACTCTCCTCTGCTTTCCCATCTGGCAAGGCTCACAGATCTCCCCTGTAGCACCATCCTCCAGATCAGAGATGAGTCCTCTCCTGCTCAACTCCCTCAGCCCCCTGTCACCCATGTGGCCTAGGCGGTAGTGCCACATCCTATAAGCCCCCTACTGGTCCTGTGCTGTAGCTGCTGCATCTGACTCTCCGGTCACCACAGATCCCTCCATGCGATAGAGGTTATTATCCAACCTCCTACCTCTCATCACTACCATAGCTCCATTGGAGATGTTTAGTACTCCACTTCTAGCCCTACTGCTGAAGCTATATCCACTGTGCTCCAAGTAGCATAGTGACACCAGATTCTTTTCCAGCTTCGGGACGTGCTTTACATTTGTCAATGTCCTCACAATCCCATCAAATATCCTCACCCTGACTGTCTCTATTCCAGCCACCTTGCAAGGATGATTATCGTCTAGAGTCACCGATCCCTCATCTGTCTTGGTGTATGTCGCAAACCAAGACCGTGTGGTGTGTAGTGATGTGAGCATGCAGAGTCTAGTGTCCACTCCTCTGTGTAATGCCTGTGACCATCTGATACCACAAGTAGATCATCCTCCACCTGCTGCCCAGCAACTACACTCACTGATTCTGAGCCACTTCTTTCTCCCTTCTTGCTCTTTCATAGTGGACATTCTCGCTTGAAGTGCCTGAACTCGTTGCACTTGAAGCATTTCATCTCTTTCTTTCCCTTCCTGGACATGGACCGCCCCCTGGACTTGCTTCTGCCTCTGCCTCTACCTGTCCTCTCCCCTACTGCAAACCGTCCTGGGGAGTCCGATCTCTGGTCAACTTTTTTCTTTGCTCATTAGACCTCAGCACCGAGACCATGTCCTCATATTCCAGAGTCTCTTTGCTGTAGAGCAGTGTAGTCACCAAAGAATCATATGATCCTAACAGTGAACACAAAAGCAACAGGGACTTGTCCTCCTCATCAAGCTTCACCCCGATATTCATCAACTCCGTGCACAACTGGTCAAACCTCTGAATGTGGCCAATCACATCAGATCCCTCCTGCATCCGAAGACTATACAACCTCTTCTTCAGCATTAGCTTGTTGCACATATTCTTCCCCATATACATGGTGTGCAACTTTGACCAAAGACCCTTCGGGGTCTTTTCTTCCAGCACCGAATACAACGCCACATCCGCCAAACATCCTTTGATCATCGAGCATGCTTTCTTCTCCAACAATGCCCACTGTCTATCTGTCATTTCCTCATGCTTCTCATCCAAAGTCTGATCTAGATCTGCTTGCACCAGAAGATCCTCCACCCGAATTTTTCACATGAAAAAATTTTTCTTGCCATCAAACTTCTCAAAATCGACCTTCATATTGCTGCCCATGACTGGATCCAAGCCAAACAAGCAATATAAAATCAAGAAGTATAGAATATACCTTGATGGTACCATGCTGAAAATTTTCAGCACTTGGGGGTGCTGCGCGTTCATTCTTAATCAGAAATCAAAACTTATTTTTCTGCAAAACCCTAGATCCTGAAATCCTAAGATTTATTTTACATATTTTGTTTATGAACCCAAGACTTAATTAATGAATTAAGCTTATGAAATTAAATTAGGTCTAAAATTGAGAATTTCATATCTAAGTCATTTTCATAAAATTGGGTTCGGGCTTGGGTAGCTCAAATAGGTCTAGCAGTTGATCAAACCAAATCAAAAATTGGTTAGGTGGGATCATGAAAGCTAATAATTGACCAGTCTAATAGGATTAAGTCTAGGTCAAGGTCGAATCATATTCATATGTGACTCGATCAAGTTAAGATCTAATTTGGCTCAGTGGTTAGAGCCTAGATTATAGGCTAACCCAATTAGTTCTGGTTCGATAATTTGGTGTCTAAGGTAAGTTGGGCAGATGCGACCGACTAGTTTTTAATTGGGAGCTACTTGACTCAATACGTTCTTGTCGAGTTAATGGCATATCTCTTCCATCGGTCTCACTTACCTGGCCATATGTGTCGACCCAGTTCTGATTTGAGGTGGCTAACGATTCAAGCTAACCCATGCCATTAGGTTAGTCATAATTGTTATGACTATGTCAAGCTAAGTTTAATGAGACCTAAATCAAATCTTTCTAAGAAAATATTAAGTCTAAGGTCTTCCACCATTGTGGATGTGCGGGCCCTTCCCGGGGTTGATTGTTCTCGACTGGATACAGTGGCTCAGTTGCACCGGAAGATGCAACCATGTCCATTAGGCATTGGATGCTACGAATTAGAGGATGGGTTAGGCTCAATATTTCAGATACGGTGAGGAACCCAATTAGGAATCTAGTTCGTGCAAATGGTGGGTTTGACTTAACTAAGGATTGAAGCAATATTCCAAACACGATAAGCTTCATGAATTAGAGACCAAGTTTTGGGTGCACCATGATTAGAGAATCATTGGACAAGAGTTGTCCACTCATCGGTTGTCCCTCCGAAGGAGGGAGTCGTTGATCCTATTGGAACTACTTCAAGAGTATGTCAGGAATCGGACATGGCTCAGTTAATGTAGACCCTAATTGGGATGGTGCAAATGTAATAACAAATACAGCAGCAAATGCTTGAACAACAGCAAATACAATGAGATGCACAACAACATCAGCATCCACCACAACAATATGGAAAGCAACCAGTGCAATGAAACAATATTTCAGAATTTAAAAAGCTAGCTCCTCCAGCCTTCAAGGGGACTATCAAACTTTTGGAGGCTGACAATTGGATAATGGAGATGAAAAAAACTTTCGCCATCCAAGAGTGCCATGATGAAGAAAAAATTCGATATGCAGCTTATTTACTATAAGGAGAAGCAAACAATTGGTGTCAGCGACTACAGCATAAGTATGAATAAGATGGTGAAATACTTATCAGGGAGAGATTTCGAATTGCATTCTACGATCAGTATTTTTCTCGGAGTATAAGGGTCCAAAAAGAGCAAAAGTTTATCTATCTAAAGTAAAGGGGTATGAGTGTAACTGAATATGAAACAAAACTTATAGAGTTAGCTAAATTTGTTCTGAGATTGATGGATGGTAAGCAAGAATGAGTTCATAAATTTGAGATGAGGTGAGAACTAAAATCCAAAAATAAGTGGTTCCATATGAATTGACTACTTATGCGGATGTGGTAAATAAAGCACTAATAATTGAAAGAGAAGTCAATGGAAAATGCATGGAAAGAGAAAGGAAGCAAAAAAGAGAGTGAGAGCAAATGATACACAAGGCAGAATAGTAAAAATATCAAAAGTTTAGCTAAGGGAGCAATAGATAATAAGACTCCATAGATTGATAGTAAGCGGTGCTCTAGATGTGGTAGAAATCATACCGACAAGATTGCCATTGGAATATAGGTGCTTGTTTAAAATGTAGTCAGATAGATCATAAAATTGCTAAGTGCCACTAAGCATTGAAAATCAATTTGGCCAAAGAACTTATGATGGACAAAAAAGGGTGATGGATAGATTTCTAAAATCCAGAGAAGAGTTTATGCACTTACTCAACAGAATACACAGGCTTCCAATACAGTGGTGATAGGCAAGAAGAATTTTGAGGATAAAATTTATTTTAGGGGGGTAGAATGTAATACCCAGTCCCACAGCACAAATCTCAAAACATAGAAAAAAAATAAAATTTGGGCCAGCACGTGCGTTGCACTTGTTGGAAATTAGCATAGAAAGGGGATTGTATGCATGAACTCTTGATAGAATTCTTCTCGAAAAAAGAATCTTAAAATCCTTAAAAATTAAGAAGGAATTAAACTCAAAATCCTCCCATTAAAACCTATTTAAAAGCCTAAATTCTCACTTTTTCTTACCAAAAAATCTCCAAAACAATCGCTGTTTTCTTCCCTCTTGTCTTTCTATTTTTCCAACAGGTTTGTTTTAATTTGGCCATCCAAAAAATCTGCTCTTTTTGTTCGAAAATATGTCCAAAAGCCAATCGTCAAACTATTGACAATTGAGCAATCAAGTATTGTAATTGATTTGTTAATAAATAAAATATATTTTTGGCATTTTCATCATAAGCTTTCATCTTCTAATGAACTCCATTGTTATGATGAAGTCCTTAGGACTATTTAAGTTTGATAAAGAGAAGATTTATCGATTAGTCCTTAAAACTGTTCACAATCAAATGATAGGCTGTTAATAAGGACGACAGCTTCTATCGAGCATAAGTCACTATAGGCCATATGGGTTGGTTGTCTTCTTAACTAAAGAGTGTGGAGACACTGGTATGGCATACAG
The DNA here is from genome assembly GCF_000442705.2 of Elaeis guineensis. Taxonomy (NCBI): domain Eukaryota; kingdom Viridiplantae; phylum Streptophyta; class Magnoliopsida; order Arecales; family Arecaceae; genus Elaeis; species Elaeis guineensis. The sequence goes on along the minus strand of NC_026001.2, from coordinate 35,166,405 downwards.
ATGAGATGTAAAGGTACATCATCATTGAACGTGACCAACTCCAAAGTATTCTACTGTCGAGAATGTCTCTGATGGGATATAGATATAAGTATCCCTTAGACCTGAGATCACCTCAGTGACTTGTAAGCAACTCACTATGCTTTGGTACTGGACTAACTGAATTTCTAATTCAGTGATGGAAGGCTTCTGGGCATAGTCAAGTACTTGTGAAGTTAGAGTGTGATCGAGATGGGATTGACCACTCTAAGAGTTGGAGAAGAATGAGTCACTGTATTTCAATTTAGCAAAATCTTGGCTAGGGTAATCCATAGATAGATTTGATATTTTGAAATACAATGTGGACAACCTGATCAGAGTTGACAGTTGAACTCTGAGGTATCCTATGATCATTTTGGTCAAGGAGATGAATTATATGGAAACTATATCCGCATGGGTTCTAAGGATGTTGTTCTACACATTCGACCTATCCGATCGTCGGGTACCATTGCTAGATGGTCACTTCGTTGGTATAGAAATTTATTTTTATGCTACTAGCTTAGGTTCAGATCTATGAGATCACACACATTAGAGTTTATGATCTGATCGGATGATTGATCAACGATTAAGAATCATTCTAGGATTAAAAGATCAATACGATTGACATTTAACCTAGTGCAAGTGTTGCAGGAGATCGATTAGCAATTCGATTGCTAATTGGCTTAATTTGATTAAGCCAATGGATTGAGATTAAGTTTAATTGAATATAATTTAATTAAATTTAGTTTGGACTTGATTGGATCAAGTTTAATTAATTTATTGGATAAACCAAGTGCAGGAAAAAAAACTAGTCCTAGTTCAATTAGGACTTGGGTCAACCTAATTCTAATTTGATTAGAAAATTAAATTAGATTTAAATCTAATTTAATCTGATTAAATTAAGTTTTTAATTAAATTAAAATATATTTTAATTAGATTGATCTAATTTTGATTTGATTTGGTTTGAGAAACCAAATTAAAACAAGTCATAAATAGAATCCTAGTAAGACTAGGATTCCACCTTGCGCCACATAAGCCCCCCCACGCCCTCTATCTTATTCCATGCCAATCCTCTCTTATTTTGTGTGACAAAAGTCCTCTTCCAGGTCTTTCCCATATCCAAAAGGCTTCCTCTCTTCTTTCATACATGGAAAGTGGTTGTGGATCAAATCAAAGTAGGAATAAGTTTGGATTTCAAATTCTATGAGATAGAGTTTTAGAAATCCAAAACTCTTTCCTTTTTGCACCAAATTTATCTAAATTTTTTTTAAAATTTTTGTGGCTTTTAGGGCATACATTATGCACCCTTTTTTGGTGGTCCATACATAAAATAAGGAGGAGGAGCCCAAGAGTTAGGCACCCCTTATCTTGCCATGTTTGGATAAGCCTAGACTAGGTATTTGACCTAGACAAGGACTCTATCATATCTCTCTCTATAAAATGAATTTCTTTATGAAATTTTTGGTGAACATAGAGATTTGAGAAACTTTTGGGGTATAAAAAAATTAGAGAGAAAGACCTTTGGATCATAAAGATATAATAGACACAAGACAGGATATCTAGGAGAGAGTAAAGAGAAGAAGAAGGGGGTCTTCTTCTAGGGTTGTTAGTTTCATCTCTTCCCTTCCTCCATCTTGAGTTTTCTGAGAGTGTCTCAGATCTAAAACTCCTCCTCCTACTTCTCATCTTTGAAAGAGTTCAAATCAAGAAAAAAGAGGCACCTGATCAACCATCGAAGAAGGATCAGCGCAGTACTAGCATACTGTGCTGATTTTCTGAAGCAGGACTTCTGATCGAGATTCGTGAGCTCGTGTGGATGACTCCTAGAGATCGAATGTGTGTGCGGTTTGCAACATCATCCTCAAGCCAGATCAGCAAGGTTAGAATATCTAACTTGCAAGGTAATATATCTGATCTATTGTTTAATACATACATTAGATGTAGTATAGAAACATTTGATATGATCAACATGTAGTTCATGCTCTATATATATTTTTTTTTTAATTTAATACTATATAATAATTATGTAATAGAATCTTAGATCTAGAATTTTTAATTTTAAAAAATAAATTTTGATTTATTTTAGTCTTCCACTGTCTGATCTTGAAAAAGTTTCAAGATCTAACCCTGAAACCCTAGATTTGGTTCCTACAATTGGTATCAGAGCCTAGGTTTTTATTACATGATTATTTATACATGCTTAGATTATTTTTAGATTAGATCTAATTTATAATCTGATTATTAAATCTAAAATTAAAATTTTAGATCAATCACGAACTGCAAGGTTGTCCTGCTGTAAGGTTTACCCCTTACAGTGTAAAGGTTGTCCTAGTTCGTGTAGATATATCTTTAATCATAAATTTATTAGATATGATCTAGATTAAATTTATGATTTATTAAATTTAAAAAATATTTAAATCTAAAATAAAATCTATTTATTAATAATTTTTGTACAAAAAAATTATTTAAAGTTGAAATTGTTTCAATTACATGAACCTGTTTAGATTAGATCTAAAGTAGTTTCATGTTTATTTCATTTTCATCTTGATTATGAATCAAACATGCAATATGGTTGGTAGAATATATTATAAAATTATTTTATAAACATAAAAATTATTTTCAAAAAGCTGAATCCAACCCTCAGCCTAAAACTTAATTAAGAATTAAGAAGTTGTTTGATTAGGTTCTAGGATTATGAATTGAAGAACCTAAGACACAAACCATAAACATTGGGTTAATGGGTTAGTAAAATTAGGTCCATTAATTGGGTTAGACCTATGGTTAGATTAAAGATGGACTTAATTAGAGAATTGACTAAATCTAATTAATTGTTGTCTTAGATTAGGTCAAGGATTCTCTAGCTTAATTACAATAGTTATAGTTGGTCAAGTCCATGTCTTTAACGAAACCAAATGGACTTGATTCTTGGCAAAGCGGTCTAGCATGAACTATTAGGTTGATCTAATCAAAACTAATTAAACCAATTGGTGTCTAAGGTAAACCAGACCAGTGGTTTTTAATTGGGAGCCCGCTTACCTGGTCATTTTTTATGGTGTCTAAGGCAAGCTTTGGCCGACCCTCCCACTGATCGAACTGACCTGACCTCTTGATGAAATTATATTTTGATCGGATCACTTGACTATTCGAGCTGACCCATGTCAGCTAGGTAAATCAGTGTGACTGATTTAGGTGCTCCTAGATCAGTCCTTTTAATGGTCTCCCTTAAGCTGACTTGGTGAAGCCAATGGGAGGATCATGATAAGCTGGTTCCTCTGACCTCATCCTCTAAATAATTTAAATCTTCTAAAATTATTAGATCCTTAAAATGACAAAGTTATGGAGATAACTAAGTCATAGCCTCCCATTAAGGTGTTTGATAATGAGTCCATTAACTCAATAATCATTGCAGACCCAAAGGCCTGGTGCTTGCTGACTAATGGAATTATCACTCATCATATGATGACATGGAAGTATCTCTCTAATGGTGGTTAGGTGAGCCAACCAAAGTTGGGCTTAATCATTCGTTGGTTAGATGCACTAAGTATGGTCACGTTAATGGTTGGATCTAACCGGATCCTTACAGTGGAGGCCAAAGCCTACTGATTAGGTTTCTGGGCTAAAATTAAAATTACTAAAATTATTTAGAGAAATAATTGGTTATGAACCTACCCTTAGATGTACATGGGTTGGCCAACCAAAGTTGGGCTTGTATGCAGTCTAAGTGGATTCTAGTACCCACTAAGGAATTAGAATAATTCTTCGAATTGGAGGTAGAGGCTACCAATTCGAATAAAATAGTGAAAGAAATCTTTTGATTAAAGTCTAAATCTTTAGGTTTAATGAATTAATTACTAATTAGGTTATGATTTTCTTTTGAGCAGATATGGCCACTTTCCTATCGCTCCAATCATTGTTGGACAATGATAAGTTGGTGGGACCCAACTTGGTAGCTGGTACTGAAAGTTGAAGATAGTCTTGAAGCATGAACGGATCCTATATGTGATAATGAATCCTGCACCTGAGGAGCCAGCTGCCAATGCATGTAGAACAATCAGAGATACTTACCAAAAGTGGCTCAATGATCGGACCACGATGCGCTGTATCATGCTGGCTACCATGCGCGTGAGTTCAGTCGCAGATTCGAGATGGCTCAGTCAAAGGACATACTTCAAGTGTTGGAGGATGCCTTTGGCACACTCGATGACGTGGAGAGGCACAAGACTAGTTGTGCCATCTTCAATGCCAAAATGCGGGATGGTGCCTCTGTCACTGATCATGTATTGTACATGATCGAGCTGATGGAACGATTGAGCAAGCTCGACTTTTTCTTGCATGAGCAGCTTGGGAAAGATGCAATACTAAACTCACTGTCCAAGTCTATCTCTCATTTCTCATGAAGGAACCAGATCTAGGGTTTCAGGGTTAGATCTTAAAAAGAGGGTTAGATCTTGAAACTTTTTCAAGATCATACAGCGGAAAACTAAAATAAATTAAAATTTATTTTCTAAGATCAGAAAATTCCTAGATCTAAGATCCTATTACATGATTATTACATGGCATTAAATCAGAAATTAAAATATATAAATATAGCATGAACTACATGTTGATCATATCAACATGTTTCTATACTACATCTAATGTATGTATTAAACAATAGATCAGATCTATTACCTTGCAAGTTAGACGTTCTAACCTTGTTGATCTGACTTGAGGATGATGTTGTAAGCCGCACATGCGTCCGGCCTCTAGGAGTCATCCACACGAGCCCACGAATCTCGATCAGAAGTCCTGCTTCAGGAAATCAGCACAGTATGCTAGTACTGCGCTGATCCTTCTTTGATGGTTGATCAGGTGCCTCCTTCTTCTTGATTTGGACTCTTCCAAAGATGAAAAGTAGAAGGAGGAGTTTTAGATCTGAGACATACTCAGGAAACTCAAGATGGAGGGAGGAAAGATATGAAAACAAAAACCCAAGAAGAAGACCCTCTTCTTCTTCACGTTTTTCTCTCTAGACACCCAAACTTGCATCTTTTATATCTTCACGACACAAAGGTATTTCTCTTTGATTTTCGGATGGCACAAAGGTCTCTCAAATATCTATTTTTTCTAAAATTTACAAAGAAACTCATCTTATATAGAGAGATATGATAGAGTCCTTGTCTAGGTCAAACACCTAGTCAAGGCTTATCCAAACATGGCAAGTTAAGGGACGCCCAACTCTTGAGCACCTCCTTCATATTTTCATATATGGATCAACAGAAAAGATTCACAATGTAAACCCTAAAATCCATGAAATTTCCAAAAAAAATTGGATAAATTGGTGCAAAATTGAAAGAGTTTGGATTTCTAAACTCTATCTCATAGAATTCGAAATCCAAACTTATTCCTTTTAGATTTGATCCAAACCACCTTCCATGTAAGAAAGAAGAGAGGAGACCTTTTGTGAACATGGGAGAGATCTGAGAGAGGGCTTTTGTCACACAAAATAAGTGGAGATTGGCGTTGAATAAGAGAGAGGGCGTGGAGAAGGCTTATGTGGCGCAAGGTGGAATCCTAGTCTTACTAGGATTCTGTCTTATAACTTATTTTAATTTGGTTTCCCAAACCAAATCAAATCAAAATTAGATCAACCTAATTAAAATAGGTCTTAATCCAATTAAAAATATAATTTAATCAGATTAAATTAGATTTAAATCTGATTTAATTTTCTAATCAAATTAGAAATTAGATTGACCCAAGTCCTAGTTGAACTAGGACTAGTTTTTTCTTGCACTTGGCTTATCCAATAAACCAATTGGACTTGATCCAATCAAGCCCAAAATAAATCTAATTAAATCATATTTAATTAGACTTAATCTCAGCCCATTGGCTTAATCAAATTAATCCAATTAGCAATCGAATTGCTAATCGATCCTCCTGCAACACTTGTACTGGGTTAAATGTCAATCGTATTGATCATTTAACCCTAGAACGATTCTTAATTGTTGATCAACCATCCGATCGGATCATGAACTCTAATGTGTGTGATCTCATAGGTCCGAACCTAAGTCAGTAGCATAGGAATAAATTTTATACCAATCGAAGTGACCATCTAGCAATGGTACCCGACGATCGGATAGGTCGAATGTGTAGAACAACATCCTTAGAACCCATGCGGATATAGTTTTCATATAATTCATCCCCTTGACCAAAATGATCATAGGACACCCCAGAGTTTAACTGTCAACTCTGATCAGGTTGTCCACATTGTATTTCAAAATATCAAATCCATCTGATGGATTACCCTGGCCAAGGTTTTGCTAAATTGAAATACAGCGACTCATTCTTCTCCAACTCTTGGAGTGGTCAATCCCATCTCGATCACACTCTGACTTCGTAAGTACTTGACTGTGCCCAGAAGCCTTCCATCCCTGAATTAGAAATTCAGTTAGTCCAGTACCAAAGCACAGTGAGTTGCTTGCAAGTCACTGAGGCGATCTCAGGTCTAAGGGACACTTATACCTATATCCCATCAGAGATATTCTCGACAGTAGAATACTCTGGAGTTGGTCATGTTCAATGATGATGTACCCTTACATCTCACCTGTATGCCATACCAGTGTCTCCACACTCTTTGGTTAAGAGGACAACCAACCCATATGGCCTACAGCGACCTATGCTCGATAGAAGCTGTCATCCTTATTAACAGCCTATCATTTGGTCGTGAACAGTTTTAAGGACTAATCGATAAATCCTCTCTTTATCGAATTTAAATAGTCCTAAGGACTTCATGATAACAACGGAGTTCATTAGAAGATGAAAGCTTATGATGAAAATGCCAAATATATTTTATTTATTAACAAATCAATTACAATACTTGGTTGCTCAACCGTCAACAGCTTGACGATTGGCTTTTTGGGACACATTTCCCAACATCTCACTCATTATAGAATGACAAAGCCTGAAGTAAACTACCACGGATTATTGGGATTGCTTCAGAACTTTGAGAAAGATCACCAACTCCACAAGGAGTCGGTGAACTTAGTGGGAGGTTCATCTTCTAGTTCCCGACCCTTTGAAAAAGGGAAGAAGAACAAGAAGAAGAAAGTGAAGAAGGTGCAAGTTCAGGCTAGGACATCTGTGCAGGGCCAGACCAAAAAGATCGAGCCCGATAAGAGTCTATTCTACTGACAAGCACCCTAGATTAGATTATGTGTCAGATATCTACTTATGGTACTATATGCTAGATCATATAAATAAGAATAGAATAAATAGGTTGACTCAAGAGAAAATTCTCGAAGTCAGTGATTGTGATTCACTTTCAATTTGTGAGTCCTGTCTTCTTAGTAAAATGATCAAGTCACTTTTTACTAGGAAAGGTGAGAGAGCTACTGAGCTCTTGGGCCTAGTACATACTGATGTATGCGGGCCCATGAGCACAAGTGCTAGAGGTGATATTTCTACTTCATAACTTTCATGAATGATCTATCCAGATATGGATATGTCTATCTGATGAAACATAAGTCGGATTCATTTAAATGTTTAAACTATTTCAAAGTGAAGTAGAAAAATAAACTGGGAAGAGTATTAAAACTCTTTGATCTGACCGAGGAGGAGCATATCTTTTTAGTGAGTTTCTCACATATCTAGAAGAGAATGGGATTCTCTCCCCCAATGGACTCCTCCAGGAACACCACAGCATAATGGTGTGTCTGAAAGGAGAAATCAGACTCTGTTTGACATGGTCCGATCCATGATGGTTTTTTCCAGCTTGCTGATATCCTTCTGGGGATATGTACTCGAATCGACCTGTTATCTGTTAAATAGGGTTCCAAGTAAGTCTGTAATTAAGACTCCATATGAGATATGGACAGGACGTAAGCCAGCACTTTCACACCTTAGGGTCTGGGGGTGCCCGGCCTATGTCAAAAGAGTTGAAGGAAAAATCACATTTTTCCTTGTAGGATCTTCCAGATCTAATGAGATCTGGGGCGGAATATTTTTTTAAAAAAAAATTATCTTACTTTATTTTAGATCTAAGGCCTATTAGATCTGATTCTTATTATTTGATATTTAATCTAAAATTAAATCTAAAACTTGAGGATTAGAGGAATATCTCTAGGATAACTAGATTACCCTATAGATGATCGCAGCAATGTCCAAGGTTCTAAAATAGCCATGCAGTCGTCTGGCCTCTACCGGTATCCACTCTAGTAGGATCTGGATCATCTTCTCCTCATGAATCTTTACTCCAAAAATCAGATCTAGATCTGATCTACAAGATCTTCAAAAGATTTTCTAAAGCTAGAGCAGCAGCTTCTCGATAAATCCCTGCAGCCTTCTGATCAGGGAGCTACCACACCTTGGACAAGCACTAGATGAATGCCCAACCTCTTGAACATGAAGAGGGGAGGGAGAGGAGTAGATGGGGTATGGAGAAGTAGAGGGGTTTACATTTTTGCTTGGTATTGAGCAGATTTTCTTAACCCTAGGCGCAGACAGGGTTTAAATAGACCCTGCTGCGCCATGCAGTGCCACATCATTCGACCAATCAGAAAACTCCAATTAATTTTGAAAAAAAAAATGATTGGTGGAGTGATGTCATTTGATCATATCAGATAATAACCCCACTAAACCCTCCTACTGTTGGTGCCAACACTGGATAAGCACGGTGAGATTTGCGCCCCACAGTCCAAGTTGATCAAGGGATCAGAGTCCTTCTCTCATAGGACTCTATCCTTATCCACTTGGGGCGCACGCCCAATCTGAATATGGCACCCACTTTGAGGCTCAATTTAGCAGGTAGACACTCCACAAAAAATCTCCAATGACCTCTTGCCAAGTGGCCTTCAGTCTAAGGTCCATGGGTCAACGTTTGACCAATGTCCTAAAATGAAAATGGCAGGTGATAGGAATTAGCAGGTGTTGTCTTAAATTTATCTGATGAATTAAGATGAGTCTTTTCTGAGCTGGACTGGCTCTAGTCAGACTGTGAAAAACTTTCTCAAGATTCTTTGGGTGAGTCAAATCATATTTGGCTCAGTCAAGATAGAAAAGATTACATGAGGAGAAAGTTAGGCTCAATCGTGTGCTAGCACGATTTTCTTGAACCTAATTAGATCTAATCCAAATCAATCGAACTGGGCTAGCTTGATTGATGACATCTAGACCCTAACTCTTATTTGTGTGATCCAGTTAGATTTATTTTTGTATGGTAATGAGATATGTCGTGATCTCATCATCGAAACTTCTTTTGATGGACCAGAACTCTTCTGATTCAGACAATTAGAATGATCGATCATCAAGATCATTCTAATTGCTCTCAAAATCCACCAGTGACACCTAGCAGTATATGGTGGCAACCCATCAAAAATAAAGATGAACCTCTTGGTGTAGCTACCTGTGTGATTGAGTTCTTCTATCATGAGTCCCGACTGAATTAGGGTTAAGGTGAACTCGTCAAACCCAACATCAGTCATATGAATCAATCGATTGATCGAGTCTGATGTGAAACTCTAATAAAAAACTCTTTTCTATTATTTCACTCTTCCATGGCCATGGGCTTAAAGACTCAATCTTTCGATCATCATAGGACTACTCCTCTCATCTACCAAGGTTGATAGATCCCTTCTTGGTGCGATCTGGTTCTTACAATGAATATGCTACAGCCAACATACACCTCAGAATTTCGAATGGCTAGGAGACTGAGTTATGGTGTAGTCAAACTATAACACACTCAAGGTGAACTATCGATGCACCTCAGGTCAAAGAACTAAGCACACAGCTGCAGCATCGAGCTAGTCATCGACAAGAAGGTAGACTTCTTTATGACTGCTCGAGGTAGTCACGCTCAGTACTCTCGTTCTAAATGAATACTTGCACTCTCACTCTGATGTCTCCACACCATAGACTCAAGACACATCTATCCTAAGGAAGCGATCGTACACCAACCTTCCAGATCGATCACCATCCTCATGATGATCCTATGGTCAGAAACTGTTTATGAGTTAGTTATGTAAATTCATACCTTAAATTTTCAACTTTTGAAAATATGAATTAATATTCCTACTAATTCAAAGGATGTATCACAGACATAATGTACACAATGTGATAGTAGAATAATTTTTTTATTTATTTATAGTCAAAATTATAAATTTATCCTTACATTTGTATAGAAATATGTCAGCCAATCTGGCATCTAGGGCACACATCTAGCAAACTCCCACTTGACCTAATGCCAATTGGCTACATATCTAAGTCCCATCTTCTTAAGATGGGCTTCGATCTTCTGCTAGCCTAATGGCTTTATCAGTGGGTCTGCCACATTGTCTGTAGAGTCGACTCTCTTAACCTCGACATAACCTTTTTTGAGGTTATCATGAATCAGATGGAATCGCCATTCGATATGCTTAGACTTCTGGTGAGACCTTGGCTCCTTAGCTAGGGCTATGGCGCCATTATTATCGCAATAAAGAGGGATGGCATCCGATGACATCACTCTAAGCTCTGCAGCAAACTTCTTATACCAGAATGCCTCCTTCGCAGCTTCCGATGCAGCAATATACTCTGCCTCCATGGTGGAATCAGCAATCACCGTCTGCTTGAAACTCTTCCAACTAACTGCACCACCATTACAAATGAACAGACTTTCAGATGTCGACTTTCGATCATCTATATCAGACATAAAGTCTGAGTCTGTAAATCTCTAAACCTGGAGTTCTCCATTCCCAAAGACTAGAAACATATCCTTAGTCCTTCTCAAGTACTTAAGGATACATTTCACAGAAGTCCAGTGCTCTTCATCTGGATTCGACTGATATCTGCTTGTGACACTCACAGCATGGGCTATATCAGGTCGTGTACATAGCATGGCATACATGAGGCTTCCTATTGCTGAAGCATAAGGGAACTTGCTCATGCGTTCAATCTCCTCAGGTGTGCTAGGGTATATTTTCTTGGAGAGATGAACACCATATCTAAAAGGTACTAAACCTCTTTTGGAGTTTTTCATGCTAAACCTTTTTAGCACCTTCTCTATGTACATCTTCTGTGAAAGTCCCAGCAGCTATTTGGTCTATCTTTATAGACCTTAATACCCAGTATAAAGGATGCCTCTTCTAGATCTTTAATAGAGAACTCCTTAGATAACCATATTTTGACTGAGGTCAACATGAAAATATCATTCCCAATCAAGAGGATGTCATCTACGTACAGTACGAGGAAGACAACTGCGCTCCCACTGACCTTCTTGAACACACATGGTTCCTCCTCATTCTTGATGAAACCAAATATTTTGATCATATCATTGAAACAAGTATTCCAGCTCCGAGATGCTTGCTTAAGTCCATAAATGGACCTTTGCAGCTTACAGATCCTGTGATCATCATCACTAGATGTGAAATCAAGCGGTTGTTCCATATAGATATCTTCCTCAAGATGTCCATTTAAGAATGCCATTTTCACATCGATCTGCCATATTTCATAATCGAAATAGGCTGCAACAGTAAGCAATGTGCAGATGAATTTTAGCATGGCTACGGACGAGAAGGTATCCTGATAGTCAATGCCTTCATGCTGACTATAACCTTTCGCTACGAGCCTAGCCTTGAATGTCTCCACATTCCCATCTACACCTATCTTTCTCTTGAAGATCTATTTACACCCAATAGGTATAATACCTTCAGGAGGATCTACCAAGGTCCAGACTTGGTTTGAGTGCATCGAGTCAATTTATGATCTCATTGCCTCTAACCATTTCTCAGAGTCAATATCTGATATCGCCTCGTCATAGGTCTTGGGGTCATCACCATGAGCCCCATTTCTCGTGAGGAATATTTTCTCTACTTTCTCTTGTATGGTACCTAAGTACCTTTCAGGAGGACGAGAAACCCTAGTCGATCTACAAGGTGGAAGAGGTTATGTTGGGATTGGTTCTGATTGATTTGGTTCCTTAGGTTCTTTAGCTCGTTGCTCTTGGGAGACATTCTCCTTGAGCTTAATTATTCTTCCGATGCCACCATCTTGAATAAACTATTTTTTTAGAAAAATAGCATGTCGATTCACAATCACATTGTGATCTTTCAGAATATAGAAATAGTATCATAATGACTCTTTAGGATATCCTATGAATCAAGTTCTAAAAGGTCTGAACTCTAACTTGTCTGCCTGCTGTCTCTTGACATAAGTCAGACAACCCCAAATTCTGAGATGACTCAGACTTGGCTTCTTACCATGCCATATCTCATACGGTGTGGTAGGAATGATTTTAGTGGAAACCCTATTCAATACATATATTGCTGTATTGAGACAATGTCTCCAAAGAAACTCAGGGAGGTCCGTGAAGCTCATCATGGAACGGACCATATCTAACAGGGTTCGATTTCTCCATTCTGAAACCCCATTGAGTTGTGGCATTCCAAGTGGAGTCCATTAAGAGACTATGCCATTGTCCTTAAGATAGTCTAGAAATTTTTGACTAAGATATTCACCTCCTCGATCTGATCGAAGAACCTTAATGGACTTTCCTATTTATTTTTCTACCTCATGCTTGAATTTTTTGAACTTTTCAAAGGCTTCAGACTTGTGTTTCATTAGAAATACATACCCGTACCTAGACATATCATCGATAAAGGTAATGAAGTAGACATAGTTACCTCTAGCCGGCACATCAAATGGGCCGCACACATCTGTATGTACTAGGGCAAGTAGGTCTGTGGCCCTTTCCCCATGTCCCACAAAAAGGAGCTTGGTCATTTTGCCTTGAAGGCATGATTCACAAACTGGATATGACTCGAAAGTCAATGGACTCAATAGCCCAGATTTCTTCAATTTGTTAACCCTGTCTTCCGCTATATGACCTAGCCTTAGGTGCCACAGATACCTATCATTTAGACTATCTCTAGGCCTTTTAATTCCTATGACATTCATATTTTTTTCAATATTAAATACAGATACATCAATATGTAGCTGATAGAGACCATTAATAAGAAAATTATTTGTAACTTTATTATTTTCATAAAATATATTACAATGGTTCTTATGAAAGCTAATCACAAAGCCTTCTTGTGCTAAACATGAAACAGAAATCAAATTCCTGCTTGCTGCAA
>NC_026001.2:35072540-35153205 GCF_000442705.2 Elaeis guineensis | reverse complement strand
GGCGTGAAGAATTCTCTCCTTGAAAGATCTTGCTTTTCTCTTTCACAATCTCTCTGGTATATTGTGGATCCTCTCTCTTTTTCTTTTTGGATTTTTCGTTGATCTCAGGCTTTTTCTTGCAAATTTCGGATCCTTTTCTTTCTTTCTCTCTTTCTCTCTCTCGTCTCTTTTGATTTCACGTTTGATCCGCTATTTAATCTGCAATTTCTTTCACCATTTAAAGCATTTTGTAGCATTAGAAGCAAGAGAAAACAATTTAGGTAGATAAAGAGCTGTTAGAGAATTTTTAGGAAGCATAAATGGCAATTAAAATGGGCAAAAAAATAGCCGTTGCTGACATTTCCCGTCGCAGGGGTCGACTCATGAGTCGACTCATGCTTCAGGGGTCGACTCATGAGTCGACCTCTGTTGCAAAAAACCAGAGAATGCTTTTCTGGAATTTTTTGGCTCAAATTAGCAGGGGTCGACTCATGAGTCGACTCATGCCTTGTGGGTCGACTCATGAGTCGACTCACAGGTCGTGCCAAGCCCAGAAAACTAGCGTGCCAAGGAGAATTTTTGCGTGCCAATCAGCTCACAGTGCCATGAGTTGACTCATGAGTCGACTCATGCACTTCAAACCTTCATAACTTCAAGAATATAAGTCCAAACACAATAAAATTTCACCAATAGATTTCAAATCATTTGTTCTACAAATGGTACTATCAAATCAGGATTTTAGTAAAATTATGATTTTGCCCTTGAAGAGCATAAGGACTTTTTCATTTTAAAATTATTTGTATCCCTTCAATCTGCTTTGTAATCATCAAAATCAATCTAGGAGCAACATCTCTCCCTTTTTGATGATGACAAAACATTTGAACAAAAATATTTATGTTAATGCATTAATTTCAAAAGAATCCATTATAGTGTATATGCTTAAAAGAGTATGATTCTTTTGGCATGTAATATAAATGCAAAAATAGTTTGTTCATTTTCTTAAAGATTTGAAAAGGGTATTAGATCATTTTGAGTTTAAGATATATCAGAGCAAGAGAAGATAAATAATTTTGCAATGTATCAGAGCAAGAAAATAATTTTTACAATGATATCAGAAAAAGATTTTATAATGTATCGGAGCAAGAAAATTTTATAATATATCAGAGAAAATTTCACAGTGTATTAGAGCAAATGTCAGAGAAAATTTCACACTGTATCAGAGCAAAAAAATATATATCAGAGAAAATTTCACAGGTATTAGAGCAAATGTCAGAGAAATTTCACACTGTATAGAGCAAAAAAAAATATATATATATATCAGAGAAACTTTCTCACTGTATCAGATCAAATGTTATAATTTATCAGAGAAACCTTCACACTGTATCGGATTAAATTTTATCATGTATCAGAGCAAGTTAAAAGAAATTGTAGGGTGTATCAGAGTAAAACAAATTTCTTAAGATGTATCAAGGTGAATAAAATTTCAAAAGATGTATCAGAGCAAGTTTGAATTTTGAAATATATCAGAGCATAAAAAAAAATACTTATTTGCATTGTACTTATGATTTTGCTTTTGATGGATGACTTTTTGTTTAAGTTCTGTCTGATACCAAATTTCGATACCAAATTTCTCAAAGTTTTGTTTAATCTTTCAATCCTTGTTTTTGTTTAATTTCTCCAATATTTGTTTAATCTTCCAATCTTTGTTTTTGTTTAATTTCTCTAATATTTGTTTTAATCTTCCAATCTTTGTTTTTGTTTAATTTCTCTCCCTTTTTCTCATAATTTAGGGTTTTGCTTTTTGTCTAATTTCAATTTTTGTTTTTGTTTAATTTCTCCCCTTTTTGACATCATCAAACATAGTTAACTCTTCCTTTTCTTTTTCTGAAATATTCTTTATTTTCTTCCTCTTTAGAGTTTTTCACAGATGTTTGCTCCCCCTTAATATAGCAATTATCAACAGCAAACAACAACAAGGAGAAGACAATATTTCAACAAGAAGAAAATATATAACCAAAATATGATCATTTCAGAGAGGTAGAAATATAGGTAAAAGATGATTCCATTAATATCATAATTGTTTCAATACATAGTTCTTAAAATAAAATTCAACCAGCTAATTGTCAATACATGGCCCCGAGGTATAGATCCTAGAACAAGATACTAACTCCTAGGACCTAGTAAAGATCAAGATAAGTCAATGATCGGAGTCATCAGATATAGGGTGAGGAGATGATGGATCAGAAGTGCGTCCTCTACCCCGTCTGCCTCTGCCACGAGTAGGAGGGCGAGATGAACTGGGTGGCTGAGAATGCTGAGATGCTAGGGCTGATACCATGAGTCTGATAGAATCAAGTACGTTCAGTGCTCTGGAAATAGATTGAAGTAGAGCAGTGAACTGGGTGGTAGCATGCTCACTCGATCCTCGGATCTCTTTCCTCAGTAGCTCATATCCACCATCTAGTGCTCCTCTGAGCCTGCCAGCCTCTGCAGTGAGGTCTGTGACCTCAATAGTAGACTCCTGTGGCTGGGGATGGGCCAATGCAAGGACTTGCCCCTGCAAGTCAAGAACTCTGCCAGTCAGTCTCCAGACTGTGTCCTCAAGCTGCTGTATCCTGATGGACTGATCTGAAATCATCTGAAATACAGTGGAGATGTGGGGAGTAATGGTCTGATCAGAAGAGGTAGCTCCAGGTGCAAAAGAAGTACTACTCCACTGGCTAGACAGCAAAGAAGCCACACGCTGTGAAATATGCTCGATCTGATCATCAGCCAGTCTGAACTCTGAATGAGGTGCTCTACTCTCTGGCTGATACACTGGTGTGGGCATCCTAGTAAACTCAGAAGGGCCAGCCTCAGTATCAGGAATGAACTGGGTATCTGGTGAAGCTGCCCTGAAGTCATGTACAGGAGAAGATGGACCTTCTTCTTCTACTCTGCCTTCAGTTCTGTCTTCAGCTCTTTCCTCAGCTCTCTCCTCAGCTCTTTCTTTAGAGCCCTTGATCCAACCACCAATAGTCTTTGTAATTCCCATTCGGTGCAGGCTGTGTTGGTTGAAAGTGTCCACATGTGAGAGCTTGGTAGGTGTCTCCCCCTCACAGCTAACTCCAAACCTCCTGAATACTCTAGTAAGAGCCATACCATAAGGCAAGTGTGCCTTAGATCTGTTCAAAGTTTCTCTCATGGCCTCTATCATAAGTGCGGGGAGGTTTAGGGGGGTCTGAGTGATGACATGAAACATGACACATACATCTCTGCCAGACAATAAGTCATGTCTACCACTCCTAGGAAAGAAGAGTTTTGAAACTATCTGATGCAGGACCCTCATCTCAATGGACAATAGCTTTGCTTCCAATTTGTTTAAACTTCCTGAAAAAGTTTCTCCTAAGATAATTCTGATCCCTTCTTCTTTAATTGGGAGTTCCATATATGAGTATCCTTCACTAGGCAACTGAAGTATTTCTCCCAATATCCTAGGATCCAAGCATATGTCAATCCCCTTTACAGTTGAAGTCACTGACCCGTTTCCATAATTTAGGTTCTGGTAGAACTCTCTGACTAGATCAACATAGGTGACTTCCTTAAGGGAGCAGTAAAGTTCCCATCCTTGATTTTTGATCTTGGTAGCAAAAGTAAAGCCTTCTTTCTCAAAGAACCGAAAGTCTATGTTTTTCCCGGTTTCTACTTTTCTATCAGAAAGAGGATTTACACTGGGCTTATTGAGGATTGAGAGGGACCTTGAGCAGGTACTGAAACTGGAGTGGGAACACTGGAAGACTGAGCATGCCTTTTCTTTCGGACAATTTCCTCAGGCTCTCGGATTGATTTCCTTCTTTGGGGAAGTTTCATCTTTGGAGCCATATCCAATAAAGTAGCAGACAAGGAGACTTGAATTCAGTGGAGGAGAGATCACAAGAGAGTAAAGAGGAATTTTAGTAGAGAAAAGAAGCGGATTTTGAATGAACGGTGAAGTTCTAGGGCACGTTCCACCCGCACCGAGCAATGCGAGAAAGCACGAGAAATCTCTTTTCAAGGAGGCGATTTTTGATGGAGAGTAGGAGGGAGAATTGCCTCAGAATTGATCCTTGAATTTGGAGCAAAAAAGAGTTGGAAAGAATGGCTTTCGGAAGGAAGACGATGAGAAGATGAGTCATCTCACAAACAGGGTTTCCCGTTTAAAAACAATGAACTCGATGGAAGTTTGTGGGATTTACAAGTTTTCCATTGAGTCGACTCATGGGGGTCGACTCATGAAGTTCAGAAAATCAGAAAAAATATGAATAAATTTCAGAAAAATTTGAAATTTTGAGTGAAGGAATTTTGCTCAATGATAAGTTTTTAGAGTGATAAATCTGAGCTTTTGGGACCAGGATAGATGTTGAAAATTGAGCTCTAATCAATTCTTTGAAAATTGAGAAATTTTAGGCAAATGGATCTAGAATTCCTAGATTTCTCCTAATTTCACAGAATCTATCCTCACTAAGGGCCTTTGTAAAGATATCGGCTAATTGATTTTCAGTGCAAACATATTCAAGAATTACATTTTTATTTTGAACATGTTCTCTTATAAAATGATGTCTTATTTCAATATGTTTGGATCTTGAGTGTTGTATTGGATTTTTAGATAGATTTATGGCACTTGTATTATCACATTTTATTGGTGTTTCATTAAGTTTGATTCCAAAATCTTCGAGTTGTTGCTTAATCCACAAGATTTGAGCACAACAACTTCCGGCTGCAATGTATTCGGCCTCAGCCGTAGACAGTGCCACCGAATTTTGTTTCTTGCTAAACCATGAGATTAGGTTTACTCCAAGAAATTGGCAAGTTCCACTTGTGCTTTTTCTATCTAATTTACATCCAGCAAAATCAGCATCTGAAAATCCTAACAAATTAATTTGTGAGTCCTTAGAGTACCATAACCCTATAGTTTGTGTACCATTTAAGTATCTAAGGATTCTTTTAACAGCATTCAAATGAGATTCCTTAGGATTAGATTGATATCTTGCACATAAGCAAACACTAAACATGATATCAGGCCTACTTGCAGTTAAATACAATAATGAGCCAATTATACCTCTGTAGTATTTTAAGTCTACGCTTTTACCTTCATTATCCTTGTCAAGCTTACTTGAGGGACTCATTGGTGTGCCAATTGGTTTGCAGTTCTCCATTCCAAATCTTTTGAGTAGTTCCTTGGTGTACTTGCTTTGGGTGATGGAGATTCCCTCTTTTGATTGTTTGATTTGGAGTCCGAGGAAGAAGGTGAGTTCTTCCATCATGCTCATCTCGAACTCTCCCTACATAAGCTTAGCAAAGTCCTGACAAAGGGATTCATTAGTAGACCCAAAAATTATGTCATCAACATAAATTTGTATAATTAGCATATCATTTTGGTTTCTTTTAATAAATAGGGTTGTATCTACATTGCCTCTTGAGAAACCATTATTTAGTAGAAATTTGCTTAGCCTTTCATACCATGCTCTAGGTGCTTGTTTTAGACCATATAAAGCTTTATTTAATCTAAAGATATGATTGGGAAAAGCATGATTTTCAAATCCAGGGGTTGTTCTACATATACTTCTTCAGAAATATATCCATTTAAAAATACACTTTTAACATCCATTTGAAATAGTTTGAATTTCATAAAGCAAGCATAAGCAAGTAGAAGTCTAATGGCTTCTAATCTAGCAACAGGTGCAAAGGTTTCATCAAAATCAATTCCTTCTTCTTGATTATATCCCTTAGCAACCGGTCTTGCTTTATTTCTAATTACATTTCCATGCTCATCTAATTTATTTCTAAAGACCCATTTTGTACCAATTATTGAATAATCTTTAGGTCTTTTCACTAAGGTCCAAATATTATTTCTTTCAAATTGATTAAGTTCTTCTTGCATAGCATTAATCCAGTTATGATCATTCTCAGCTTCTTCAAAAGTTTTAGGTTCAAGTTGAGATACAAATGCACAATGATTAAGTACATCTCTAAGTGAAGAATGGGTTTTTACCCCATGCATAGGATCACCAATTATTAACTCCTTAGGGTGGTTGTGAACATACCTCCATTCCTTGGGTAAGTCATTTGTACCTTGAGGTTGTTCTTGAATTTCTTCACCTTTCTCATTTTGTTTGACTTCTTGATCCTTGTCTTCTGGAGTTGCTGAGTCTTTCAGAGTGATCTCCTTCATACCTTCTATTAGTGGATCTGCATCATCAACACCCTCATTCTTCCTTGAAGGAAGATCGTTAGATTCATCAAAGACAACATGTATGGACTCCTTAACTACTAAAGTTCTTTTGTTGAACACTCTAAATGCTTTACTAGTGGAGGAGTAACCTAGAAAGATTGCTTCATCTGATTTTGCATCAAATTTACCAAGTTTTTCTTTGCCATTATTTAATACAAAACATCGGCAACCAAAAATATGAAAATATGCAATATTTGGTTTTCTTCCTTTCCAAAGTTCATAGGGGGTTTTCTTTAAAAATTATCTAATTAAAGCACGATTTAAAATGTAGCATGCTGTGTTAATAGCTTCCGCCCAAAAATATCTTGGAAGGTTGCTTTCACAAAGCATGGTACGGGCCATTTCTTCTAAGGTTCTGTTTTTCCTTTCTACTACCCCATTCTGTTGGGTTGTCCTAGGAGCAGAGAAGTTATGGCCAATTCCATTTTCATCACAAAAATTTTCAAAGTCATGATTTTTAAATTCTGTTCCATGATCACTTCTAATATTTTGAATTGAAAATCCTTTTTCATTAGTGACTTTTCGATGAAATTTAGTGAAAATTTGAAAAGATTCATTTTTGTGAGCTAAAAAGAAAACCCAAGTAAAATGAGAGTAATCATCAATTATTATAAATCCATATCATTTTCCTCCTAGACTAGTGGTTCTAGTTGGTCCAAATAAATCCATATGTAAGAGCTCTAAAGGTCTAGAAGTTGAAACAGTGTTTTTGGATTTAAATGATACTCTAGTTGTTTACCTAATTGGCATGCATCACAAATTCTATCCTTTACAAAATTCAGTTTTGGCAAACCGAGAACTAAATCCTTTTTAATTAATTTTGAGAGAGAATGCATGCTAATGTGTGCAAGTCTACGATGCCACAGCCAACTAGTCTCATTTATTTTAGCACTTAAGGAAACTAGGCATTGCATGTCTAATTTAGTTAAATCATTCAAGTCTACCATATAAACATTGCCATGCCTATGTCCTATAAATTTAATGCCATCGTCAATAGGACTCGTCACGATGCAAACAGATGATTCAAAACTTACTTTATACCCTTTATCACAGAATTGACTAATGCTAAGTAAGTTATGCTTTAAACCTTTAACTAATAAAACATTCTCAATGTATTTGGAGGGAGTGATACCAATGTTACCTATCCCGATGATCTTTCCTTTGCCATTATCTCCAAAGGTGACCATCCCTCCATCCTTAGCATCAAGCATGATGAATTGTGATTCATCACCAGTCATGTGTCTCGAGCATCCGCTGTCAAGATACCATTTCCTGTTTCCTTCTTGGGATGCTAGACACACCTGCAAGCAAAGGTCACGTTTCTGTCTTAGGTACCCAAGCTTTCTTGGGTCCTTTCAGGTTAGTCAGAATGGTTCCTTTTGGAATCCATATTTTCTTTGTGTTTGCATGATTGTTAATAAGACATGTGTATGATTTATGTCCTATTCTTCCACATTTAAAACAAGTAATATTTGTAGACTTGTTGCTTGAATAATTTACATAAATATCCTTCAGAAATTTTTGTTTCTTCAGGGGTTTATAACCAAGTCCAGCCTTATCATATATAGCTTTCTGATTTTCAAGGATCATATTTAGTTTGTTTGAACTTAAGGTGAACTTATCTACTATAGATTTCAGCTTGTTCATTTCATCCTTTAAGTTTTGATTTTCTTGAATCAAGGTGAATTTTTCAATTGAAAGATTTTCAGCTTGTTTCACTAAGGACTGATTTTCCAATTTCAGCTCTTTGTTTTTCTTCCCTAGTTTCTTTAATTCATCAATTGAATCATAGAATGCTTCATGCAATTCTTCAAAAGTAAATTCACTAGTGGATTCAGAAGTTACCTCATTTTCATGTGCCATCAGGCACAGGTTGGCTTGTTCTGTTGAGGTTTTCTTGTCGGAGCTTGAGTCATCACTCGCACTCCAGGTCACCATCATTGCCTTCTTTTTGAACTTCTTTGGACCTTTCTTCAATTGTGGACATTCGGATCTGAAATATCCTGACTTCTTGCACTCGTAGCATATAAGGGGTTGATCTTTCTCCTTTTCTTTGCTTTGATCCTCTTTTGTGAATTTCTTTCTCATCCCCTGTTTCCTTTTTCTTAGAAACTTCTTAAATTTCCGGGTGATGAGAGCCATCTCTTCATCCTGATCTTCATCTTCTGAGTCATCCGTTTCATAATCAGGCGAAGTTGTGGATTTGAGGGCAATGGTTCTTTTCTTTTTGACTTCATCCTCTTGATGTTGCTTCATGCTAAGTTCATGAGTCATCAAGGATCCAAGAAGCTCTTCTAGAGGTAGAGTGTTCAAGTCCTTTGCTTCTTGGATGGCAGTCACCTTGGCTTCCCAAGTTCTTGGCAGTGACCTGAGAATCTTCCTTACAAGTTCACTGTTAGTATAAGATTTGCCAAGACTCTTTAAACCATTGATTATATCAGTAAAATGAGTAAACATGGCAGTTATGGACTCATCATGCTCTATTTTGAACAATTCATATTTATGTACAAGCATATTTATTTTAAACTCTTTTACTTGATTTGTTCCCTCATGGGTGACTTCTAACCTATCCCATATTTCTTTAGCAGATGCACAAATAGAAATGCGATTGAATTCACTAGCATCTAGTGCACAATAAAGAACATTCATGGCTTTGGCATTTAATTGTGCCAATTTCTTGTCAACCTCATCCCATTCTTTCTCAGGTTTGGTTGACTCCTCACCATCTATAATCTTGGTGGGTGTGTGAGGACCATTCACTATGATACTCCACATATTATAGTCGAGTGCTTGTATGAAAATCTTCATCCGAGCTTTCCAATAGGTGTAATTAGACCCATTGAAAAGTGGAGGTCGGTTTGTTGATTGCCCCTCGGCTAGAGAAGTACCAACATGGGTTGCCATAGATCTTTGGCTCTTTGATTATTAGATCAAAGAAGGGCTAGAGCACCGGCTCTGATACCACTTGTTGCCCAGCTATGCAACCCAAGAGGGGGGGATGAATTGGGTTTCTAAAAATTTTAAGCCCAACAGATTACTTATGAAGATCAAAACAAAGACTTTAATTCAATATAAATTACCTAAAGCAGGAATGCAAGAATATAATAAAGAAATAAAGTGAAGCGATAAAGCACACCACAAACACAAGGATTTATAGTGGTTCGGTGCTAACCTTGCACCTACATCCACTCCCCAAGATCCTACTTAGAAATTTCAATCCACTATCCTTTGTATTCAATCCGAATACAAAATATCGGAAACTCCGACACTAGCTATCCCAAGCTAGAACACTTATTTTCCGGGTACAAGTAAACCCAAAACACTCCGATTTCAGGTTCGGATCAACCTTTCCTTGTTTTGGAAATCCTCCAAAAACAAGAACAAAAACTCACAAAGAGTTAGAAAATTTAGAGCACAAATTAATACAATAACAGCTCCTTTAAATGAGCGAATATAACAATAAAAGCTTTACTCAAATGAAGAACCCCTTTTTCGGAATTTCTCAAAGTGGATGAACGCTTGAATGCTTGAGAAGAGGTTGATTGTTGATTGAAGATCTCTTGAAAGCTTTGAACGATCTCTAGATCAAGGTTGAAACAATAGGCGTGAAGAATTCTCTCCTTGAAAAGATCTTGCTTTTCTCTTTCACAATCTCTCTGGTATATTATGGATCCTCTCTCTTTTTCTTTTTGGATTTTTCGTTGATCTCAGGCTTTTTCTTGCAAATTTTGGATACTTTCTTCTATTCTTCTCTCTCTTTCTCTACTCCTCGTCTCTTTTGATTTCACGTTTGATCCGCTATTTAATCTGCAATTTCTTTCATCATTTAAAGCATTTTGTAGCATTAGAAGCAAGAGAAAACAATTTAGGTAGATAAAGAGCTGTTAGAGAATTTTTAGGAAGCATAAATGGCAATTAAAATGGGCAAAAAAATAGCCGTTGCTGACATTTTCCGTCGCAGGGGTCGACTCATGAGTCGACTCATGCTTCAGGGGTCGACTCATGAGTCGACCTCTGTTGCAAAAACCAGAGAATGCTTTTCTGGAATTTCTTGGCTCAAATTAGCAGGGGTCGACTCATGAGTCGACTCATGCCTTATGGGTCGACTCATGAGTCGACTCACAGGTTGTGCCAAGCCAGAAAACTAGCGTGCCAAGGAGAATTTTTGAGTGCCAATCAGCTCACAGTGCCATGAGTTGACTCATGAGTCGACTCATGCACTTCAAACCTTCATAACTTCAAGAATATAAGTCCAAACACAATGAAATTTTCACCAATAGATTTCAAATCATTTGTTCTACCAAATGGTACTATCAAATCAGGATTTTAGTGAAATTACAATTTTGCCCTTGAAGAGCATAAGGACTTTTTCATTTTAAAATTATTTGTATCCCTTCAATCTGCTTTGTAATCATCAAAATCAATCTAGGAGCAACAAATTTAATTTGATTAAATTAGGTTCTTAATTGGGTTAAGACCTATTTTAATTGGGTTGATCTAATTTTAATTTGATTTGGTTTGGGAAACTAAATTAAAACAAGTCATGAGACAGAATCCTAGTAGGACTAGGATTCCACCTTGCGCCACATAAACCTTCTCCACGCCCTCTCTCTTATTCAATGCCAATCTCCACTTATTTTGTGTGACAAAAGCCCTCTCCCAGATCTCTCCCACATTCACAAAAGGTCTCTTCTCTTCTTTCTTACATGGAAGGTGGTTTGGATCAAATCTAAAAGGAATAAGTTTGGATTTCGAATTCTATGAGATAGAGTTTTAGAAATTCAAAACTCTTTCAATTTTGTACCGAATTTATCCAAATTTTTTTTCGAATTTTCGTGGCTTTTAGGGTTTACATTGTACACCCTTTTTTGATGATCCATGCACGAAAATATGGAGGAGGTGCTCAAGAGTTGGGCGTCCCTTAACTTGCCATGTTTGGATAAGCCTTGACTAGGTGTTTGACCTAGACAAGGACTCTATCATATCTCTTTATATAAGATGAGTTTCTTCGTGAAATTTTATGAGGAGATAGATATTTGAGAGACCTTTCTTCCATCCAAAAATCAAAGAGAAATACCTTTGGGTCGTGGAGATATAAAAGACGCAAGTTTGGGCATTTAGAGAGAAAAACGTGAAGAAGAAGAGGGTCTTCTTCTAGGGTTTTTATTTTCATATCTTTCCTCCTTCCATCTTGAGTTTCCTGAGAGCGTCTCAGATCTTAAACTCCTCCTTCTACTTTTCATCTTTGGAAGAGTCTAAATCAAGAAGAAGGAGGCACCTGATCAACCATCAAAGAAGGATCAGCGCAGTACTAGCATACTGTGCTGATTTTCTGAAGCAGGACTTCTGATCGAGATTCGTGGGCTCGTGTGGACGACTCCTAGAGGCCGGACGCGTGTGCGGCTTGCAACATCATCCTTAAACCCGGATCAGCGAGGTTAGAGTGTCTAACTTGCAAGGTAATAGATCTGATCTATTATTTAATACATACATTAGATGTAGCTAGTATAGAAACATGTTGATATGATCAACATGTAGTTCATACTATATTTATATATATTTTAATTTCTGATTTAATGCCATATAATAATCATGTAATAGGATCTTAGATCTAGGGATTTTCTGATCTTAGAAAATAAATTTTGATTTATTTTAGTCTTCCGCTGTATGATCTTGAAAAAGTTTCAAGATCTAACCCTCTTTTTCAAGATCTAACCCTGAAACCCTAGATCTGGTTCCTACATATCAGACATAAAGTCTGAGTCTGTAAATCTCTGAACCTGGAGTTCTTCATTCTCAAAGATTAGAAACATATCCTTAGTCCTTCTCAAGTACTTAAGGATACATTTCCCAGAAGTCCAGTGCTCTTCATCTGGATTCGACTGATATCTGCTTGTGACACTCACAGCATGGGCTATATCAGGTCGTGTACATAGCATGGCATACATGAGGCTTCCTATTGCTGAAGCATAAGGGAACTTGCTCATGCGTTCAATCTCCTCAGGTGTTCTAGAGTATATTTTCTTGGAGAGATGAACACCATATCTAAAAGGTACTAAACCTCTTTTGGAGTTTTTCATGCTAAACCTTTTTAGCACCTCCTCTATGTACATCTTCTGTGAAAGTCCCAGCAGCTATTTGGTCTATCTTTATAGACCTTAATACCCAGTATAAAGGATGCCTCTTCTAGATCTTTAATAGAGAACTCCTTAGATAACCATATTTTGACTGAGGTCAACATGGAAATATCATTCCCAATCAAGAGGATGTCATCTACGTACAGTACGAGGAAGACAACTGCGCTCCCACTGACCTTCTTGAACACACATGGTTCCTCCTCATTCTTGATGAAACCAAATATTTTGATCATATCATTGAAACAAGTATTCCAGCTTCGAGATGCTTGCTTAAGTCCATAAATGGACCTTTGCAGCTTACAGATCCTGTGATCATCATCACTAGATGTGAAACCAAGCGGTTGTTCCATATAGATATCTTCCTCAAGATGTCCATTTAAGAATGCCATTTTCACATCCATCTGCCATATTTCATAATCGAAATAGGCTGCAACAGTAAGCAATATGCAGATGGATTTTAGCATGGCTACGGACGAGAAGGTATCCTGATAGTCAATGCCTTCACGTTGACTATAACCTTTCGCTACGAGCCTAGCCTTGAATGTCTCCACATTCCCATCTACACCTATCTTTCTCTTGAAGATCTATTTACACCCAATAGGTATAATACCTTCAGGAGGATCTACCAAGGTCCAGACTTGGTTTGAGTGCATCGAGTCAATTTATGATCTCATTGCCTCTAACCATTTCTCGGAGTCAATATCTGATATCGCCTCGTCATAGGTCTTGGGGTCATCACCATGAGCCCCATTTCTTGTGAGGAATATTTTCTCTACTTCCTCTTGTATGGTACCTAAGTACCTTTCAGGAGGACGAGAAACTCTAGTCGATCTACGAGGTGGAAGAGGTTATGTTGGGACTGGTTCTGATTGATTTGGTTCCTTAGGTTCTTTAGCTCGTTGCTCTTGGGAGACATTCTCCTTGAGCTTAATTATTCTTCCGATGCCACCATCTTGAATAAACTATTTTTCAAAAAAATAGCATGTCGATTCACAATCACATTGTGATCTTTCAGAATATAGAAATAGTATCCTAATGACTCTTTAGGATATCCTATGAATCAAGCTCTAAAAGGTCTGAACTCTAACTTGTCTTCCTGCTGTCTCTTGACATAAGTCAGACAACCCCAAATTCTGAGATGACTCAGACTTGGCTTCTTACCATGCCATATCTCATACGGAGTGGTAGGAATGATTTTAGTGGGAACCCTATTCAATACATATATTACTGTATTGAGATAATGTCTCCAAAGAAACTTAGGGAGGTCCGTGAAGCTCATCATGGAACGGACCATATCTAACAGGGTTCGATTTCTCCATTCTGAAACCTCATTGAGTTGTGGCATTCCAAGTGGAGTCTATTAAGAGACTATGCCATTGTCCTTAAGATAGTCTAGAAATTTTCGACTAAGATATTCACCTCCTCGATCTGATCGAAGAACCTTAATGGACTTTCCTATTTATTTTTCTACCTCATGCTTGAATTTTTTGAACTTTTCAAAGGCTTCAGACTTGTGTTTCATTAGAAATACATACCCGTACCTAGACATATCATCGATAAAGGTAATGAAGTAGACATAGTTGCCTCTAGCCAGCACATCAAATGGGCCGCACACATCTGTATGTACTAGGGCAAGTAGGTCTGTGGCCCTTTCCCCATGTCCCACAAAAAGGAGCTTGGTCATTTTGCCTTGAAGGTATGATTCATAAACTGGATATGACTCAAAAGTCAACGGACTCAATAGCCCAGATTTCTTCAATTTGTTAACCCTGTCTTTCGCTATATGACCTAGCCTTAGGTGCCACAGATACCTATCATTTAGACTATCTCTAGGCCTTTTAATTCCTATGACATTCATATTTTTTTCAATATTAAATACAGATACATCAATATGTAGCTGATAGAGACCATTAATAAGAAAATTATTTGTAACTTTATTATTTTCATAAAATATGTTACAATGGTTCTTATGAAAGCTAATCACAAAGCCTTCTTGTGCTAAACATGAAACAGAAATCAAATTCCTGTTTGCTGCAAGCACATAATAATAGTCTAAAAGAACTAAATCTAATCCTAACGGTAATTACAGAGGGTAGATTTCCACAGCCACAACAGCAACTCTTGCTCCATTTCTGATGTATAGGATCATATCCCCATCCCTCAGCCTCCTGCTCTCCTCAAGACCCTGCATAGAAGTGCACAAATGAGCACTAGAACCAGAGTCAAGTACCCAACTAGATGCAGAGGAAACTGTAAGATTAGATTCTATAATGAGCATACCTCCAGAAGGACCATCCTTCTTGTTCTTTAGGGTGGCCAGGTACTGAGGACAGTTCTGCTTTGAATGGCCGTCTGAATTGCAGTGAAAATATTTTTTCTTTTCAGCAGCCTTCTTCTTTGGTTCCGTCTTCTTCCTTTTTCCATCCACCTTCTACTTTTTCACAGACTTTTTCTTCTTTCCAAAATACTTTCTCTTGGAAGAAGTCCGCTCCACAGTAAGGACTGAGCCTTTTGAACTCTTCAAAGAAAGCTCAGCCGTAACCAACATGTTCATTAACTCAGCCAAGGTACACTGTATCTTATGCATATGGAAGTTCATGATGAACTGACCATATGCATCGAACAAGGACTGAAGGATCACATCAATCTAAAATCCTTGTTTAAGATGATACCAAGTTTCTCAAGCTCCTCAAGGTCCTTGATCATTGTCAAACAATGATCTTGGACTGACTGCCCATCACACATTTTAGCCTTAAAAAGTCTTTGGCAGACTTGATACTTGGCTGCCGACTTTGTTCACCAAACAACTCTTGTAGGTGAGCCAACATTTGGTGGATAGTCATAATATTCTCATGCTGGCACTGCAAGTCATCAGACATTGCATCCAATATGTAGTACCTGGCTTTGTTATCTTCATCTGTCACTTTTCCAGAGATGCTTTCTGTTCAGCAGTCGGACGTGCTGGCATGGCAGGTGGGTCCTGATCCAAGACATGAGTAAGTTTCTCAGAACCCAAAATAATTCTATAGTTTCTCAACCAGTCCTTGAAATTGGATCCAGTCAATCTGTGGGTGTCTAGTATTTTGGTCAGGGGGTTGGACGCAGACATATTTTCTGTAGAGAGTCAAAAGTTTCTAGTTAGATTTTGTAATCAGACTTAACCAATTTATTTAGAAATTTATTTTTAAATAAATTAGGCTCCCACTATTTTCTCAGATCCCTACACTTCCTAGGTAGAGATGTGAAAATCTCCGTGATTAGTGATTTTTAGTGGATGGTGCGGTCTCACCGACTGGCTCATCACCTCACCTAACAGTTATTAGTGATGGATCAACCGATGAGTGGACAACTCTTGTCCAATGATTCTCTAATCATGGTGCACCCAAAACTTAATCTCTAATTTATGAAGCTCACCGTGTCCAGAATATTGCTCCAATCCTTAGTTAAGTCAGACCCATCATTTGCACGAACTAGATTCCTGATTGAGTCTCTCATCGTATTCAGAATATTGAGCACAATCCATCCTCTAATCCGTAGCATCCAATGCCTAATGGATATGGTTGCATCTTCTCGGTGCAACTGAACCACTGTAACCAGTCGAGAACAATCAACCCTGAAAAGAGCCCGCACATCCACAATGGTGGAAGACCTTAGACTTAATATTTTTTTAGAGAGATTTAATTTAGGTCTCATTAAACTTAACTTGACATAGTCATAACAATTATGACTAACCTAGTGGCATGGGTTAGCTCGAATTGTTAGTCACCTCCAATCAGAACTGGATCGACACATATGGCCAACTAAGTGAGATCGGTGGAAGGGATATGCCATTAACTCAATAAGAATGCATTCGAGTCGAGTAGCTCGTAATAAAAATCATTCGATCGCATCTGCCCAACTTACCTTAGACATCAAATTATCGAACCAGAACCAATTGGGTTAGCCTACAATCCAGGCTCTAACCACTGAGCCAAATTAGGTCTTAACTTGATCGAGTCACATATGAATGTGATTCGACCTTGACCTAGACTTAATCTTATTAGGTTGGTCAATTATTAGCTTTCATGATCCACCTAACCAACTTTTGATTCGGTTTGATCAACCGCTAGACCTAATTGAGCTACCCAAGCCCGAACCCAATTTTATGAAAATGACTTAGATCTGAAATTCTCAATTTTAGATCTAATTTAATTTTATAAGCTTAATTCATTACTTAAGTCTTGGGTTCATTAACAAAACATGTAAATAAATCCTAGGGTTTCAGGATCTAGGGTTTTGCAGAAAAGTAAATTTTGATTTCTGATTAAAGATGAATGCGCAGCACCCCTACACGCCATAAGAACACCCCATTGAATGGGAGGAGAGGGTCTTAAACTCTACTTTATTCTAATGACTGGACGGCCATGAGGAACACCTTAATTAAAATATTGATTTAACTACAAAACTAGTTAGATCTAAGTTACATATCACATATATAATTTCAGATCTAACTTATACATGCTTTGCATACATCTCATGTATTAAAATCTGATCTAATTAGCATACTTTCAGATCTGATACATCATATGTAACATCTAAAAATAAGATTTAAATTAAACTATTCAATATAAAATCTATTCTAGACAGTTACTAGAATAATTCTACAACTAGTCTAGGCATGCAGCAGATCAATTATGAATTAATTAAATTTTATTTTTTATTTTTTGATCTAAATATAATATTTATAATATCAAAAAATTAAGAATAAATTAGATCTAATTTATATTTTAATCATATTAAAATATAAAACTTCAAGACTATTCATAGTTTAAACTATTCCTAGTCTAGTCATGCATCTCATACATGCTAGATCTATTTAAATTTAATTTTAATTTTTTTAATTTTAGATCTAATCACATCTGATGTGATATTTGAAATCTATTAATATCAGATAAATAAAAATAAAAATTAGATCTAAATTAGATCTGAAATAGAGCCATCAACCTGGCTCTGATACCATTGAAGGAAAAATCATATTTTTCCTTGTAGGATCTTCCAGATCTAATGGATCTGGGATGAAATATTTTAAAAAAAAAAATATCTTACTTTACTTCAAATCTAAGATCTATTAGATTTGATTCTTATTATTTGATATTTAATCTAAAATTAAATCTAAAACTTGAGGATTAGAGGAATACCTCTAGGATAACTAGATTACCCTGTAGATGATCGCAGCAATGCCCGAGGTTCTAAAATAGCCATACAGTCGCCTGGCCTCTACAGTATCCACTCAAGCAGGATCTGGATCATCTTCTCCTCACAAATCTTTGCTCTAAAAATCAGATCTAGATCTGATCTGCAAGATCTTCAAAAGATCTTCTGAAGCTGGAGCAGCAGCTTCTCGATAAATCCCTGCAGCCTTCTGATCAGGGAGCCACCACACCTTGGACAAGCACCAGATGGATGCCCAACCTCTAGGACGTGAAGAGGGGAGGGAGAGGAGTAGAGAGGGCATGGAGAAGTGGAGGGGTTTCACATTTTTCTGGTATTGAGCAGATTTTCTTGACCCTAGGCGCAGACAGGGTTTAAATAGACCCTGCTGCGCCATGCAGTGCCACATCATTCGACCAATCAAAAATTTTAATTAATTCTAAAAAAATTTTGATTAGTAGAGTGATGTTATCTGATCATATCAGATAAGAACCCACCAAACCCTCCTACTGTTGGCGCCAACACTGGATAAGCACAGTGAGATTTGCGCCCCACAGTCCAAGTTGATCAAAGGATCAGAGTCCTCATCTCATGGGACTCTATCCTTATCCACTTGGGGTGCACACCCAATCTGAATATGGAACCCATTTTGAGGCTCAATTTAGTAGGTGGACACTCCACAAAAAATCTCCAATGACCTCTTGCCAAGTGGCCTTCAGTCCAAGGTCTATGGGTCAACATTTGACCAATGTCCTAAAAGGAAATGGCAAGTGACAGGAATTAGCAGGTGTGTCTTAAATTCATCTCATGAATTAAGATAAGTCCTTTCTAAGTTGACTGACTCCAGTCAGACTGTGAGAAACCTTCTCAAGGTTCTCTGGATGAGTCAAATCACATTTAGCTCAGTCGAGATAGAAAAGATTACACGAAGAGAAAGTTAGGCTCAATCGTGTGCTAGCACGATTTTCTTGAACCTAATTAGATCTAATCCAAATCAATCGAACTGGACTAGCTTGATTGATGATATCCAGATCCTAACTCTTGTTTGTGTGACCCAGTTAGGTTCATTTCTGTATGGTAATGAGACATGTCGTGATCTCATCATCGACATCATCGAAACTCTTTCGATGGATCAGAACTCTTCTGATTCAGACAATTAGAATGATCGATCATCAAGATCATTCTAATTACTCCCAAAATTCACCAGTGACACCTGAAGTATATGGTAATAGCCCATCAGAAATGAAGATGAACCTCTCGGTGCAGCTACCTGTGTGATTGAGTTCTTCTATCATAAGTTTTGATTGAATTAGGGTTAAGGTGAACTCGTCAAACCCAACATCAGTCATATGAATCAATCGATTGATCCGAGTCCGATGTGAAACCCCAATGAAAAACTCTTTTCCATTATTTTACTCTACCGTGGCCATGGGCTTAAGGACTCGATCTTTCGATCATCATAGGACTACTCCTCTCATCTACCAAGGTGATAGATCCCTTCTTGATGTGATCTGATTCCTACAATGAATATGCTATAGCCAACATACATCTCAGGGTTTCGAATGGCTAGAAGATCGAGTTATGATGTAGTCAAACTATAACACACTCAAGGTGAACTGTCGATGCACCTCAAGTCAAAGAATTAGACACACAGCTGCAGCATCAGCTAGTCATCGACGAGAAGGTAGACTTCCTTATAACTGCTCGAGGTGGTCACACTCAATACTCTCGTTCTCAACAAATATCTATACTCTCACTCTGTGTCTTCACACTATAGACTTAAGACATATCTATCCTAAGAAAATGATCGTACTCCAATCTTCCGGATTGATCACCATCCTCATGATGATCCTATGGTTAGGAGCTATTTATGAGTTAGTTATGTAAATTCATGCCTTAAATTTTCAACTCTTGAAAATATGAATTAACATTTCTACTAACTCAAAGGATGTATCACAAACATAATGTACATAATGTGATAGTAGAATAATCTTTTTATTTATTTATAGTTAAAATTATAAATTTGTCCTTACATTTGTACAGAAATATGTCAGCCAATCTGGCATCTAGGGCACATATCTAACAAAAAGATTAGTCACAGGCAAACTTGACCTTGGTCTAACAAATGCACATTCATCAGGTTCCCAAAGAGATCAAAGGATATTTTTTCTACCATGCTGATGAGCAAAAGGTGTTCGTCAGCCTTAAGGCAATCTTTTTAGAAAAGGAGTTCCTTGGTGAAGGAATCGTTGCCTCTAAGGTTGAACTTGATGAAGTTAACAGGTAGAAGGACCGACACCCTCGCTGAACCTGAGTCAGATTTGATTAGATTAGATCTGGGGCCTAATGTACCTGCACCATTAAGGCGATCCGATAGAGTACCGCATCAGTCGGACAGATACTACAGTTTTTTGGTCCAGGATGGTGATCCCATCGAACTCGATGAGAATGATGAGATCCAATCACCTATATGGATGCAATGCAGAGACCTGATTTCTAGAAATGGCTTGAAGCCATGAAATCTGAAATGGAGTCCATAAAGGTCAACGATGTATGGACATTGGTTGACCCACCTCAAGGGGTTAAACCATTGGGTGCAAATGGGTGTTCAAAAGGAAAAGGGCGCGGACGAAAAGGTGGAGATCTATAAAGCCCGTCTGGTTGTCAAGGGGTATTGTCAACATTATGGTATTGACTATGATGAGACATTTTTTTCTGTGGCAATGCTCAAATCCATTCGGATAATGCTTACAATAGCTGCCCATCTGGATTATGAGATCTGGTAGATGGATGTAAAGACAGCTTTTCTGAATGGAGAGCTGACCAAAGAGGTGTATATGATACAACCTGAGGGGTTTATATCTACAGATGAGTCCAAGATGTGCAAGTTTTAGAGATCCATTTATGGATTGAAGCAAGCTTCTCGGAGTTGGAACATGCATTTTGATAAGATGATCAAAACGTATGGCTTCGTTGAGAATGGAGAAGAGCTCTGCATCTATAAATGGGCAAATGATTCAGTTGTGGTATTCTTTATCTTGTACGTGGATGACATTCTCTTAATCGGGAATGACATCCCCGCACTACAGGGAATAAAAGTTTGGTTGTCATCGTAGTTCAACATGAAGGACTTGGGTGAAGTATCCTACATCCTAGGGATGAAGATCTATAGGGATAGATCTAAAAAGATGCTTGGGTTATCCCAGTCCATGTACATAGACATTATGCTGAAGAGATTCAGCATAGAGAATTTCAAGAAGGGCTATCTATCGATAGGCCATGAAATTTTCTCTCTAAGAAGGATTGTCCGACAACTCCTAAAAGAGAGAGCGTATGAGTAGAGTCCCATATGCTTCGGTCATGGGATCTATCATATACGCCATGACATGTACAAAATCAGATATGGCATACTCACTAGGAGTAGTGAGTAGATACCAATCTGATCTTGAAGAAAATCACTAGAAAGTGGTTAAAGCCATCCTTAAGTATTTGAGAAGTACTAAGACTAATGGTTGGTTTATGATGAGTCAGACTTGAAACTTGTGGGGTTCATAGACTCCAGCTTTCAATCTGACCATGATGATAGCAGAAGCATGTCGGGTTATATCTTTACTCTGAATGGTGGAGCTATCTGCTGGAAGAGTTCCAAGCAGCGTACTGTGGCAAACTCTGTTTGTGAGGTGGAGTACATCGCAGCATCGGATACTGTGAAGGAAGCTGTGTGGCTGAAGAAATTCATCACCGAGCTCGGAGTAGCACCCTCTTTCGATGGTCAGTCCTGCCCTACTGTGACAGCACTGGTGCTATAGCTCAGATGAAGGAACCCAAAGCACACCAGCGGATGAAGCATATTTTGTGCCACTTCCACCTGGTCTGGAAGATTGTGGATCAAGGTGATATCGACCATCAGAAGATCGACGGAAAGGAGAACCTGACGACCCCTTCACTAAAGCCCTAGCGATAAAGGAGTTCGACAACCACAAGTCGAAGATGGGTATTAGATATAGTGCCGAGTGGCGTTAGGATAAGTGAGAGTTATTGGAAAATATGTTCCAAAAGCCAATCGTCAAACTGTTGATGGTTGAGCAATCAAGTATTGTAATTGATTTGTTAATAAATAAAATATATTTTTTATATTTTCATCATAAGCTTTCATCTTCTAATAAACTCTGTTGTTATGATGAAGTCCTTAGGATTATTTAAGTTCGATAAAGAGAGATTTATCGATTAGTCCTTAAAACTGTACACGACCAAATGATAGGTTGTTAATAAGGACGACAGCTTCTATCGAGCATAGGTCGCTGTAGGCCATATGGGTTGGTTGTCCTCTTAACCAAAGAGTATGGAGACACTAGTATGGCATACAGGTGAGATATAAGGGTATATCATCATTGAACATGATCAACTTCAGAGCATTCTGCTGTCGAGAATGTCTCTGATGGGATATAGGTATAAATGTCCCTTAGACCTGAGATCACCTCAATGACTTGCAAGCAACTCACTGTGCTTTGGTACTGACTAATAAATTTCTAATTCAGTGATGGAAGGCTTCTGGGCATAGTCAAGTACTTGCGAAGTCAGAGTGTATCGAGATGGGATTGACCACTCCAAGAGTTGGAGAAGAATGAGTCACTGTATTTCAATTTAGCAAAATCTTGGCCAGGGTAATCCATCAGATGGATTTGATATTTTAAAATACAATGTGGACAACCTGATCTAAGTTGACAGTTAAACTCTGAGGTGTCCTATGATCATTTTGGTCAGGGGATGAATTATATGGAAACTATATCCGTATGGGTTCTAAGGATATTGTTCTACACATTTGACCTATCCGATCGTCGGGTACCATTGCTAGATGATCACTTCGATTGGTACAAAAATTTATTTCTATGCTACTGACTTAGGTTCAGACCTATGAGGTCACACACATTAGAGTTCATGATCCGATCGGATGGTTGATCAACGATTAAGAATCATTCTAGGGTTAAAGGATCAATACGATTGACATTTAACCTAGTGCAAGTGTTGCAGGAAGATCGATTAGCAATTTGATTGCTAATTGGCTTAATTTAATTAAGTCAATGGGCTGAGATTAAGTCTAATTGAATATGATTTAATTAGATTTAGTTTGGACTTGATTGGATCAAGTCCAATTGATTTATTGGATAAGCCAAGTGTAAGAAAAAAATTAGTCTAGTTCAATTAGGACTTGGGTCAACCTAATTTCTAATTTGATTAAAAAATTAAATCAGATTTAAATCTAATTTAATCTGATTAAATTAGATTCTTAATTAGATTAAGATCTATTTAATTGGATTGATCTAATTTTGGTTTGGTTTGAGAAATCAAATTAAAACAAGTCATAAGATAGAATCCTAGTAAGACTAGGATTTCACCTTGCACCACATAAGCCCCCCCCCACGCCCTTTCTCTTATTCCATGCTAATTCCCTCTTGTTTTGAGCAACAAAAGCCCTCTCCCAGGTTTTTGTCACATCCAAAAGGCTTCCTCTCTTCTTTCATACATGGAAAGTAGTTGTGGATCAAATTAAAGTAGGAATAAGTTTGGATTTCAAATTCTATGAGATAGAGTTTTAGAAATCCAAAACTCTTTCCTTTTTGCACTGAATTTATCCAATTTTTTTTTAAAATTTTATAGCTTTTAGGGCACACATTGTAACCATTTTTTGATAGTCCATGCATAAAAATATGGAGGAGGAGCCCAAGAGTTGGGCGCCCCTTATCTTGTCATGTTTGGATAAGCCTTGACTAAGTATTTGACCTAGACAAGGACTCTATCATATCTCTCTCTATAAAATGAATTTTTTTATAAAATTTTTGGTGAACATAGAGATTTGGGAGACCTTTGGGCATCCAAGAATTAGAGAGAAAGACCTTTGGGTCATGGAGATATAATAGACACAAGACAGGGTGTCTAGGAGAGAGTAAAGAGAAGAAAAGGGGTCTTCTTCTAGGGTTGTTAGTTTCGTCTCTTCCCTTCTTCCATCTTGAGTTTTCTAAGAGCACCTCAGATCTGAAACTCTCCTCCTACTTCTCATCTTTGGAAGAGTCTAAATCAAGAAGAAGGAGGCACCTGATCAACCATCGAAGAAGGATCAGCGCAGTACTAGCATACTGTGCTAATTTCCTGAAGCAGGACTTTTGGTTAAGATTCGTGGGCTCGTGTGGAGACTCCTAGAGACTGGATGCATGTGAGTTTGCAACATCATTCTCAAGCCCGGATCAGCAAGATTAGAATGTCTAACTTGCAAGGTATAGATCTGATCTATTGTTTAATACATACATTAGATGTAGTATAGAAACATGTTGATATGATCAACATGTAGTTCATGCTCTATATATATTTTAATTTCTGATTTAATGCTATGTAATAATCATGTAATAGGATCATAGATCTAGGATTCTCTGATTTTAAAAAATAAATTTTGATTTATTTTAGTCTTCCGCTGTCTGATTTAGAAAAATTTCAAGATCTAATCCTGAAATTCTAAATCTGGTTCCTACACTTCCCTCTTGTTCCCTCAATCCTTCCTGATTTTAATCTTGGATTTTTTTGAGTTCTTCTGTGGAAAATCTCTTGAAAATCATGATTTTTTCTGAATCTCCTATTTTTGCCTTCATCTTTAATTTTTTTGTCGCCTGAGCCACTGTCGGTCATCGGATCCTGGTCATAGTCATCCTTGGGGTTACTATTCCAGCTATGAGTGCTACCAGTCGGAGGGGGGAGAAGCTCTCTTGATCCAGAGCAGGGAAGGAGAATGCCCTATTCTGTGAAAGAGGAAAAGAGGATGTGGGTCCTTTGTTTTCCCATGAAAAAAAAAAAAGAAAAAAGGAAGAAGGAAAAAAAAAGAGAAAAGAAAAGAAAAGAAAAAAAAATTCTCTCTTCCTTCTCTCTGCTCTAGGTTTGAACCCCTATTTTCTCTCTCTAGAATGTCAAATTCTCTCTATTTTCTCTTTCTAGAATTTTCTCTCTCCTTTCTTGGGATTGATGAAATTAGAGGTCCCCTTCTATGATTTGAATCAGATAACCCTTCTGTATCTAACTAATGGTCCTCAAGTCACATTGCCTTTCTTTATATGTTTTAGCAATCATTTGACTATTGAGATTACTTATCTCAAGATCCTTCAACTTTTATATTCTTGTGTTCCCTAACATTCTTTAACTTATTTTGGTAACTAATCTACATGATGAGGATGTTACCACTTTTTTTTTCCTTTATTGATGGTAAGAAAGGTTAAAAAGGAAGCCACCAAATTTTGATTAATTTAAAGAAGAGATCATACAAAAAGATGATACTTGGAGCAGTTACAATAAGTTTTATAAGTTTCTGAACTTTCACAAGAACAAAGAATAGGACTTCGCTCTACTACAAGGCATCCCTATTTATCAACTGAGATAAAAAAATATAAAGAAGCACATATTGTAGCAGAGCCAAATGAACTCTATCTAGATGAGTGAAATTTTCCATGATAAGGCTCTTGGTTGAAACTGTAACAATCCAGGATTTCATACAAAAAGATTAGTCAGAAAGTATTATTTGGATTCTTTGGTTCTGCATAAGTATCGAAGATCTTTCTAACAAATAACCGATGTGAGACTAAATACATGCCTGCACGAGGTCTTCACATACTTTCCTCATTTAAACTCTGATGTCCTCACCAGACTATGGGTCTAAATCACATATCAAATCATAAACACCATGATTGATTTTCAATCAATCCCAATGAACCCATGCTGTAGTATTCCCTAGTCCACATAGACTATGGGCTGGATCAACTCTGATACCATTTGTCATAACTCAGAACCTCATTCAAAAAGACTAACTAGAAGGTATTATTTAGGTTACTCGATTTTATATAAATATCCAAGATCTTCCTAGTGAATAACTGATGTAAAATCAAATACATATCCGCATGGATCCTCATATAAATGATATCAAAGCTGACATAGCCCACAGCCTATGTGGACTAGGGAATACTGCAGCATGGGTTCATTGGGCTGACTACGGACTAATAATGGTGTTTATGAATGGATGTATGGATTTGGACCTTTAGCCTGATGAGGATGTCAGGACTTAAATAGGAAGAGTATATAAGGATCCATGCAACATATATTTAATCCTTCATCGATTATTCGCTGGAAAGATCTTGGATATTTATACAGGATCGAAGAATCCAAATAATATCTTATGGCTATCCTATTTGGGTGAGGTCCTAGGTTGTCATAAGAACCAGTATAGAGAAAAGAGAGCATCACCTCCTCCATACAGTGCTTGGATGGCTTCCAAAGAGCAACAGTAATGCAACAGCTACTTGAGGAAGCATTTTTGATTAAAAAAAAAAAAAAAAGGATGT
Organism: Elaeis guineensis; assembly: GCF_000442705.2. NCBI lineage: Eukaryota > Viridiplantae > Streptophyta > Magnoliopsida > Arecales > Arecaceae > Elaeis > Elaeis guineensis. The sequence continues at coordinate 35,127,274 of NC_026001.2, read as the reverse complement.
CTCAGTTGCATCAAAGAGAACTTTTATGCATCAGATAACTATATATTCTTGGAGGAGATTGTGGCCACACAAAACTGACCAATCATTGAATACAGTATGGCCTCTTGCTGCTGCTGATTGAATAGAACCACATTCGTTTCTTTCCTTCCAACAACTCCAGATCATTGTTGCACATAGCATTATAATAATGGGTTGGGTAGATTTAGGAAAACATTTTTGAAAGTTAAATGTGGGTGAAGAACAAAGGATAAGAAAATTTTCTTCTAGATGGTGGAGAAAAAATTGCAGGTTCAGCAGTGGAAAAGACTTCTTGCTATCCAACTTCCACATTAGCTGTTCTGAATTTTGGTTGACACTTGACAGAGTTTAAAATGCATGCAACTGGTTGTATTTTCCTTGTATGACTATGATCGAGAATTGTATAGCCTTTCAAGTCTCCGAGTCAAAGTTCTTGAATTTAAAAAAAAAACATCAGCAACCGGCCCATTTTTTTCAGGTTTAGACTATAGAGTTTAGGAAAGGATCCGCAACAGGACATCACATATTCAATTACCTTCCCAAAATAAAGTTCTGTCCATTACCAATTTGAAATGTGCTCTACTCGAAAAGGCCAGGAGGGCATTCATCACACCATGTCAAAAATTTGAGCATCTGTTGTAGGTTTCCAAATGGAGGAGAGTGTCACTCTTCAGGTTAGGGTTGTATCTTTCATGCAAAAGAATGATTCACCCTCTTTTGTGATGTCAATTGTTGGATCACACAATGGTAATTTTGAGATCTATGCAGGCGGGTGGAAGGAAAAGATTGGAGTGCTTTGAAATTTATGCAAGATGCGATCCAATAGTTGATGTCACAAAAAAAGATCAATCATTCTTTTGCATGAAAGAAGATCAATCATTCTTTCGTGTGAAAGATATAATCCAAACTCTCACTCTCCTATGATAGGTAAAACGTTCCTGTTTCCTCATCATTTGAGAGATACCTCCAAACCCATTTGACAAGGAAAGAGATATTTAATTGGCAATTTTTTTTCACTCCTAGACCTTCTTCTTCTTTTTGGAGACAAACACAATGTTAGTAAATTAACCTTTGCTAATGCTTCGGATGTCACTAGACCATACCGACAAGTGATCTGTCTAGCAGTGTTCATCATGGAATTCATATTCCAAGCCACTAGAGAATAATCTCATTAATTAAGGCATCAAATTGTTTTAACCCAATGCAAGATGAAACTGCTATCCATGAATATCCAGTGAGAGAACAAGAAAGGGTGACATGCATGATCATTAGTCTCTGCATTCCAATGAAAGTGTGGTAATTAAGGTGGACATGCAATTTATAGGCATGTTTCCTTTCAAAAATTCTCCAATGTGTATTTGTATTTGGTGATGGTATTCTGGTTTGTAAACAAACATAATATAAGAAGATATATTAACGTTACAAAGTTTCCATTTTTTTGCTACTAGAAAATTAAGGGCCTGCCTTGCGTTGTTTTTATTTTCTGCCTTTGTTCTCTAAAATCAAAGAAATGAACTATATTGAGCAATCTCTTTGGAAAATCTTTAGAGCTTTTGGTTGCCCTAAAAAAAAAAGGATCATTGCATTTCAAAATGAGTGAAGAAAAAAAGGAAGGAATGGATAAAATTTGTGCAAATGCTATCTTCCAAAATCTCTGTGTTGTTTCAGTAACTTATAGAGGAACAAGAATAAAAAACAACAATAGTGCAAAACAGGCCTTAAGGGTATAAGGTCTGCACACATAAGATCCATACCTAACTTGATAAGAATAGTTGTCAAATGTTAGTATTCTAAATAAGTTTAACCTTGGCTATTGTATTCAATAATTTGATTAGATATCAAATTATTGGATACCATTTCAACTTTCAATTTCTACTAGCCTGCTGCGTGACAAATGTATATCTATGTAAACAATACATAATATGTTAGATGTCCTTCGGGAAAGGTACAGAAAAGTATTAACAACGTGGTACTTTGGGCCTTCTCTCGGTAGATAACAATGGAGTGGTATCATAACCTCCAACTTAACTAAAACTATATTATCTTCTAACTCTAAGAAAGCAAATATGAGCTTATGTAGTCTCTAACCCTTGGCTTAATTGTATGACTGGAGGCCAAACTTATGTGCGTGGGTGGGCCCCATGGCCTAAAGAACCCTGTGGAACATTGCCCAGAAAGATAAGAGAGAGGCTGAGGAAAGCTAATTAAAATTACAAGGAGAGACAGTGCGAGGGAATCAGAGGGGGCTTGTGTTAGGTGGGGAGAAGAACATGTCTAGGGTTCTAGACATATATATCCTTGCATTGTGTAGCAGTCTTGTCCTCATCATGCCTTGATTTCCTTGCTACTATTTTTTTTATATCCTTTTTTTTTTCTTTTTTTTTTTTTTTTGAAAAGATGCTATCTTAAGGTTTGAGGGAAGTCAAATACAAAGTATGTGCTCCTTATTGATAAGTAAAATAATATATATGATGTGTGTGTGTATAGCAAGAAGTATTAATAATATAGATGTTGATGGTGATAGTAATTTTGATAGTAGAAACATGGTCCCTTCCAAGCTGTGCGGTAGCGTCGCTTGTTTAGGCTTTCGCAGCTGTGTTTGTGCGACCCCCGACCCCATCTCCCAGGGCCATGTGCCCTTGAAAGGGATAACACTTTTTTAATGGAGGTCTGTCCTTCCACCAATAAAACAAACAGTTGACGTAGTGCTTCGTTGTTTATAGAGCTTGAAGCAAGTGGCATCATTGTTTCATCTTGAGTTCCACCTGCCAACTTTATGATACATAAATAAATAAATAAATATATATATATATATATATATATATATATATATATATATATATATATATATATATATATATCCTTCCATCAATAAAACAAACAGTGGACGTAGTGCCTGGTTGTTTATAGAGCTTGAAGCGAGTGGCATGATTGTTTCATCATGAGTTCCACCTGCCAACTTTATCATACATAAATAAATTAATATAAATATAAAAAAAAAAATATATATATATATATATATATATATATATATATGGTAATTTGCAAAATAAAGTTAAACTTTTATTCAATTAGCTGGAAAGTTTGCTACAGAAAAAGAAAAAGAGTAATATCTAATCTCTGAAACAATATTTTTCCAAGCTTGGTAGGCGGTGGTTTAGTAAGTTAGGGGAGTACGCAAAACCGTATGTCATACCGATGAACCTTGCTCCGACGGGAGAAAACTTAATATAAATTCTCTGTTCCCCTCCCTCTCACTCCACGCGCGCGTATGGTGCAGGTGCAAGTGCTATAATAAGCTCCAGAAGCCCATTGGAGTATTAGAACTAATTTTTTTTCATATCTAGCTCATTGAAGGATCAAATCAGGTCCATATTTACGTCTTAAATATATCATAAGACCCATTATTCTCTAGGTCAAGTTCGAGTATGTTATGAGCCACACCCTACCCAATGTTCAACTGTTTGATTCTTCGTGGATGAGATCTAAGTTTCCTATTAGGTTATCAACAATATATCTTCAATTAATAGAACCATGCATTCTTTGAAAAGTATCAATCAAATATCCAATTACATGCATTAAAAGATAAATCATGACCACAAGTACTGATGGTTAACCATATAGCAATGATCATCTAAAAACTTAAAATAATACACTTAATTTATAGTCAAGTATGAACAACCAAACTACCAAACTCAAAATAACACATTTAATTTCAGATCTTAAAATAATTTTTAGATCTTGAAATCAATGCATGAACATAAAACAATCTGAATTTCAGATTTGAAAACAATTTTTCAAATTAAGAAATCTATTGCATAAATTTCAATCATTCAGATTTTTAGATCTGAAAATAATTTTTAGATCATAAACTACATCTCCTTTCCATAATCATTCATGTTTCAGATTTGAAAATAATTTTTCGATCTAAAATCTAATCTTAATCTTGCAATATGAGATGGCTCTGATATCACTATTAGTAAATACCATCATATGGCAATCCAGTATGCATACAGAGATTTTAAAATTTTTTAAACATACAGCGAAAGAAAATTTTAAAAGCTTTTCAACATCGTTCTAAGACAACCACATAACATAACGACCCTCGTTATATCAAGACAACCTTATTTCAGAATGATGTTAAAATAAATCTCTAATTAGATCTAATCTAATCAAGTATACATATAGAAATCATATCTTAATATAACCCAGGCATAATCATATGTACAAGATCAAGATACAAGCAAAAATAAAAATCTGATTTTTACCTTTGTGCTGGTATATCTTCACCACGATCCGACGATCCGTGAATATCTTCATGGTTCGTTGAATCCACAATCTGATGATTTGTGGATGTCTTCAAGATTCTTTTAAGTCACACATATGTCCAACCTCTATAGGTATCCACACAAGATTGATCTAATTAAGAGATTTTGATTTCACCATGGTGCTAACTCTCTTGCAGAGATCGCTCCTTGGATTGTCGAATCTTTGATCTCTCTTAATTCTCTTCTTAAGAGAATCAAAGAGATCCATAGGAGGATCAAAAAATCAGATCTAATTTGATTTCTTTTTCTTTTTTCTTCTCAAGGAAAAGAAAAAGATGTAAAAAAAAGAAGAACAAGAGATCCCATTTCTTTTCTTTTCTTTTCTTTTCCCATCTAATTCTTGGACTGGTCATAAAGGAGAAATCATGTCCAACTATTGGACATATGTAGAAGAGAATGGAGATAAATAAATATATCCAACTCTTGGACAAAAGAGAGAGGAAGAAGCCTTTTCATGAACATCCAGCTCTTGGATGTAAGAAAGAAAGGAGCCTAACAACCTCACGCCTCCCTTTTTGTGTGCCCTACATAAACCACATGCCTCCCTCTTTTTTCTCCCTTTTATCATGCCAAAAAGCTCTCCAAAATTACTGTGAGATCCATCAAGAGGCACCCCATGTTATCCCTTTTAAATAGGGATTAGTTAGGATTTGTATTAGGTTGGTTAAAATCCTTAAAAGAGAAGGACTCTTCTCTTTCCACCGCCCCTTTTGTTTTGCACCTCACATTCTCATGCCAATTTATTCTCCATGATAAAAATCTGATGACGTGTCCTTTTCGGCATGGATTAGGTGAGAGACTCCTAGTGCAATGGGACTCTATTTTCTAATTTAATTCCAATCCAATTTGAATCTAATTTGGGTCAAATCCAATTAGAAATTAAGTCTAATTCCTATTTAGACTATAAAATCCAAATTAAACCAAATCCAATCTGATTTAATTCAACTCATATTTGATCAAATCAAATAGTTAGCAATATTTACAATTTAGTCCTCCTATAACTTACAACTCTTAGCAAGTCCTTCATATAATTTTTATATATTAGTCCAGTCATCAATCAAATTGATAATTGAATCCTATTGAGATTCAAAATCACTATTCGACATCTTAATCAGTTAGGACCTCTTTTGTGTGTGATCCTATAGATTTTATTTTATCTGGTAGTGAGATATATTTTGATCTCCATAAAAATATCATTGAAACTCTTTTCAATGAGTTGGAACAATTCTTACTCTGTCTGTCAAGGGTCACCGATCATCAAGATGACGCTCGATGAGTCTTATGATCCATCAGTGACACCAAGTAGTATGTAGTGGCAATTCAACAGAATGAAAGTAATGAACTTCTAAGTGTAGTTACTGTATTTTTCAATTCTTCTATTATGAGTCCCAATAAGATGGAGGTTATAAAAAACTTGTCAAACTCCATCATCTGTCATATTCAAGATTGGCTCAACTCAAGTTCACTTATAAATTTTTATAAAAGTTATTTTTTAGTATTCACACTTGCTTTGGCCAAAGATTTTTTAAACTCAATCTCGTGAATCGCATAAGACTTTTTCTTTTCTACTAAGATTGATAGATCCTATCTAGGTGCACACTCTATTCCTACAATGAACCTACTGCAGCCAACATATACCTCAAGACTTTATATGGCTAGGAGATCAAATTATGGTGTAGTCAAGCTACAGCAATCTCATTGTAAACAGTCGAGATGCCATAGTTCAAAGAACTATTCACCTACTACAGCATCGAGAAAGTCACTGATGAGTGAGTAGACATCCAAATAACTTCTCGTGTTGGTCACCTCAGCATCCTTGTTCTTTAACAAATGCCTACACTCTCACTCAGTATTCCACACTATAGACTCGAGACTCGTCTATCCATAAGGAAGCTATCTATACACTAACCTATCTGGATCGATCATCAGCCCTATGATGAACCTACGATCAGGAGTAGTTTATAAATTAGCCACTAATGATACATGCCTCAAATTTTTAACTCTTGAAAATATGTATCATCATCTTATTAATTTATTAGACGATTCATGGATACATATACTACATAAATGGTTATTAACTATCCTAAATAATTAGGTCAAGTATAAAATTACATCCTAGAAAGATTAATGTATTAGTCTGATTGGCTTCTAGGACATACATTTAACAAAAATCTCCAACAAATAGTGGAAAAGCGATAGTTTTGGGTTTCATTCACGCAATGGAATATAGATTTCAAAATTTTTTAATATGTATAAAAAGAGTTTTAATACTTAAAACCAGCATATCAAAACTCAAATCCTAGAATCATCTTATAGACTCCAATCAAACCATTCAAGCATGCAATAGAATAGAAATTATACTTGTAGGAATCAGATCTAGTGTTTCAGGGTTAGATCTTGAAACTTTTTCAAGATCATACAGCGGAAGACTAAAATAAATTAAAATTTATTTTCTAAAATCAGAGAATTCTAGATCTAAGATCCTATTACATGATCATTACATGGCATTAAATAAAAATTAAAATATATAAATATAGCATGAACTATATGTTGATCATATCAACATGTTTCTATACTACATCTAATGTATGTATTAAACAATAGATCAGATCTATTACCTTGCAAGTTAGATGTTCTAACCTCGCTGATCCGAGCTTGAGGATGATGTTGCAAGCCGCACATGCGTCCGGCCTCTAGGAGTCGTCCATACGAGCCCACGAATCTCGATCAGAAGTCCTGCTTCAGGAAATCAGCACAGTATGCTAGTACTGCGCTGATCCTTCTTTGATGGTTGATCAGGTGCCTCCTTCTTCTTGATTTAGACTCTTCCAAAGATAAAAAGTAGAAGGAGGAGTTTCAGATCTGAGATGCTCTCAGAAAACTCAAGATGGAGGGAGGAAAGATATGAAAACAAACAACCCTAGAAGAAGACCCTCTTCTTCTTCTCGTTTCTCTCTCTAGACACCCTAACTTGTGTCTTTTATATATCCACGACCCAGAGGTCTTTCTCTCTGATTTTTGGATGGCTCAAAGCTCTCTCAAATCTCTATCTTCTCCAAAAATTTCATAAAGAAACTCATTTTATACAGAAAGATATGATAGAGTCCTTGTCTAGATCAAATACCTAGTCAAGGCTTATCCAAACATGGCAAGTTAAGGGGCACCCAACTCTTGAGCACCTCCTCCTTATTTTCGTGCATGGATCATTAGCAAAGGGTGCACAATGTGTACCCTAAAAGCCAAAATTCCAAAAATAATTTGGATAAATTCGGTGCAAAATTGAAAGAGTTTTGGATTTCTAAAACTCTATCTCATAGAATTCGAAATCCAAACTTATTCCTTTTTGATTTGATCCAAACCACCTTCCATGTAAGAAAGAAGAGAGGAAACCTTTTGTGAACGTGGGAGAGACCTGGAGAGGGCTTTTGTCACACAAAATAAGAGGAGATTGGCATTGAATGAGAGAGAGGGCATGGGGAAGGCTTATGTGGTGCAAGGTGGAATCCTAGTCTTACTAGGATTCTATCTTATGACTTATTTTAATTTAGTTTCTCAAACCAAATCAAACCAAAATTAGATCAACCCAATTAAAATAGGTCTTAACCCAATTAAAAACCTAATTTAATCAGATTAAATTAGATTTAAATCTGATTTAATTTTCTAATCAAATTAGAAATTAGATTGATCCAAGTCCTAGTTTAACTAGGACTAGTTTTTCCTTGCACTTGGCTTATCCAATAAACTAATTGGACTTGATCCAATCAAGCTCAAACCAAATCTAATTAAATTATATTTAATTAGACTTAATCTCAGCCCATTGACTTAATCAAATTAAGCCAATTAGCAATCGAATTACTAATCGATCCTCCTGCAATACTTGCACTGGGTTAAATGTCAATCGTATTGATCATTTAATCCTAGAACGATTCTTAATCATTGATCAACCATCCGATCGGATCATGAACTCTAATGTGTGTGACCTCATAGATCTGAACCTAAGCTGGTAGCACAGGAATAAATTTTTGTACCAATCGAAGTGACCATCTAGCAATGATACCCGACGATCGGATAGGTCGAATGTGTAGAACAAAATCCTTAGAACCCATGCGGATATATTTTCATATAATTTAACCCCTTGACCAAAATGATCATAGGACACCCCAGAGTTCAACTGTCAACTTTGATCAATTGTCCACATTGTATTTCAAAATATCAAATCCATCTGATGGATTACCCTGGCCAAGGTTTTGCTAAATTGAAATACAGCGACTCATTCTTCTCCAACTCTTGGAGTGGTCAATCCCATCTCGATCACACTCTGACTTCGTAAGTACTTGACTATGTCCAGAAGCCTTCCATCCTGAATTAGAAATTCAGTTAATCCAGTACCAAAGCACAGTGAGTTGCTTGCAAGTCACTGAGGCGATCTCAAGTCTAAGGGACACTTATACCTATATCCCATCAGAGACATTCTCGATAGCAGAATACTCTGGAGTTGGTCACGTTCAATGATGATGTACCAGTACATCTCACCTGTATGCCATACCAGTGTCTCCACACTCTTTGGTTAAGAGGACAACCAACCCATATGGCCTACAGCGACCTATGCTCGATAGAAGCTGTTGTCCTTATTAACAGCCTATCATTTGGTCGTGAACTATTTTAAGGACTAATCGATAAATCCTCTCTTTATCGAATCTAAATAGTCCTAAGGACTTCATCATAACAACGGAGTTCATTAGAAGATGAAAGCATATGATGAAAATGCCAAATATATTTTATTTATTAACAAATCAATTACAATACTTGGTTGCTCAACCGTCAACAACTTGACGATTGATTTTTTGGGACACATTTTCCAACAACTCCCACTTGTCCTAAAGCCACTCGGCACAGTATCTAATACCCATCTTCGACTTGTGGTTGTCGATCTCCTTTATCGCCAGGGCTTTAGTGAAGGGGTCGGCCAGTTCTCCTTTTCGTCGATCTTCTGAAGGTCGACGTCACCTCGATCCATGATCTCTCAGACCAGGTGGAAGCGGTGCAAGATGTGCTTCATCCGCTGATGTGCTTTGGGTTCTTCGCCTGAGCTATGGCACTAGTGCTGTCGCAGTAGAGCAGGACTGGACCATCGAGGGAGGGTGCTACTCCGAGCTCGTTGATGAATTTTCTCAGCCACACAGCTTCCTTCACAGCATCCGATGCTGCGATGTACTCCGCTTCACAAACAGAGTCTGCCACAGTATGTTGCTTGGAACTCTTCCAGCAGATGGCTCCACCATTCAGAGTAAAGGTATAACCCGACACACTCCTACTGTCATCATTGTCAGATTGGAAGCTAGAGTCTGTGAACCCCAAAAGTTTCAGATCTGACTCCCATAAACCAACCATTGGTCCTTAGTATTTTTCAAATACTTAAAGATAGTTTTAACCACTTTCCAGTGATTTTCTCCAGATCAGATTGGTATCTACTCACTACTCTTAGTGAGTATGCCACATCTGGTCTTGTACATGTCATGACGTACATGATAGATCCCACGGCTGAAGTATATGGGACTCTACTCATATGCTCTCTCTCTTCAGGAGTTGTCGGACAATCTTTCTTAGAGAGAGAAATTCCTTGGCCTATTGGTAGATAGCCCTTTTTGAATTCTCCATGCTGAACCTCTTCAGCACAGTGTCTATGTACATGGACTGGGATAACCCAAGCATCCTTTTAGATCTATCCCTATAGATTTCATCCCTAGGATGTAGGATGCTTCACCCAAGTCTTTCATGGAGAACTGTGATGACAACCAAACTTTTATTCCCTGTAGTGCGGAGATATCATTCTCGATTAAGAGAATGTCATCCACGTACAAGACAAGGAATACCATAATTGGATCATTTGCCCATTTATAGATGCAGAGCTCTTCTCCATTCTTAATGAAGCCATACGTTTTGATCACCTTATCAAAATGCATGTTCCAACTCCGAGAAGCTTGCTTCAATCCATAAATGGATCTCTGAAGCTTGCACACCTAGGACTCATCTGTGGATGTAAACCCCTCAGGTTGTATCATATACACCTCTTCGATCAGCTCTCCATTCAGGAAAGCTATCTTTATATCCATCTGCCAGATCTCATAATCCAGATGGACAGCTATTGCAAGCATTATTCGAATGGATTTGAGCATTGCCACAGGAGAAAACATCTCGTCATAGTCAATACCATAACGTTGACGATACCCCTTGGCGATCAGACGGGCTTTATAGATCTCCACCTTTCCGTCTGCGCCCCTCTTCCTTTTGAAGACCCATTTACACCCAATGGGTTTAACCCCTTCAGGTGGGTCAACCAATGTCCATACATCGTTGACCTTCATGGACTCCATTTCGGATTTCATGGCTTCAAGTCATTTCTCAGAATCAGATCTCTGCATTGCATCCATATAGGTGATCGGATCCTCATTATTCTCATCAAGTTCGATGGGATCACCGTCCCGGACTAAGAAATTGTAGTATCTGTCCGGCTGACATGGTACTCTACCGGATCGCCTTAATGGTGCAGGTACATTAGGCTCTGGATCTGATCTAATATATCCGACTCAGGTTCAGCTATTGGTGTCGGTCCTTCTACCTGTTGAACTTCATCAAGTTCAACCTTAGAGGCAACGGTTCCTTCACCAAGAAACTCTTTTTCTAAAAAGATTGCCTTAAGGCTGACGAACACCTTTTGTTCATCAGCATGGTAGAAAAAATATCCTTTTGTCTCTTTGGGGTACCCTATGAATGAACATTTATCAGACCTAGGTCCAAGTTTGTCTGTGACGAATCATTTGACATAGGCCGGGCACCCCCAGACCCTAAGGTGTGAAAGTACTGGCTTACATCCCGTCCATATTCATATGGAGTCTTAATTACAGACTTACTTGGAACCCTATTTAACAGATAATAGGTCGATTCGAGTGCATATCCCCAGAAGGATATCGGCAAGCTAGCAAAACCCATCATGGATCGGACCATGTCTAACAGAGTCCGATTCCTCTGTTCAGACACACCATTATGCTGTGGTATTTCTGGAGGAGTCCATTGGGAGAGAATCCCATTCTCTCCTAGATATGTGAGAAACTCACTAGAAAGGTATTCTCCTCCTCGATCAGATCGAAGAGTTTTAATACTCTTTCCAGTTTATTTTTCTACTTCATTTGAAATCGTTTGAACATTTCAAATGAATCTGACTTATGTTTCATCAGATAGACATATCCATATCGGGATAGGTCATCCGTGAAAGTTATGAAATAGAAATATCCATCTCTAGCACTGGTGCTCATGGGCCAGCATACATCAGTATGTACTTGGCCCAAGAGCTCAGTAGCTCTCTCACCTTTTCTAGTAAAAGGTGACTTGGTCATTTTACCAAGAAGACAGGACTCACAAGTTGGAAGTGATTCACAATCACTGACTTCGAGGATTCCCTCTTGAGTCAACCTGTTTATTCTGTTCTTGTTTATATGACCTAGCTTACAGTGCCATAAGTAGATATCTGACACACTATCTAATCTAGGGTGCTTGCTAGTAGAATAGACTCTTATCAGGCTTGATCTTTTTGGTCTGACCCTACACAGATGTCCCAGCCTGAACTTGCACCTTCTTCACTTTCTTCTTCTTGTTCTTCTTCCTTTCTTAAAGGGTCGAGAACTAGAAGATGAACCTCCCACTAAGTTCACCGACTCCTTGAGGAGTTGGTGATCCTTCTCAAAGTTCTGAAGCAACCCTAGTAACCTATTGTAGTTTACTTCAGGCTTTGTCATTCTATAATGAGTGAGGAATGGGAGATAAGACTTGGGCAGCGAGTTCAGTATTGCATCTTTCCCAAGCTGCTCATGCAAGGAAAAGCCGAGCTTGCTCAATCATTCCATCAGCTCGATCATGTACAATACATAATCAGTGACAGAGGCACCATCCCACATTTTGGCATTGAAGATGGCACAATGAGTCTTGTGCCTCTCTACGTCATCGGGTGTGCTAAAGGCATCCTCCAACACTTGAAGTATGTCCTTTGGCTGAGCCATCTCGAATCTGCGACTGAACTCGTCGCTCATAGTAGCCAGCATGATACAGCACACCGTGGTCCGATCACTGAGCCACTTCTGGTAAGTGTCTCTGACTGTTCCTCGTGCATTGGCAGCTGGCTCCTCAGATGCAGGATCCATTATCACATATAGGATCCGTTCATGCTCCAGGACTATCTTCAACTTTCGGTACCAGCTACCGAAGTTGGGTCCCACCAACTTATCATTGTCCAACAATGATCGGAGCGATAGGGAAGTGGCCATATTTGCACAAAGGAGAACCATAACCTAATTAGTAATTGATTCATTAAACCTAAAGATTTGGACTTTAATCAAAAAGTTTCTCCTACTATTTTATTCGAATTGATAGCCTCTACCTCCAATTTGAGGAATTACCCTAATTCCTTAGTGGGTACTAGAATCCACTTAGACTGCACACAAGCCCAACTTTGGTTGGCCAACCCATGTACATCTAAGGGTAGGTTCATAACCAATTGTTTCTCTAAATAATTTCTAGTAATTTTAATTTTGGGCTAGAAACTTAATCAGTAGGCTTTGGCCTCCACTGTAAGGATCCGATTCGGTCCAACCATTAACATGATCATACTTGGTGTATCTAACCAACGAATGATTAAGCCCAACTTTGGTTGGCTCACCTAACCATCATTAGAGAGACACTTCCAAGTCATCATATGATGAGTGATAATTCATTAGTTAACAAGCACCAGGCCCTTGGGTCTGCAATGATTATTGAGTTAATGGACTCATTATCAAACACCTTAATGGGAAGCTATGACTCAGTTATCTCCATAACTTTATCATTTTAAGGACCTAATAATTTTAGAGGATTTAAATAATATAGAGGATGAGGTCAGATGAACCAGCTTATCATGATCCTCCCACTGGCTTCACCAAGTCAGCTTAAGGAAGACCATTAAAAGGGCTGGTCTAGGAGCATCTAAATCAGTCACACTGATTTACCTAGCTGACATGGGTCAACTCGAATAGTCAAGTAATCTGATCAAAACATAATTTCACCAAGAGGCTAGGTAAGTTCGATCAGTGGGAGGGTCTGCCAAAGCTTGCCTTAGACACCATCAGAAATGGCCAGGTAAGCGGGCTCCCAATTAAAAACCACCGGTCTGGTTTACCTTAGACACCAACTGGTTTAATTAGTTTCGATTAGATCAACTTAACAGTTCATGCTAGACCGCTTAGCCAAGAATCAAGTCCATTTGGTTCTCGTTAAAGACATGGACTTGACCAACTACAACTATTGTAATTGATCTAGAGAATCCTTGACCTAATCTAAGACAACAATTGATTAGATTTAGTCAATTCTCTAATTAAGTCCATCTTCAATCTAACCATAGGTCTAACCCAATTAATGGACCTAATTCTCACTAACCCATTAACCCAATGTGTTATGGTTTGTGTCTTAGGTTCTTCAATTCACAATCCTAGAACCTAATCAAACAACTTCTTAATTCTTAATTAAGTTTTGGGCTGAGGGTTGGGTTTGGCTTTTCAAAAAATAATTTTTATATTTATAAAATAATTTTACAATATGATTCTACCAACCATATTGCATGTTTGATTCATAATCAAGATACAAGTGAAATAAATATGAAACTACTTTAGATCTAATCTAAACAGGATCATGTAATTGAAACAGTTTCAACTTTAAACAATTTCTTTGCACAAAAATTATTAACAAAGAGATTTTATTTCAGATTTAAATATTTTTTAAATCTAATAAATCATAAATTTCATCTAGATCATATCTAATAAATTTATGATTAAAGATAAATCTACACAAACTAGGACAACCTTTGCACTGTAAGGAGTAAACCTTACAGCAGGACAACCTTGCAGTTCGTGATTGATCTAAAATTTTAATTTCAGATTTAATAATCAGATTATAAATTAGATTTTATCTAAGAAATAATCTAAGCATGTATAAATAATCATGTAATAAAGAACCTAGGCTCTGATACCAATTGTAGGAATCAGACCTAGGGTTTCAGGGTTAGATCTTGAAACTTTTTCAAGATCATACAGCGGAAGACTAAAATAAATCAAAATTTATTTTCCAAAATCAGAGAATCTCTAGATCTAAGTGTTGCTCCAAGATTGATTTTGATGATTACAAAGCAGATTGAAGGGATACAAATATTTTAAATTGAAAAAGTCTTTATGCTCTTCAGGGGTAAAATCATAATTTTACTAAAATCCTGATTTGATAGTATCATTTGGTAGAACAAATGATTTGTAATCTATTGGTGAAAATTTTATTATTTTTGGGCTTATATTTTTGAAGTTATGAAGGTTTGAAGTGCATGAGTCGACTCATGAGTCAACTCATGGCACAATGAGCTGATTGGCACGCAAAAATTTCTCTTGGTACGCTGGATTTTTGGCTTGGCACGACCTGTGAGTCGACTCATGAGTCGACCCACAAGGCATGAGTCGACTCATAAGTCGACCCCTGCTGATTTGAGCCAAAAAATTCCAGAAACCAAATCTCTGGTCTTTGCAACAGAGGTCGACTCATGAGTCGACCCCTGAAGCATGAGTCGACTCATGAGTCGACCCCTGCGACGAAAATCGTCCGCAACGGCTAGTTTTTTGCCCATTTTAATTACCTTTTATGCTCCCTAAAAATGCTCTAACGACTCTTTTTCTGCCTAATATGTTTTCTCTTGTTTCTTAATGCTATAAAAGGTTTCAAAAGGTGAAAATACAGGAGAGAGACAGAAGATCAAACATATATACAAGAGGATCCAAAATCTACACGAGAAAGCCTGAGATCAACGAAATACCCAAAAGAAAAAGAGAGAGGATCCACAATATACACGAGAGATTGTGAAAAAGAAAAGCAAGAGCATTCAAAGAGAGGAATTTTCAAGCCTATTGTTCAACCTTGATCAAGAGATCTTTCAAAGCCTTCAAGAAGTCTTCAATCAAGTTCATCTTCTTCTCAAGCGTTCATTCAACTTTTCATCCACCTTGAGGAAATCCAAAAAGGGATTCTTCATTTGAGTAAAGTATTTTTATTGTTATATTCGCTCATTTAAGGAGCTATTCTTGTACTTATTTGTGCTCTAAACTGTCTTACTCTTTGTGAGTAATTGATCTTGTTTTTGGAGGGTTTCCAAAACAAGGAAGGTTGATCCGAACCTGAAATCGGAGTATTTTGGGTTAGCTTGTACCCGGAAAATAAGTGGACTAGCTTGGGATAGCTAGTGTCGGAGTTTCCGACGTTTTGTATTCAGGTTGAATACAAGTATAGTGGATTGAAATTCCCAAGTAGGAGCTTGGAGAGTGGATGTAGGTGCAAGGTTGGCACCGAACCACTATAAATCTTGTGTTTGTGGTGTGCTTTATTGTTTCTCTTTATTTCTTTATTATATCCTTGCATTCTTGCTTTAGGTAATTAATCTTGAACTAAAGTCTTTCTCCTCATTCATCAAGCTTTTAACAAATACTTTTCATAAGTTATTAGTTAAGCTTAAATTTTTTAAAAACCCAATTCACCCCCCCTCTTGGGTTGCATAGCTGGGCAACAAGTGGTATCAGAGCCCGGTGCTCTAGCCCTTCTTTGATCTAACAATCAAAGAGCCAAAGATCTATGGCAACCCATGTCGGTACTTCTCTAGCCGAGGGGCAATCTACCAACCGACCTTCACTTTTCAATGGGTCTAATTACACCTATTGGAAAGCTCGGATGAAGATATTCATACAAGCACTCGACTATGATATGTGGAGTATCATAGTGAACGGTCCTCACACACCCACCAAGATTATAGATGGTGAGGAGTCAACCAAACCTGAGAAAGAATGGGATGAGGTTGATAAGAAATTGGCACAATTAAATGCTAAAGCTATGAATGTTCTTTATTGTGCACTTGATGCAAATGAATTTAATCGCATTTCTACTTGTGCATCTGCTAAAGAAATATGGGATAGGTTAGAAGTAACCCATGAGGGAACAAATCAAGTAAAAGAGTCTAAAATAAACATACTTATGCATAAATATGAATTGTTTAAAATGGAGCATGATGAGTCCATAACTGTTATGTTTACTCGTTTTACTGATATAATTAATGGTTTGAAGAGTCTTGGCAAATCTTATACTAACAGTGAGCTTGTAAGGAAGATTCTCAGGTCATTGCCAAGAACTTGGGAAGCCAAGGTGACTACCATCCAAGAAGCAAAGGACTTGAACACTCTACCTCTAGAAGAGCTTCTTGGATCCTTGATGACTCATGAATTAGCAAGAAGCAACATCAAGAGGATGAAGTCAAAAAGAAAAGAACCATTGCCCTCAAATCCACAGCTTCGCCTGATGATGAAACGGATGACACTGAAGATGAAGAACAGGATGAAGAGATGGCACTCATCACCCGAAGATTTAAGAAGTTTCTAAGAAAAAGGAAACAGGAGATGAGAAAGAAGTCATTCACAAAAGGGGAACAAAGCAAAGAGAAAGAGAAAGATCAACCCCTTATATGCTACAAGTGCAAGAAGCCGGGACATTTCAAATCTGAATGTTCACAACTGAAAAAAGGTCCCAAAAAGTTTAAAAAGAAAACAATGATGGCGACTTGGAGTGCGAGTGATGACTCAAGCTCCGATGAGGAAACCTCAACAGAACAAGCCAACCTGTGCCTTATGGCACACGAAAATGAGGTAACTTCTGAATCCCTAGTGAATTTACTTTTGAAGAATTGCATGAAGCATTCTATGATTTAATTGATGAATTAAAGAAACTAGGGATGAAAAACAAAGAACTGAAATTGAAAAATCAGTCCTTAATGAAACAAGCTGAAAACCTTTCAATTGAAAAATCTACCTTGATTCAAGAAAATCAAAGCTTAAAGAATGAAATTAACAAGCTGAAACCTATAGTGATAAGTTCACCTTAAGTTCAAACAAACTAAATATGATTCTTGATAATCAAAAAGCTGTATATGATAAGGCTGGACTTGGCTATAACCCCTTGAAGAAACAAAAATTTCTGAAGAATATTTATGTAAATTATTCAAGTAACAAGTCTACAAATATTACTTGTTTCAAATGTGGTAGAATAGGACATAAATCATACACATGCCTTATTAACAAATCTGCAAACACAACTATAAAGAAAATATGGGTTCCAAAAGGAACCATTTTGACTAACCTAAAAGGACCCAAGAAAGCTTGGGTACCTAAGACAGAAACTTGACCTTTGCTTGCAGGTGTGTCTAGCATCCCAAGAGGAAACAGGAAATGGTATCTTGACAGTGGATGCTCGAGACACATGACTGGTGATGAATCACAATTCATCACGCTTGATGCTAAGGATGGAGGGATGGTCACCTTTGGAGATAATGGCAAAGGAAAGATCATCGGGATAGGTAACATTGGTATCACTCCCTCCAAATATATTGAAAATATTTTGTTAGTTAAAGGTTTAAAGCATAACTTACTTAGCATTAGTCAATTTTGTGATAAAGGGTATAAAGTTGTTTTTGAATCATCTGTTTGCATTGTGACTAGCCTATTAACGATGGCATTGAATTTATAGGACATAGGCATGGCAATGTTTATATGGTAGATTTGAATGATTTAGCCAAATTAGACATGCAATGCCTAGTATCCTTAAATGCTAAAGTTAATGAGACCAGTTGGCTGTGGCATCGTAGACTTGCACATATTAGCATGCATTCTCTTTCAAAATTAATTAAGAAAGAATTAGTTCTTGGTTTGCCAAAACTGAATTTTGAAAAGGATAAATTTGTGATGCATGCCAATTAGGTAAACAAACTAGAGTTTCATTTAAATCCAAAAATACTGTTTCAACTTCTAGACCTTTAGAGCTCTTGCATATGGACTTATTTGGACCAACTAGAACCACTAGTCTAGGAGGAAAACGATATGGCTTTGTAATTATAGATGATTACTCTCGTTTTACTTGGGTTTTCTTTTTGGCACACAAAAATGAAACTTTTCATATTTTCACTAAATTTCATCGAAAAGTCACTAATGAAAAAGGGTTTTCAATTCAAAATATTAGAAGTGATCATGGAATGAATTTGAAAATCAAGACTTTGAAAATTTTTGTGATGAAAATAGAATTGGCCATAACTTCTCTGCTCCTAGGACACCCCAACAGAATGGGGTAGTTGAAAGAAAAATAGAACCTTAAAGAAATGGCCCGTACCATGCTTTGTGAAAGCAACCTTCCAAGATATTTTTGGACGGAAGCAATTAACACAGCATGTTATATTTTAAATCGTGCCTTGATTAGACAATTTTTAAAGAAAACCCCCTATGAACTTTGGAAAGGAAGAAAACCAAATATTGCATATTTTCATATTTTTGGTTGTCGATGTTTTGTATTAAATAATGGCAAAGAAAAACTTGGTAAATTTGATGCAAAATCAGATGAAGCAATCTTTCTAGGTTACTCCTCCACTAGTAAAGATTTAGAGTTTTCAACAAAAGAACTTTAGTAGTTGAGGAATCCATACATGTTGTTTTTGATGAATCTAACGATCTTCCTTCAAGGAAGAATGAGGGTGTTGATGATGCAGATCCACTAATAGAAGGTATGAAGGAGATCACTCTGAAAGATTCAGTAACTCCAGAAGACAAGGATCAAGAAGACGAACAAGATGAGAGAGGTGAAGAAATTCAAGAACAACCTCAAGGTACAAATGACCTACCCAAGGAATGGAGGTATGTTCACAACCACCCTAAGGAATTAATTATTGGTGATCCTATGCATGGGGTAAAAACCCGTTCTTCACTTAGTGATGTAGTTAATCATTGTGCTTTTGTATCTCATCTTGAACCTAAAACTTTTGAAGAAGCTGAAAATGATCATAATTGGATTAATGCAATGCAAGATGAACTTAATCAATTTAAAAGAAATAATGTTTGGACCTTAGTATCAAGACCTAAAAATTATTCAATAATTGGCACAAAATGGGTCTTTAGAAACAAATTAGATGAGCATGGAAATGTAATTAGAAATAAAGCAAGACTGGTTGCTAAGGGATATAATCAAGAAGAAGGAATTGATTTTGATGAAACCTTTGCACCTGTTGCTAGATTAGAAGCTATTAGACTTCTACTTGCATATACTTGCTTTATGAAATTCAAGTTATTTCAAATGGATGTTAAAAGTGCATTTTTAAATGGATATATTGCTGAAGAAGTATATGTAGAACAACCCCTGGATTTGAAAATCATGCTTTTCCTAATCATGTCTTTAGATTAAATAAAGCTTTATATGGATTAAAACAAGCACCTAGAGCATGGTATGATAGGCTAAGCAAATTTCTACTAAATAATGTTTTTCAAGAGGTAATGTAGATACAACCCTCTTTATTAAAAGAAATCAAAATGATATGCTAGTTATACAAATTTATGTTGATGACATAATTTTTGGGTCTACTAATGAATCCCTTTGTCAAGACTTTGCTAAGCTTATGCAGGGGGAGTTCGAGATGAGCATGATGGAGAACTCACCTTCTTCCTCGGACTCCAAATCAAACAATCAAAAGAGGAAATCTCCATCACCCAAAGCAAGTACACCAAGGAACTACTCAAAAGATTTGGAATGAAGAACTGCAAACCAATTGGCACACCAATGAGTCCCTCATGTAAGCTTGACAAGGATGATGAAGGTAAATGTGTAGACTTAAAATACTATAGAGGTATGATTGGCTCATTATTATATTTAACTGCAAGTAGGCCTGATATCATGTTTAGTGTTTGTTTATGTGCTAGATATCAATCTAATCCTAAAGAATCTCATTTGAATGCTGTTAAAAGAATCCTTAGATACTTAAATGGTACACAAACTCTAGGGTTATGGTACTCTAAGGACTCATAAATTGATTTATTAGGATATTCAGATGCTAATTTTGCTGGATGTAAATTAGATAGAAAAAGCACAAGTGGAACTTGCCAATTTCTTGGAGTTAACCTAATCTCATGGTTTAGTAAGAAATAAAATTCGGTGGCACTGTCTACGGCTGAGGCCGAATACATTGCAGCCGGAAGTTGTTGTGCTCAAATCTTGTGGATTAAGCAATAACTCGAAGACTTTGGAATCAAACTTAATGAAACACCAATAAGATGTGACAACACAAGTGCCATAAATCTATCTAAAAATCCAATTCAACACTCAAGATCCAAACATATTGAAATAAGACATCATTTTATAAGAGAACATGTTCAAAACAAAAATATAATTCTTGAATATATTTGCACTGAAAATCAATTAGCTGATATCTTTACAAAGGCCCTTAGTGAGGATAGATTCTGTGAAATTAGAAGAAATCTAGGAATTCTAGATCCATATGCCTAAATCTTTCTCAATTTCCAAGAATTGATGTCAAAAATTCTTAGAGCTCAATTTCCAACATCTATCCTGATCCCAAAAGCTCAAATTTATCATTCTAAAAACTTATCCTTGAACAAAACTCCTTCTCCCAAAATTTCAAATTTTTTTGGAATTTATTCATATTTTTTCTGAATTTCTGAACTTCATGAGTCGACCCCCATGAGTCGACTCAATGGCAAACTTGTTATTTCCTCAAACTTCCCACGGGCTCATTATTTTTATACTGGATCCCTGTTCGTGAGACGACTCATCTTCTCATCTTCTTCCTTCCAAAAGCTGACTTCTCCAATTCCTTTTGCTCCAAATCAAGGATCTAATTCGAGGCACTTCTCCCTCCTCCTCTCCACCAAAAATCGCCACCTTGGAAAGGATTTTTTTGTGCTTTCTCCCATTGTTTGGCACGGTTGGAGCGTGCCCTAGCACTTCACCGTTCTTCCCAAATCCACTTCTTTTCTCCACCAAAATCCCTCTTCACTCTCTTGTGATCCCTCCTCCACTTATTCACGTGTTCCTCCAAGTCTTCTAGTCTGCTACTGTAGTGAATATGGCTCCGAAGATGAAACTTCCCCAAAGAAGAAAGTCAGTCCGTGAGCCTGAAGAAATTGTCCGAAAGAAAAGGCAAGCTGATCAGTCTTCAACTGCTCCCACTCCAGCTTCAGTATCTGCTCAAGGTCCCCCTCAATCTTTCTAAGCCCTAGTGCGAATCCTCTTTCTGATAGAAAAGTCGAAACCGGGAAGAATATAGATTTTCGATTCTTTGAGAAAGAGGGCTTTTCATTAGCAACTAAGATTAAAAACCAAGGATGGGATTTCTACTGCTCCCTTAAGGAAGTCACCTATGTTGACCTAGTTAGAGAATTCTACCAGAATCTACATTATGAAAATGGGTCAGTGACTTCAACAGTCAAGGGGATTGATATTTGCTTGGATTCTAGTATATTGGGAGAGATACTTCAGTTGCCTAGTGAGGGTTACTCTTATATGGAACTCCCAGTAAAAGAAGAGGGGACCAGAATTATTTTAGGAGAAACTTATTCAGGAAGTTTAAATAAGTTAGAAGCAAAAATTTTGTCCATTGAGATGAGGATCCTGCATCAGATGGTAACGAAGCTCTTCTTTCCTAGGAGTGGTAGGCATGATTTACTTTCCGGCAGAGATGTTTGTATCATGTTTCATGTCATCACTCAGACCCCCCTGAACCTCCCTGCACTTATGATAGAGGCCATGAGAGAAACTTTGAACAGATCCAAGGCACACTTGCCTTATGGTATGGCCCTTACTAGAGTATTTAGGAGGTTTGGAGTTAGCTGTGAGGGGGAGGCTTCTACTAAGCTCTCTCATGTGGACACTTTCAACCAACACACCCTGCACCGAATGGGATTTACAAAGACTGATGGTGGTTGGATTAAGGGTTCTGAAGAAAGAGCTGAGGAGAGAGCTGAAGAGAGAGCTGAAGACAGAACTGAAGGCAGAGTAGAAGAAGAAGATCCATCATCTCCTGTCCATGACTTCAGGGCAGCATCACCACATATCCAGTTCATTCCTGATACAGAGGCTGGCCCTTCAGAGTTTACTAGGATGCCCACACCAGTGTATCAGCCAGAGAGCAGAGCACCTCATTCAGAGTTCAGACTGGCTGACGATCAGATCGAGCATATATCACAGCGTGTGGCTTCTCTGCTATCTAGTCAGTGGAGCAGTACTTCTTTTGCATCTGGAGCCACTTCTTCTGATCAGACTATGACCCCCCACATCTCCACTGTGTTTCAGATGATATCAGATCAGTCCATCCGGATCCAGCAGCTTGAGGACACAGTCTGGAGACTGACTGGCAGAGTTCTTGACTTGCAGGGGCAAGTCCTTGCTTTGGCCCATCCCAAGCCACGGAGTCCACTATTGAGGTCACAGACCTCACTGCAGAGGCTGGCAGGCTCAGAGGAGCACTAGAGGGTGGATATGAGTTACTGAGAAAGAGATCCGAGGATCGAGTGAGCATGCAACCACTCAGTTCACTGCTCTACTTCAGTCTGTTTCCAGAGCACTGAACGTACTTGATTCCATCAGACTCACCCTTTCTGTTCAGTCCTTAGCCTCTCAGCGTTCTCAGCCTCCCAGTTCATCTCGCTCTCCTGCTCGTGCCAGAGGCAGACGGGGTAGAGGACGCACTTCTGATCCATCAGCTTCTCATCCCATATCTGATGACTCCGATCCATGACTTCTCATGATCATTACTAGATCCTAGGTGTTAGTGTCTTGTTCTAGGATCTGTATTTTGGGGCCATGTATTGAAAAATTAGCTGATTGACTTTTATATTATGAACTATGTATTGAAACAATTATGGTTTTATGGTATCATCTTTTACTTCTACCTTTTGTAATGATGACGATCATATTTTGGTTATATATATATATTCTCCTTGTTGAAATATTGTCTTCTCTTTGTTGTTGTTTGCTGTTAATAATTGCTGTATTAAGGGGGAGCAAATATTTGTGATAAACCCTAAAGGGGGAGAAATTAAAGAATATTTCAGAAAAAGGAGAAGTTAACCATGTTTGATGATGTCAAAAAGGGGAGAAATTAAACAAATATTTGAGAAATTAAATAAATTAATGAATGAATTGGAAAATTTAAAGAACAATATCAAAAATACAATGCTAAGGACAATGCAAATAAGTAACTTTTAAATTACTTCTTTACATATGCTCTGATTTACTTTAAAAATTTTTAAATATGCTCTGATACACATCAAAATTCTAACTTGCTCTGATACATCTTTTGAAATTTATTTACCTTGATACATCTTAAGAAATTTAACTTACTCTGATACATCTTAATTTTTTTTTTTTAACTTACTCTGATACATTATAAAATTTGCTCTGATACATTATAAAATCTGCTCTAATAACATTGTAAAATTATTTTTCTTGCTCTGATACATTGCAAAATTTATTTTTCTCTTACTCTGATACATCTTAAACTCAAAATGATCTAATACACATTCCAAATCAACTCTTAAACATGCTTTGGCACACATAATTATTTTTTGTATCAAAAGCAATTAAAGCACATAAGTATTTTTTGCTCTGATGCTAAAACTAAAATCAAATGAGAATGAGTAAATTTTCAAAATACAGCTTAATCTGATAACAAAAATAAGTTTTCCGCTCTAACACCAAAATCACATAATCCAATGAGCATATCTTCAAATCTTTAAGCAAATGGGCAAATTATTTTTGTATATGACCATTTATATTACATGCCAAAAGAATCATACTCTTTTCAAGCATATACACCTATAATGCATTTTTTTAAATTATTGATTCACATAAATGCTTTTGTTCAAATGTTTTGTCATCATCAAAAAGGGAAGATTGTTGCTCCAAGATTGATTTTGATGATTACAAAGCAGATTGAAGGGATACAAATATTTTAAATTGAAAAAGTCTTTATGCTCTTCAGGGGCAAAATCATAATTTTATTAAAATCTTGATTTGATAGTATCATTTGGTAGAACAAATGATTTGTAATCTATTGATGAAAATTTATTATTTTTGGGCTTATATTTTTGAAGTTATGAAGGTTTGAAGTGCATGAGTCGACTCATGAGTCAACTCATGGCACAATGAGCTGATTGGCACGCAAAAATTTCTCTTGGCACGCTGGATTTTTGGCTTGGCACGACCTGTGAGTCGACTCATGAGTCGATCCACAAGGCATGAGTCGACTCATGAGTCGACCCCTGCTGATTTGAGCCAAAAAATTCCAGAAACCAAATCTCTGGTCTTTGCAACAGAGGTCGACTCATGAGTCGACCCCTGAAGCATGAGTCGACTCATGAGTCGACCCCTGCGACAGAAAGCGTCCGCAACGGATAGTTTTTTGCCCATTTTAATTACCTTTTATGCTCCCTAAAAATGCTCTAACGGCTCTTTTTCTGCCTAATATATTTTCTCTTGTTTCTTAATGCTATAAAAGGTTTCAAAAGGTGAAAATACAGGAGAGAGACAGAAGATCAAACATATATACAAGAGGATCCAAAATCTACACGAGAAAGCCTGAGATCAACGAAATACCCAAAAGAAAAAGAGAGAGGATCCACAATATACACGAGAGATTGTGAAAAAGAAAAGCAAGAGCATTCAAAGAGAGGAATTTTCAAGCCTATTGTTCAACCTTGATCAAGAGATCTTTCAAAGCCTTCAAGAAGTCTTCAATCAAGTTCATCTTCTTCTCAAGCGTTCATTCAACTTTTCATCCACCTTGAGGAAATCCAAAAAAGGGATTCTTCATTTGAGTAAAATATTTTTATTGTTATATTCGCTCATTTAAGGAGCTATTCTTGTACTTATTTGTGCTCTAAACTGTCTTACTCTTTGTGAGTAATTGATCTTGTTTTTGGAGAGTTTCCAAAACAAGGGAAGGTTGATCCGAACCTGAAATCAGAGTGTTTTGGGTTAGCTTGTACCCGAGAAATAAGTGGACTAGCTTGGGATAGCTAGTGTCGGAGTTTCGACATTTTGTATTCAGGTTGAATACAAGTATAGTGGATTGAAATTCCAAGTAGGAGCTTGGGGAGTGAATGTAGATGCAAGATTGGCACCGAACCACTATAAATCCTTGTGTTTGTGGTGTGCTTTATTATTTCTCTTTATTTCTTTATTATATCCTTGCATTCTTGCTTTAGGTAATTAATCTTGAACTAAAGTCTTTCTCCTCATTCATCAAGCTTTTAACAAATACTTTTCATAAGTTATTAGTTAAGCTTAAATTTTTTAAAAACCCAATTCACCCCCCCCTCTTGGGTTGCATAGCTGGGCAACACTAAGATCCTATTACATGATCATTACATAGCATTAAATCAAAAATTAAAATATATAAATATAGCATGAACTACATGTTGATCATATCAACATGTTTCTATACTACATCTAATGTATGTATTAAACAATAGATCAGATCTATTACCTTGCAAGTTAGACATTCTAACCTCACTGATCCAGGCACGAGGATGATGTTGCAAGCTGCACATGCATCCGGCCTCTAGGAGTCTCCATATGAGCCCACGAATCTCGATCAGAAGTCCTGCTTCAGAAAATCAGCACAGTATGCTAGTACTGCGTTGATCCTTCTTTGATGGTTGATCAGGTGCCTCCTTCTTCTTGATTTGGACTCTTCCAAAGATAGAAAGTAGAAGGAGGAGTTTCAAATCTGAGATGCTCTCAGAAAACTCAAGATGGAGGGAGGAAAGATATGAAAACAAACAACCCTAGAAGAAGATCCTCTTCTTCTTCTCGTTTCTCTCTCTAGACACCCTAACTTGTATCTTTTATATCTCCATGACCCAGAGGTCTTTCTCTCTAATTTTTGGATGGCTCAAAGGTCTCTCAAATTTCTATTTTTTTATAAAATTTTATGAAGAAACTTATTTTATACAGAGAGATATGATAGAGTCCTTGTCTAGGTAAAATTCCTAGTCAAGGCTTATCCAAACATGGCAAGTTAAGGGGCACCCAACTCTAGAACACCTCCTCCTTATTTTTGTACATGGATTATCAAAAAAGATGCACAATGTGTACCCTAAAAGCCACAAAAATTCTAAAAAAAATTTGGATAAATTCCATACAAAATTGAAAGAGTTTTGGATTTCTAAAACTCTATCTCATAGAATTTGAAATCCAAACTTATTCCTTTTTGATTTGATCCAAACCACCTTCCATATAAGAAAGAAGAGAGGAGACCTTTTGTGAATGTGGGAGAGACCTGGGAGAGGGCTTTTATCGCACAAAATAAGAGGAGATTGGCGTTGAATGAGAGAGAGGGCGTGGGGAAGGCTTATGTGGTGCAAGGTGGAATCCTAGTCTTACTAGGATTCTATCTTATGACTTGTTTTAATTTGGTTTCTCAAACCAAATCAAACCAAAATTAGATCAATTCAATTAAAATAGGTCTTAACCTAATTAAAAATTTAATTTAATCAGATTAAATTAGATTTAAATCTGATTTAATTTTTTAATCAAATTAAAAATTAGATTGATCCAAGTCCTAGTTGAACTAGGACTAGTTTTTCCTTGCACTTGGCTTATCCAATAAACCAATTGAACTTGATCCAATCAAGCCCAAACTAAATCTAATTAAATTATATTTAATTAAACTTAATCTCAACCCATTGTCTTAATCAAATTAAGTCAATTAGCAATCGAATTGCTAATCAATCCTCCTGCAATACTTGCACTGGTTAAATGTCAATCGTATTGATCATTTAACCCTAGAATGATTCTTAATCGTTGATCAACCATCCGATCGAATCATGAACTCTAATGTGTGTAACCTCATAGGTCCGAACCTAAGTCGGTAGCACAGGAATAAATTTTTGTACCAATCGAAGTGACCATCTAGCAATGATACCCGACGACCGGATAGGTCGAATGTGTAGAACAACATCCTTAGAACCCATGTGGATATAGTTTTCATATAATTCATCCCCTTGACCAAAATGATCATAGGACACCCCAGAGTTCAACTATCAACTCTGATCAGGTTGTCCACATTGTATTTCAAAATATCAAATCCATCTGATGGATTATCCTGGCCAAGGTTTTGCTAAATTGAAATACAGCGACTCATTCTTCTCAACTCTTGGAGTGGTCAATCCCATCTCAATCACACTCTGACTTTGCAGGTACTTGACTGTACCCAGAAGCCTTCCATCTCTGAATTAAAAATTTAGTTAGTCCAGTACCAAAGCACAGTGAGTTGCTTGCAAGTCACTGAGGCGATCTCAAGTCTAAGGGACACTTATACCTATATCCCATCAGAGACATTCTCGACAGCAGAATTCTCTGAAGTTGGTCACATTCAATGATGATGTACCAGTATATCTCACCTTTATGTCATACCAGTGTCTCCACACTCTTTGGTTAAGAGGACAACCAACCCATATGGCCTACAGCGACCTATGCTCGATAGAAGCTGTTGTCCTTATTAACAGCCTATCATTTGGTCGTGAACTGTTTTAAGGACTAATCGATAAATCCTCTCTTTATCAAATCTAAATAGTCCTAAGGACTTCATCATAACAACAGAGTTCATTAGAAGATGAAAGCTTATGATGAAAATGCCAAATATATTTTATTTATTAACAAATCAATTACAATACTTGGTTGCTCAACCGTCAACAGCTTGACGATTGGCTTTTTGGGACACATTTTCCAACAATACTTTCTAAAGAAGATGATCAGATAGCAAAATGATCTCCACAAGGCTCCAAAATAGAAGCCCTCCAATGGTGATCACATGGAAGATGATCAAGGTCCTTCCTAAATGAAATAGTGCTGCAATCTTTCTTCACAAAAATACTACCGATGTCCATCTTCAAGAATGAATCATACCACAACCTATTTACCTTTGATTTCTCCACTAGGACCATGCCAAGAATATCTTCTCAAAAGATCTCACTACCTAGAGTTTGGTTTTGTACTCCAATATATGAAAAAATCAAACCTTAGGTCAAGCAGCCCTCACTTACCTTTTTCTCTCTTCTTCTTTTTCTTTTTATTTTTTTCTCTCTTCTTTCACTTAATTTTTTCTAGAATTTTTTTGCTTAATCCTCACCTATCCCACACCCAAATGCCAAGATATCTACTCCCAAATCCATAAGGGGCATTCCTTATAAATAAAAAATGAAGAGGTGCATGGGTCTTCCAAGGGGCACCAACTCTTGGTGCTCCACCTTCTCACATGGGGAAATGAATCCACATGCAAGAATAAATAGTGTGGAGGAGTCCCAAGTGTAGAAAAATTCTTCCTCTTCTACACCCATAAATATCATATATTAATGGTATGTAAAAGAAATAAATGAGTGGGAAATAAAGAGATGTATTAAAAGAAAGTCTTTTTTTTACCACACCCATAAATTTTGGCATTGAATTCAGATGGGTGGCATGGAGAACCTCTTACACATATAAAACACTTCCATGCAAAGACAAAAAACTAACTAAATATGGACCTAATCCAATTAGGTTCAAGGTAACAGATGACCAAATTGAAAATTTGGGTTAACACAATGTGCTAGCATATCAAATTAACCCTTAGAACTTACAATAAGTTTAAATAAAATTAGATCAAGATCAAATTCTAAAGTATATGATCCATTGGATTTCAAATCTAGCCAATAGTAGACCTAGGCTCTTGATCTAATCTTAATTCGATTAGATTAGGTCAACCTAATTACACCAATTAATCAAAATTTTTTCTAATTAATTCTTGAATTAAACTCCTTTAATTCTTGTGAGTCTACAAGTCAAGATTGATATCTAGCAACGTGTCATGACTATTCAGAAGAGATAAAATTTGATAAAAATATCAAAATTATTCTTCAGTGATAAGTTACTATGTAATTTAATCCTTCTGTCATACAACATCCCAGATGAGCTATGGGTATGAAATCATGTCAAAATTAAAAGCTCATCTATATGTATCTCAATGAGAAAGTGATGATTCAGTTGATGATATATTAGAAACTTCTTTCTAATTATTATCCTATTTTGATCAAAGACTTCTTGAATCATCTTATGAGATCATATAGGATGTTTGCTCCTCTTATTAGGAGTGATCGATCCCTTATTGACCACTCACAACCTTCATGCATACTTCACCTTTGGAAATTATATTTAAAACTAATCGTGTGATGATTGAGTTCATCTTTGTATATAAATTATTGATTAATAAATAATAATTTTTTAATATTTTTTTATCACAAAGTTACATCTTTTTTGGACTCTTATACTGTGATGAAATCTTTAGAAATATGTTAGTGTACGATAAAGAGAGGATTTATCGTATAGTTCTTAAACATATTCACGATTAAATGATACATCATTACAAGATGATGATATTTATTGAGTGGAGGTTGTTGTGCGCCATATGGATTGACTATCCTCTTAACCAAGGAGTGTGGTAATACTAGTATAGCATACAGGTGAGATGTAGAGTACATCATCACTGAATAAGTGACTCACCCACTGAGCATTCTGCTGTCAAGAGCTACTCGTGAAGCACATGGGTATAAGTATCCTTCAACCTGAGATCACTATAGTGACTTAAAAGTAACTCACTATGCTTTGGTGTCAGACTATCTGAATTTCTAATGCAGTGATAGAATTCTACTGGGTTCAGTCAAGTACTTATAAAATCTATGTGTGGATCAAGTTGGGATTGACCCTTTCAGATTATTGGAGTTGATGTTGAAGGAACCAGATCTAGGATTTCAGGTTAGATCTTGAAACTTTTTCAAGATCATACAGCGGAAGACTAAAATAAATCAAAATTTATTTTCTAAAATTAGAGAATCCCTAGATCTAAGATTCTATTACATGATTATTACATAGCATTAAATTAAAAATTAAATATATATATATACAGCATGAACTACTTGTTGATCATATCAACATGTTTCTATACTATATCTAATGTATGTATTAAATAATAGATCAGATCTATTACCTTGCAAGTTAGACATTCTAACCTCACTATCTGGGCTTGTGGATGATGTTGCAAGCCACACATATGTCCGACCTCTAGGAGTCATCCACACGAGCCCACGAATCTCGATCAAAAGTTCTGCTTCAGAAAATCAGCATAGTATACTAGTACTGCGCTGATCCTTCTTTGATGGTTGATCAGGTGCCTCCTTCTTCTTGATTTAGACTCTTCCAAAAATAAAAATATGAGGAGGAGTTTCAAATCTGAGATGCTCTCAGAAAACTCAAGATGAAGGGAGGAAAGATATGAAAACAAACAACCCTAGAAGAAGACCCTCTTCTTCTTCTCATTTCTCTCTCTACACACCCTATCTGTGTCTATTATATCTCCATGACCCAAAGGTCTTTCTCTCTAATTTTTGGATGACCCAAAGGTCTCTTAAATCTCTATCTTTTTCAAAAATTTTATAAAGAAACTCATTTTATACAGAGAGATATGATAGAGTCCTTGTCTAGGTCAAATACCTAGTCAAGGCTTATCCAAACATGGCAAGATAAGGGGCGTCCAACTCTTGAGCACCTCCTCCTTATTTTTGTATATGGATTATCAGAAAAGGGTTCATAATATGTACCCTAAAATCCATAAAAATTTCAAAAAAAAATTGGATAAATTTGGTGCAAAATTGAAAGAGTTTTGGATTTCTAAAACTCTATCTCATAGAATTCGAAATCCAAACTTATTCCTCTTTGATTTGATCCAAACCACCTTCCATATAAGAAAGAAGATAGGAAACCTTTTGTGAACGTGGGAGATACCTGGGAGAGGGCTTTTGTCACACAAAATAAGAGGAGATTGACGTTGAATGAGAGAGAGGGCGTGGGGAAGGCTTATGTGGCGCAAGGTGGAATCCTAGTCTTACTAGGATTCTATCTTATGACTTGTTTTAATTTGGTTTCTCAAATCAAATCAAACCAAAATTAGATCAACCCAATTAAAATAGGTCTTAACCCAATTAAGAACCTAATTTAATCAGATTAAATTAGATTTAAATCTGATTTAATTTTTTAATCAAATTAGAAATTAGATTGACCCAAGTCCTAGTTGAACTAGGACTAATTTTTTCTTGCACTTGGCTTATCCAATAAATCAATTGAACTTGATCCAATCAAGACCAAACTAAATTTAATTAAATCATATTTAATTAGACTTAATCTCAACCTATTGGCTTAATCAAATTAAGCCAATTAGCAATCGAATTGCTAATCGATCCTCCTGCAACACTTGCACTGGGTTAAATGTCAATCGTATTGATCATTTAACCCTAGAACGATTCTTAATCATTGATCAACCATCCGATCAAATCATGAACTATAATGTGTATGACCTTATAGGTTCGAACCTAAGCTGATAGTACGGGAACAAATTTTTGTACCAATCGAAGTGACCATCTAGCAATGGTACCCGACGACCAGATAGGTCGAATGTGTAGAACAACATCCTTAAAACCCATACGGATATAGTTTTCATATAATTCATCCCCTTAACCAAAATGATCATAGGATATTCCAAAGTTCAACTATCAACTCTGATCAGGTTGTCCACATTGTATTTCAAAATATCAAATCCATCTGATGGATTACCCTGGCCAAGATTTTGCTAAATTAAAATACAGCGAGTCATTCTTCTCCAACACTTGGAGTGGTCAATCCCATCTCGATCACACTCTGACTTTGTAAATACTTGACTGTGCCCAAAAGCCTTCCATCCTTAAATTAAAAATTCAGTTAGTCTAGTACCAAAGCATAGTGAGTTGCTTGCAAGTCACTGAGGCGATCTCAGGTCTAAGGGACACTTATATCTATATCCCATCAGAGATATTCTCGACAGCAGAATACTCTGAAGTTGGTCACGTTCAATGATGATGTACCAGTACATCTCACCTGTATGCCATACCAGTGTCTCCACACTCTTTGGTTAAGAGGACAACCAACCCATATGGCCTACAGCGACCTATGGTTGATAGAAGCTGTCATCCTTATTAACAGCCTATCATTTGGTCGTGAACTGTTTTAAGAACTAATCGATAAATCCTCTCTTTATCAAATCTAAATAGTCCTAAGGACTTCATCATAACAATGGAGTTCATTAAAAGATGAAAGCTTATGATGAAAATATCAAATATATTTTATTTATTAACAAATCAATTACAATACTTGGTTGCTTAACCGTCAACAACTTGACGATTGGCTTTTTGGGATACATTTCTCAACAGATGTATCGTTATATTTCAATTTAGTAAAATCTTAGTTAGGATAATCCATGAATGAATTTGAAAGATTGAAATATAATATGGATGAAGCAATCTCGGTTGACGGTTAACCTGAGACCATCCTAGAGTATTTAGGATCAAAAAAATGAATTATGCAGTAACCATGTGCATGAATTTTAAAAAATTCTTTTATAATAATTTGACTTATTTAGGTATCAGAAATCATTACTAGATGGTATCTCAATTAGTGCAAGAATTGATTTCTATGCTACCAGCTTAGTATTTGAACCTATGGAATCACACACACAAGTCAGATATCATAGAAAAATATTGACCTATGTTTATATGTCCAATTTGAAAGTACTTGACTTGATTGTACATATAAGCTAACTTGATTAAGAATTAAGTTATGGGTTAAATAGGATTGAAGAGTTGACTATGTCTAGCTAGCACTACACATGAGGTTCAGGTTCGATCCCGGAGATGAACAGTTTTTGATCTATAATCCATAGAGCATATGAAAAATTAAATTTTAGTACTAATTAATTTTAGATTAGATCTAAATTAATTAATCTTAATTGAATCCAAAATTGTAAGTTAGACTTAGTATAAAAGTCTTAAAGAGTTTGAGATTGACAGTTTTTAAAAATTATTTCAAACCAGCTTCGAATTAGATTTGAATCAGACCTATTTTGAATGAGATATAAGGAATCCTACTTGTACTGAGAATCTTCTCTCTTATGGGCTGACCAACACCTAGAAGCTTTCTCATTGTGGGCATCCCATGTGGATGAGGGATTGGGTGCAATATGGTTGTCATATGTGATGGCAATACTATCTTATGTAGGAGTCCTTCTTTCATGTGTATTAGACTGATTCAAAGTATATTTGAGTTAGAAGTTTTATATTTATTAGATAATAAGATTTATCTATAAATAGAGAGGGTCTCTACTAATGAAAATATAGCAAACAAATTAGATTGAGAGAAGAGAGAAAGAGAGAGAGAGACATAAGAAGAGAGAAGCCCTTCCTTCTTCTCCTTGGCCTCTCTCCTTTGGTGCCGCCCCTCCTCCCTTATCGTAGGCCCTCCTATGGGTGTTCTCCTTATTGGTGTGAGGTATCAGTACCTCTCCTCCCTCATTTGATTGAGTTACGAAGGTGACTCGATCAGAGTTCATCCTATTTTTCTGTGTTGTTTGGTGTGTATGCGAAGTAGAGGGTCTGCATATCCAGACCTTCATAAAGAATTATTTTAGATTTTTAAAGATTTAATCTCTAGTTATATTGCTAATCAGATAAGGATTTGATTTTTATTCATATAGATTAATAAAAAAATTTAGATGCAACCTGGGCTATCCGAAGAGAAACAGTTTTCTTTCTCTTCAATTGGTATTAGAGCAGGGTTGAAATACATGCATACATATCTAAATTTTTTTAAATTATTTATATATTATATATAATTAAATTTTTTATGAGATATTAAATATAATTTAAATCTATTTATATAAAATTTTTGATCTGATTTTGATTGGATTAGATGAGCCTAATCAATTGTTGATTGAGGTTGTTATAAGATTGTTATAACAAAATTTTACTATTGCTGAACTTTTAATGAAATAATAATGTAAATTAAAATTTATTTTAAATTTATTTTAATAAAATTTTAATATTATTATTTTTATTATGAAGTGGGCTTATTTTAGATCTAAATTAGTTCTGTTTTGATGGATATCTAGGTCTGAATCCTATCAAAATTCAGCACTGCATAAAAATATATTTTATCAAAAATTTATCCCTTATGCATTCATGTTTGCATCTAATTAATTTTTTATATGATATCAAATCTAAAATTAATATTTTATAATCAATATAAGATATGTTTTAGTTTTGATATGATATATATGATGTATCAAATCTAATTAGATTAGATGAAGAACATGATTGATAAAAGCAAAGATATGTTCATGATATAAAATTATTTTATCAATAATTGCATGTTGATATGATTACATATGATATTAAATTTCAGATATTAGTAGCCTAGTACTCGGATTGATGAGATCATTAGATTATTCGGTCATAAGAGATCGAAGAGATTAATCTCTCTTTTGCCTATTCGATGGGTTCTGTTATGATGTGTAGGATATTGTTGTGATCCAGTTTCATGAAGAAGAAAAGTGAATAGATTTTTATAAATTATTTTGATCATAAATATATTTAGATTAGATCTAAAGTGATTTATAATTTATTATAATAAGATAAAATTTAGATATAAAATTATTTTAGATCTGAATAGCATATTACATAAGATGTAATTGATATTGATCTAAAAGTTATCATGATACATGAGATGTATGTATGAAGTTTAAATCATACCTATGCATGTTTAATTGTTAAATATATTATAAAAATTTATTTTCATGAATTGAAATATATAGTATATTTCACCTAAAATCTTAGTAGAATAGTTCTACCGACTGAAATACATGTTTCACATACTTAATTTTGAATTAAGCTTTGAATGATTTAGATTTGAGAATTGAAGATCATTAAGACACCACATAAATCGATAGGTAAAGGGTTAGCTTGAATCAGATCCTTCTAATGAGTTAGACCTAGGGTTAGAAATACATATGGACCAAGTAGAAAAATTGGTTAAATCTAATCAAGTGTTGAATTAGACTAGGTCAGAATTTTTCTAGATCAACCTCAATAGTTGAAGTTTGATCAAGTTCATATTTTTGACCTAATAAATGGACCATGATCATGGCTCCATAGTTGAGCTCGAATCTTCTGAGAATCAAATCAAAATAATTAATCAGTTGGTATCTAAAAAAAGTTTGATAGATTCGATCAAGTAACTTTTAATTGAGAGCTATTCACCTAGATGCATCAACGATGAGTTAAGGGCACATCTATCCAACTGATCTCATTTATCTGACCAACATGGTAGATTATGTTTTGATTAGATCATTAGTCAATTCATACAGACCTATGCCATTAAGGTGAATCAGTGTGATTGATTTAGGTATCTTTAGACTAGCTTGTGTCTAATCTCCTATATGACTTGGTGAAGTCATGAGAGGATTTGCAGCTTGCAAGTCATCTTCTCTTATTCTCAAGATCAATGAAATTAAATCTTCTAAATTATTAGATCTATAAAATGATAGAGTTATGAGATAACTTGGTCATAGCCTCCCATGAAGTTGCATGATAATGAGTCCAATATTTCAAATAGATATTGGAGGTGCCACACGACTAGTATCTATTATGTATTAGAATTATCATTCATCATATGACCATCATGATGTACCTTCAGATCAATGCTCAGGTTAGCCGAGCCATACTTGAGCCTGGACATCCATTTGTTAGATGTACTTGATGTTGTCATGTTAATAGTTGGACCTAACCAGAATTTTCAATGGAGGGCCACATGCCTGCTGAAGAAAAGTCTGGAGAAAAACCTAATTGCTAGAAGTTATTTGGAGAAACAATTGATTATGAACCTACCATGGATGCACTAGTGTTGGCCAAGCCATACTTGGATCCGAATACAGTCTGTGTGGATTCTAGTACCCACTACAAAATTAATATAATTTTTCGAGTTGGAAGTAGAGGCTACCAATTCGTAAAAAATAGTGGAAGGACCTTTAGACTAAAGTCCATATCTTTAGGATTAAAAGTACTTCATATACTAATAGATTTATATTTTTTCTTTCAGTTATGGCCAACATACTATCTCTTCGTACACTGTTGGACAGCGATAAGCTCATCAAACCCTACTTCGATAGCTGGTATCAAAAGTTGAAGATTGTCTTGGAGCATGAAAAGATTTTATATGTCCTTATGGATGAGACACCTGAAGAACCTGCAGTCAATGCTCCTCATGCTATGAGAGACACTTACATGAAGTGGCTCAATGACCATACGACTGTGCATTGCGTGATGAGGGCAGCTATGAACGATAAATTTAGCTGTAAGTTTGAGGATGCGCAACCAGAGGAGATCATTCAAATATTGAATGAGTCCTTCAGCACCTCTGAAGATGTGGAGAGATACAAAACCTCCAGCATAGTATTCAATGCCTGTATGCGAGAGGGGGCTTCAGTCATCGATCATGTACTGTACATGATTGAGCAGATTGAATGTCTTAGCAAACTTGACTTTCTATTGCATGAACAATTAGACAAGGATACTATTCTCAATTCACTACCAAAATCCTATCCACCTTTCTCAGTCATTATAGAATGATGAAGTCTGTAGTGAACACCATGGTTTGTTAGAGTTACTACAGACTTTTGAGAAGGATCACCAGCTCCAAAAAGAGCCAGTGAATTTAGTGGGAGATTCATCAGTAGATTATCGATCCTCTCAGAGAGAAAAGAAAAAAAAGTACAGAAATCTCATGCCACCAATCCTAAGCCGAGCAAAATATCAAAAGTTGACAAGAGCAGGCAAAGTACTTCTTCTACAAGAAGCTGGGTCATTGGAAGAGAATTGTCCTGCTTACATAGCCACTCTTGACCCGACAGGCCTAAAAACAAGAGAAAGAAGTAAGTGGTTGCTTCACAACATACTTATATGATAACTCTTTGTAATTTCACTATTTGTGATACTATTATCTGGGTAGTGGATACTGGAAGTCCTATTAATATATACAATTCGTTGCAAGGACTATAGGTAAGTAGAAAGTTTAGAGAGGGTGAGTGGTTTCTGAATATTAGAGATGAAAGTCTTGTTCCAGTTCTGATCTTGAAAACTTGCAGCTTGTCTTCGAGTCCAGTAGTGTCATATTGGATAATTGTTATTATTGTCTCTTCTTTTTAATGAATGTCATCTTTATAGGTCTTTTGGCCAAACATGATTTCAAGTTTATAATAAAAAATAATTTTTGTGATATTATTATGAATGATACTATAATTATGCATGGATAATTAAAATATGGCATATACATAATATCACGGTCTGTTAGTGTAATGTACACAGTCAGCAAATGTCCTAAGTTAGATAATATCAGTGAATCCTACTTTTGACATTGTAGGCTTGATCATATGAACAAGAATAGGATTGACAGGTTAATCAAGAAATGTGTCTTTGAGATAGATGATTGTGAATCATTACCTACTTACGAATCCTATCTACTTGGTAAGATGACTAAGTCACCTTTTAAGAAAAATGATGAAAAAGCCAGCGATGTCCTAAGTCTAATACATACTGATGTATGCGTATCTATGAACATAAGTGCCAGAAGAGAATACTACTACTTTATTATGTTTACAGATGATCTATCGAGGTATGAATATATCTATCTTATGAAGCATAAGTCAGAATTATTTGAAATATTCAAACGATTCCATACTGAAGTAGAGAAATAGATTGAAAAGAGTATTAAAATTTTTTGATCAGATCGAGGTGGTGAATACCTCATCAGTGAGTTTCTGACATATCTAAAAGAGAATGGGATTTTCTCATAGTGGAGCTTTCCTAGAACACTACAACATAATGAGGTATCTGAGAGGAGAAATCGAATCTTATTAGACATGGTCCAATCTATGATGGGTTTTGTGAGTCTACCAATCTCTTTTTGGGGATATGCTATAGAAACTTCCTGCTATATTTTGAATAAGGTGCCGAGCCAGTCTATCGATAAAACTCCATATGAGATATGGATTGGGCATAAGCCGGTGCTTTCACACCTTAGGGTCTAGGGGTGTCCAGCTTATGTCAAGTGTTTAAAGGTAGTAAGCTTGAACCGAAGTCCGATAGATGCTTGTTCGTAGGATATCCAAAGAAAACTAAAGGATACTACTTCTATCTTACTGCAGAACAAAAAGTATTTGTCAGCAGCCAGGCAGTCTTTTTGGAAAAGAAGTTTCTTAGTGAAGAAACTAATGCCTATAAAGTTGAACTTGATGAAATTTATAAGGTGGAAGGACCGACACACACAGAATTAAATTTGATTAGAGAATCAAATACGGAGCCAGTAAAGGCATTAATAAAGAGATCTGGTAGAGTACCGTATCAGTCGGACAGATATTATGATTTTTTGATCCAAAATAGTGATCCCATTGAACTTGATGAGAACGATGAGGATTCGATTACCTATATGGAGGCCATGCAAAGGTCTGACTCTCAGAAATAGCTTGAGACCATAAAGTCTAAGATGGAGTCTATGGAGATCAATGGTGTATGGATACTAGTTGATCCATCTGAAGGGATAGAACCCATAGGATGTAAATAGATTTTAAGAGGAAAAGAGGAGTGGACGGGAAGGTAGAGACTTATAAATCTCGTCTAGTTCTCAAGGGTTACTGTCAGCATTATGATATTGACTATGATGAGATATTCTCTCCTGTGGCAATGTTCAAGTCCATCTGGATTATGCTTGCTATCGCTGCATACTTAGATTATGAGATCTGGCAAATGGATGTCAAAATTATTTTTCTTAATGGAGAGTTGGAAGAAGAGGTGTATATGATACAACCTGAAGGGTTCACATCCACAGAAAGTATGCAAGCTGAATTGGTCTATTTATGGACTTAAGTAAGCATCTAGGAGTTGGAACATGCATTTTAATAAGGTGATTAAGATATATGACTTGTTAGGAATGAAGAAGAACCTTGCATCTACAAGTGGGCTTTCGATTCTGTAGTCATCTTTCTTGTGCTGTATGTGGATGACATACTGTTACTAAAAAATGACATTCCGACTTTGTAGAGTGTGAAGCTATGATTATCATCATAGTTCTCTATGAAGGACTTGAGAGAAGCATCCTACATCCTAGAGATGAAGATCTATAGGGATAGATTTAGAAGGTTGCTTGGATTGTCCCAATCCATGTACATCGATATCTTGTTGAAGCAGTTCAATATAGATAATTTTAAAAGAGATTATCTTTCGATAGGC
The DNA here is from genome assembly GCF_000442705.2 of Elaeis guineensis. Taxonomy (NCBI): domain Eukaryota; kingdom Viridiplantae; phylum Streptophyta; class Magnoliopsida; order Arecales; family Arecaceae; genus Elaeis; species Elaeis guineensis. The sequence continues at coordinate 35,087,820 of NC_026001.2, read as the reverse complement.
CATGAAATTACTCTTTTCAGGAAGAATTATCCTACAACTCCTGAAAAAAGAGAGTATATGAGTAGAATAGCATATACTTCGACAGTGAGATCTATCATGTATGCTATGACGTGTACTAGGTCAGATGTGGCCTATTCACTAGGGGTAGTGAGTAGGTACCAGTCTGATTTGGATGAGAAATATTGAAAGATTGTGAAAGTAATTCTTAAGTATTTGAGAAATACTAAAGACCAATGGCTTATCTATGGAGACACTGACCTTAAACTTGTGGGATATACTGATTTAATTTTCAGTCAGATTATGATGACAGCAGAAGCATATCAGGCTATGTATTTACTTTGAATGGAGAAGCTATTTACTGGAAGAGTTCTAAGCAACATATTGTGGCTGATTCTATATGCGAAGTGGAATATAATGCTGCATCGGATGCTACAACATATTCTGTGCTGCTATCACCTGGTATGAGAGATCGTGAATTGAGATGACATCGAGTATCAGAAGATCGATGGAAAGAAGAACGTAGCCGACCCCTTCACTAAAGCTCTCGAGATCAAAGAGTTTGATGACTTCAAATAAAAGATGGGTATAAGATATTACCCCAATTGGCTTTAGTCCAAATGGGAGTTGTTGAAAATTATGTCCTAAAATCAATCTTGTGACGATTGAGTTCAGCTTTGTATATGAATTATTGATTAATGAATAATAGTTATTCTAGTATTTTTTATCACAAAGTTATATCTTCCTTGAACTCTTGTGCATGATGAAGTCCTTAGAATTATGTTAGTGTAGATAAAGAGAAGATTTATTATATAGTTCTTAAACATGTTCGCGACTAAATGATACGTCATTACAGAATGATAATGTTTATCAAGTGGAGGTCGTTGTGTGTCATATAAATTGGTTGTCCTTTTAACTAAGGAGTATAGTGACACTGGTATGGTATATAGATGAGATATAGGAGTATATCATCATTGAATAAGTGACTCACTTGCTGAGCATTCTGCTGTCCAGAGCTGCTTGCGAAGCACATGGGTGTAAGTATCCTTTAGACCTGAGATCACCATAGTGACTTGAAAGCAACTCACTATGCTTTGATGTCGGACTATCTAGATTTCTAATGTAGTAACGAAAGGCTACTGGGTACAGTCATGTACTTTAGAAGTCTGTGTGTGGATTAAGATGGGATTGACCCCTCTGGATTATTGAAGTTGATATATCACTGTATTTCAATTTAGTAAAATTTTGACTAGGATAATCCATGAGATGATTTTGAAAGGATAAAATATAATGTGGATGAACAATCTCGATTGACAGTTAACCTGAGACCATCCTAGAGCATTCAAGATCAAAAAGATAAATTATGCGATAACCATATACATGAGTTCTGAAATATTTTTTTGTGATAATTCGATCTATCTGGACATCGAAAATTATTGCTAGATGATATCTCGATTAGTGTAGAAATTGATTCCTGTGCTATCGGCTTAGTATTTGAATCTATGAAATTACACATAAAAGTCAAACACTATAGGAGAGTTTTGGTCTATATTTATATATCCAATTTGAAAGTACTTAATTTGATTGAACATATAAACTAACTTGATTGAGATTAAGTTATAGGTCAAATGGGATTGAAGAGTTGACTATGCTTAACTAGCACTATACATGAGATTCAGGTTCGATTCTGGAGATGAACAGTTTCTGATCTACGATCCATGAAGCATATGAAAGATTAAATTTAAGTACTAATTAATTTTAGATTAGATCTAAATTAATTAGGTTTAATTAGATCTAAAATTTTAAATTAATTTGGTATAAAAATTCTAAACTATTTGGGATTGATAGCCTTTCAAAATTATTTCGAACCAGCTTCGAATTGGATTCGAATCGAACCCATTTTAGATGAGATATGAGGAATCCTACTTGCACTAGAAATCTCCTCTCTTATGGGCCGACCAACACCTGAAAGCTTCCTCATTATGAGCATTCCATGTGGATGAGTGATTGGGTGCAATGTAGTTGTCATATGTGATAGCAATACTATCTCATGTAGGAGTTCTTCTTTCATAAGTATTATTCTGATTCAAAGTATGTTTGAGTTAGAAGTCCTATACTTATTGGGTCATGAAATTTATTTATAAATAGAAAGGGTCTCTACCTATGGATATATAGCAAATAAATCAGATTGACAGAAGAGAGAAAGAGAGAGAGAGAGGCGTGAGAAGAGAGAAGCCCTTCCTTTTTCTCCTTGGCCTCTCCCCTTTGGTGCTGCCCCTCCTCCCTTGCCGTGGCCCTCTTGTGGGTGTTCCCCTTGCTGGTTGAGGTATCACACCAGCACCTCTTCTCCCTTGTTTGATTGGGTTGCGAAGGTAATTCGATCAAAGTTCATCCTGCTTTCCTATTTGTCTAGCATGTATGCGGAGTAGAGGGTCTGCACATCCAGGCCTCCATGAAAGATTGTTTCAGATTTTTAAAGATTTGATATCTGATTCCACTACTAATCTAGTAAGGATTTGATCTTTATTCATGTAGATTAATAAAAAAATTTTAGATGCAACTTGGACTATCCGAAGAGAAACAGTTTTTCTTTCCTTCATCACCATATCCAAAACACCCCATATAAGGATCAGAGAATCAAGCTAAAGAATGAACCAAAATATAGATTCATATACACAAGGTACTATGGTGATTTTAGATCTAAGGATCACTTGTACAACTCTCACTAGAGAATAATTTGCTAACATGCAAATAAGGCTCCATCAGATGTTCTCTTGTAGGTCAATTCAATGAACTCATTTTCTAATGAGCACCCACATCCTTATATTAGTGTCACACATAAGTGGTTGTGAGATCAACTATCCCCTCCATCGAGCATACTTAGAATGTGCTACTTTTCGATGTCATTGATTTCCAACTTAATGAACCAACGATTGAGATTATTTTAGATTAAAGCCATCAATGATTTAGGTCTCACTGATATGATCTCATCATGGCCCTAAAATTATTATCTTAATCTATGGGACTCATTATAATCTTAAATAAGTATAAGATGCAGTATATAATGAATCAAAGATGCCTAACTTTATTAATAAATAATGTCAAATACATGAGTTTGGAAGATACAATATAGAAAAATATTTCATCCATCACATATGCAATTGGCTTGTAGGATATTATTCTTTCAATCTCCCTCTTGCATTAAAATCAATTGTCCCTGTACTTAATGCCTATGCAATCTAGATAGCGATCAAACTGCTGCAATAATAAGGTCTTAGTGAACGGATCTACTATATTATTCTTGATGTCAACTTGCTCAATGATCATATCGCATTTTTTGACTATCTTCCAAATGAGGTGGAGCTGCGACTACAACGGAACAGGATATTAGCGATTTAAAATATTCATCGCTAATTCTATATTTTCATCGATAATAGTTATTAGCGATGAAATTATCGTTGCTGATATTTCATCATAAATAATGGCATCATTGATAATTTTTTATGATAAAATTTTTTTGTCATCAATCATCGATATTATCGATCAAAAATTTTCGTTGTTAAAAAAAGCTATTTTTTGAAAACTATTCACGATAAAAAATTTTCATCATAAAAAAATAATTTATAATGAATTATTATGTTGCTAATAAAAATAATTTAAAAAATTATTTATGATGAAATACTTTTATCGCTATTAATTTAATTAAAATTTTTTATAAAATTTAAATTTATAAAAAATATATCAGCGATGTAAAAGTTTCATCGCAAATATGATAATTGCCTATGAAAATTTTTATCATTAGTAAATTAGTAATTATTTGCGATGAAACTATTTTCATCATTAATAATTTAATATAAGATTTTAATATTTTTGAATTTATTAAAAGATTATTTACGATCAATTATTTTCATCTCTAATAGGTTTTTTGGTGACCAAAATTTCATCAAAATTAATTCTATTGCTAAAAATTTATACATAATTTTTTTTAAAATAATTTATGAATATATATTTTTAATTTATATTTATATTATTTTTTATTTATAATCTATAAAATAAAAATAAAAAATTTACATAAAAAATTTATAAATAAATTTTATTATTTTATTATATTAAATTAAAATTACAAGTGGTCTGAAACAAAAATAAAAAGCAATATAAAGAGGTCGTCAAGTATCGGCATCTACATAAGGAGAACGGGCTAGGGAAAGAGAGTGTTCAGAAGAGCTCAGACCGGCCTGCTGCTGCCTCATCAATTGCATCATCTACTCTATCTGTGCCATCTGCTCCATTATTTGGGTCTGGAGCAGTTAGTACTCATCGATGCATGCAACCAACTCATCAGCTCAATGCTCGGTCTGCTATCGATCCTCAATAGCTTGCCTCTATATCTCCACCAGTCAAGCATCACGGACAGCATGGATGTCAACCCAGGATGAGCGTGAGGATGAGGGAGCACTTATCCCATGCCCTAGACCCCTAACATAATTGAATCTTATACCAAGTACCTGATCATAGATCTCATCATTTGTGGGCACAATTGAGCCCTCAAGGATAGGCTGGGTCTGATGCCTATCATACAATCTTAAAAATTAAAGTTATAGCTATTTTAATTTCATACTAAAAATCAAACTGTAAATGAAAAAAATAATTAAAAAATTTTACAAAAACTCCTGGCACCCCATCATCCACTCCCCTGACTGTCGCTGGTGGATTCGCTAGGAGATATGTTGGGTTCTGACCATACAGTGAAAAGTAATTTTTAAAATTTTAAAATTAAATAAGTCAATAGCTTTAACAGTTAAAACTATCGAGCCGAAATTCAAATCCTTAAATCATCTTGCCGACGTCGATCAAAATAAAACAAGCATGCAAAGGAATAGAATTTTTTACTTTCACCAAAAAGACAATATGGCATATTGGTGATCTCCATAAGACTCCAAAGTAGAAGCCCTCCAATGGTGATCCACATGAAAGTGGGCCAAGGTCCTTCCTAACCGGTGCACAGCCACAGCCTTGTCTTCTTAAGAATACTGTCAGCTTCGAACTCGAGGAATGATTACATCAAAGCTCAATTGCTTTCGATCTTACCACCAAAATTATGCCAAGAAGACACTCTTTAGAATCTCACAACCTAGGATTTGATTTTGAGCTCCAACACATAGAAAAAATTAAATCTTAGGGCACACTAGCAACACTTGCTAATTCTCTCACCACCCTTCTTACAACTTTTGCCACTCAATTTTTTTTATTTTATTTTTATTTTTTTTAAATTTTTTTTTATTTATACACCATTTATCTCTAGTTTCCATCCAAAAATCTAGTACTTGGGCAATATGGGATGTCCTATTTAAATAAGGGACTAAGGGACCTGAGAAGGACCAAGGGGCACCAACCTTTGGCGCTCCACTTTCTCACATGGTGAATAAATTCATCGTGTATAATTTTTTGGTGTAGGAGAGTCTTTACATAGAAGGACTCCTCCTCTTCTATATCTCATAAAAATTTTATTAAGAATTGGCATTAAATCATAAGAGATCTGGTTGAGTATTTAAGGCAACGCATTAAGATAAGAGCCTTCATGAAGAAGGACTCTTCATCTTTACATGCTAAAAAGAGGTGGGTGGCATTAATATTTTGGTGTGGCATCTGGTGGGCACAGAGGAGTCCTTATCTACTTAAAACTATTTCAAGTTGGATAAGAATCCAATCAAAATAGACCCAATCCCATTATGTCAAAGATAATTAGTTTAGGTTAGCTCAAACACTTTGATCTAAACCAATTTTGAAACTTGGATTAATACAATGTGCTAGCATATCAAATTAACTCTAAAATTTTATATTAAATATTAATTAAATTAGACTAAGATCAAATTCTAAAGTATGTGACCTATTGGATTCTAAATCTAGCCAGCAGTAGACTCAGATTTTTGATGTAATCCTAATCCAATCAGATTAGGTCACCCGAAGAGTCCCAATCAACTAGGACTCTTCTTAATTGATGTTGCCCAGCTATGCAACCCAAGAGGGGGGGTGAATTGGGTTTCTAAAAATTTTAAGCCCAACAAATGACTTATGAAGAACAAAACAATGGCTTTAAATCAATATTAATTAACTAAAGCAGTATTGCAAGGATATAATAAAGAAATAAGATAAAGCGATAAAGCACACCACAAACACAAGGATTTATAGTGGTTCGGTGCTAACCTTGCACCTACGTCCACTCCCCAAGATCCCACTTGGGAATTTTAATCCACTATCCTTTGTATTCAACCCGAATACAAAACGTCGGAAACTCCGACACTAGCTATCCCAAGCTAGAATACAGGACGTCGGAAACTCCGACCCTAGCTATCCCAAGCTAGAACACTTGTTTCCCGGGTACAAGCCAACCCAAAACACTCCGATTTCAGGTTCGGATCAACCTTTCCTTGTTTTGGAAATCCTCCAAAAACAAAAGCAAAAACTCACAAAGAGTAAGAATATTTAGAGCACAGATGAATACAAAAACAGCTCCTTAAATGAGCAAATATAACAATAAAAACTTTACTCAAATGAAGAACCCCTTTTTCAGATTTTCTCAAGATGAATGAACGGTTGAACGCTTGAGAAGAGGTTGATTGTTGATTGAAGATCTCTTGAAAGCTTTGAACGATCTCTAGATCAAGGTTGAAACGATAGGCGTGAAGAATTCTCTCCTTGAAAGATCTTCCTTTTCTCTTTCACAATCTCTCTGGTATATTGTGGATCCTCTCTCTTTTTCTCTATGGATATTTCGTTGATCTCAGGCTTTTTCTTGCAAATTTCGGATCCTCTCTTCTGTTCTTCTCTTTTTCCTCTCTTTTCTTCACTTATTTGATTTCACGTTTGATCCGCTATTTAATCTGCAATTTCTTTCATCATTTAAAGCATTTTGTAGCATTAGAAGCAAGAGAAAACAATTTAGGCAGATAAAGAGCCGTTAGAGGATTTTTAGGAAGCATAAATGGCAATTAAAACGGGCAAAAAAATAGCCGTTGCTGACATTTCCCATCGCAGGGGTCGACTCATGAGTCGACTCATGCTTCAGGAGTCGACTCATGAGTCGACTTCTGTTGCAACAAACCAGAAGATCTGATTTCTGGATTTTTCGGCTCAAATCAGCAGAGGTCGACTCATGAGTCGACTCATGCCTTGTGGGTCGACTCATGAGTCGACTCACAGGTCGTGCCAAGCCAAAAATCCAGCGTGCCATGGGAATTTTTTTCGTGCCATTCAGCTCATAGTGCCATGAGTTGACTCATGAGTCGACTCATGCACTTCAAACCTTCATAACTTCAAAAATATTAGTCCAAACACAATGAAATTTTCATCAATAGATTTCAAATCATTTGTTCTACCAAATGATATTATCAAATCAGGATTTTAGCAAAATTACGATTTTGCCCTTGAAGAGCATAAGGACTTTTTCAATTGTTTGTATCCCTTCAATCTGCTTTGTAATCATCAAAATCAATCTAGGAGCAACAATCTCCCCCTTTTTGATGATGACAAAACATATGAACAAAAATATTTATGTTAATGCATTAATTTCAAAAGAATCCATTATGGGTGTATATGCTTGAAAAGAGTATGATTCTTTTGGCATGTAATATAAATGCAAAAATAGTTTGTCCATTTTCTTAAAGATTTGAAAAGGGTATTAGATCATTTTGAGTTCAAGATATTTCAGAGCAAGAGAAGATAAATAACTTTTTCTATGTATCAGAGCAAAAATAATTTTTACAATGATATCAGAAAAGATTTTATAATGTATCAGAGCAAGAAAATTTTTAATGTATCAGAGAAAATTTCATACAGTATCAGAGCAAATGTTATAATATTTTAGAGAAACCTTCACACTGTATCGGATCAAATGTTATCATGTATCAGATCAAGTTGAAAGAAATTGTAGGATGAATCAGAGTAAAACAAATTTCTTATTGATGTCTCAAGGTGAGTAAAATTTCAAAAGCAAGTTTGAATATCAGAGCATATATATAAAAAATACTTATTTGCATTGTACTCATGATTTTTCTTTTGATGGATTAAAGTTCTGTCTGATACCAAATTTCTCTGTCTGATACCAAATTTCGATACCAAAATTTCTCAAAGTTTTGTTTAATCTTTCAATGCTTGTTTTTGTCTAATTTCTCCAATATTTGTTTAATTTCTTCAATATTTGTTTTAATTTAATTTCTCCCCCTTTTTCTCATAATTTAGGGTTTTGCTTTTTGTCTAATTTCAATTTTTGTTTAATTTTAATTTCTCTCCCTTTTTGACATCATCAAACATAGTTAACTCTTTCTTTTCCTTTTCTGAAAATATTCTTTAATTTCTTCCTCTTTAGAGTTTTTCACAGATGTTTGCTCCCCCTTAATATAGCAATTATCAATAGCAAACAACAATAAGTAGAAGATAATATTTCAACAGATGTATCGGAGATTGAAAATATAATCATTACAAAGAGGTAGAAATATAGGTAAAAGATGATTCCATTAATATCATAATTGTTTCATAAAATTCAACCAGCTAAATGTCAATACATGGCCCCAAGGTATAGATCCTAGAACAAGATACTAACTCCTAAGATCTAGATAAGTCAATGATCAGAGTCATCAGATATAGGGTGAGGAGATGATGGATCAGAAGTGCGTCCTCTACCCCGTCTGCCTCTGCCACGAGTGGAGGTGATGGCACGAGCAGGAGAACGAGATGAACTAGGTGGCTGAGAACGCTGAGATGCTAGGGACTGAACAGAAATGGTGAGTCTAATAGAATCAAGTACGTTCAGTGCTCTGGAAATAGATTGAAGTAGAGCAGTGAACTGGGTGGTAGCATGCTCACTCGATCCTCTGATCTCTTTCCTCAGTAGCTCATATCCACCTTCTAGTGCTCCTCTGAGCCTTCCAGCCTCTGCAGTGAGGTCTGTGACCTCAATAGTAGACTCCTGTGGCTGGGGATGGGCCAATGCAAGGACTTGCCCCTGCAAGTCAAGAACTCTGCCAGTAAGTCTCCAGACTGTATCCTCAAGCTGCTGTATCCTGACGGACTGATCTGAAATCATCTGAAATATAGTGGAGATGTGGGGAGTAATGGTCTGATCAGAAGAAGTAGCTCCAGGTGCAAAAGAAGTACTACTCCACTGGCTAGACAACAAAGAAGCCACACGCTGAGATATATGCTCGATCTGATCGTCAGCCAGTCTGAACTCTGAATGAGGTGCTCTGCTCTCTGGCTGATACACTGGTGTGGGCATCCTAGTAAACTCAGAAGGGCCAGCCTCAGTATCATGAATGAACTGGGTATCTGGTGAAGCTGCCCTGAAATCATGTACAGGAGAAGATGGACCTTCTTCTTCTACTCTGCCTTCAGTTCTGTCTTCAGCTCTTTCCTCAGCTCTCTCCTCAGCTCTTTCTTCAGAGCCCTTGATCCAACCACCAACAGTCTTTGTAATTCCCATTCGGTGTAGGCTGTGTTGGTTGAAAGTGTCCACATGTGAGAGCTTGGTAGGTGTCTCCCCCTCACAGCTAACTCCAAACCTCCTAAAAACTCTAGTAAGGGCCATACCATAAGGCAAGTGTGCCTTGGATCTGTTCAAAGTTTCTCTCATGGCCTCTATCATAAGTGTAGGGAGGTTTAGGGGGGTCTGAGTGATGATATGAAACATGACACATACATCTCTGCCAGATAGTAAGTCATGTCTACCACTCCTAGGAAAGAATAGTTTTGTCACAATCTGATGCAGGACCCTCATCTCAATGGACAGTAGCTTTGCTTCCAATCTGTTTAAACTTCCTGAAAAATCTTCTCCTAAGATAATTCTGATCCCTTCTTCTTTAATTGGGAGTTCCATATATGAGTATCCTTCACTAGGCAACTGAAGTATCTCTCCCAATATCCTAGAATCCAAACAGATGTCAATCTCCTTTACAGTTGAAGTCACAGACCCGTTTCCATAATTTAGGTTCTGGTAGAACTCTCTGACTAGATCAACATAGGTGACTTCCTTAAGAGAGCAATAAAGTTCCCATCCTTGATTTTTGATCTTGGTAGCAAAAGTAAAGCCTTCTTTCTCAAAGAACCAAAAATCTATATTTTTCCCGGTTTCTACTTTTCTATCAGAAAGAAGATTTACACTGGGGCTTATGGAGGGTTGAGAGGGACCTTGAGCAGGTACTGAAGCTGGATTGGGAACAGTGGAAGACTGAGCATGCCTTTTCTTTCGGACAATTTCCTCAGGCTCTCGGATTGATTTCCTTCTTTGGGGAAGTTTCATCTTTGGAGCCATATCCAATAAGGTAGCAGACAAGAAGACTTGAATTCAGTGGAGGAGGGATCACAAAAGAGTAAAGAAGAATTTTGGTGGAGAAAAGAAGTAGATTTTGAATGAACGGTGAAGTTCTAGGGCACGTTCCACCCGTGCCTAACACTGCGAGAAAGCACAGAAAAATCCTTTTCAAGGTGGCGATTTTTGGTGGAGAGGAGGAGGGAGAATTGCCTCGAAATTAATCCTTGGATTTGGAGCAAAACAGAAGTTTGGAGAGGACGGCTTTCGGAAGGAAGACGACGAGAAGATGAGTCGTCTCATAAACAGGTTTCCCGTTTTAAAAACAATGAACCCGATGGAAGTTGGTGGGATTTACAAGTTTGCCATTGAGTCGACTCATGGGGGTCGACTCATGAAGTTCAGAAAATCAGGAAAAATGCAAATAAATTCCAAAAAAATTCAAAATTTTGGGAGAAAGAATTTTGCTCAATGATAAGTTTTTAGAGTGATAAACCTGAGCTTTTGGGACCAGGATAGATGTTGAAAATTGAGCTCTAAGAGATTTTGACATCTATTCTTTGGAAATTGAGAAATTTCAGACAAATGGATCTAGAATTCCTAGATTTCTCCTAATTTCACAGAATCTTTCCTCACTAAGGGCCTTTGTAAAGATATCAGCTAATTGATTTTCAGTGCAAACATATTCAAGAATTATATTTTTGTTTTGAACATGTTCTCTTATAAAATGATGTCTTATCTCAATATGTTTAGATCTTGAATGTTGTATTGGATTTTTAGATAGATTTATAGCACTTGTATTATCACATTTTATTGGTGTTTCATTAAGTTTGATTCCAAAATCTTCGAGTTGTTACTTAATCCACAAGATTTGAGCACAACAACTTCCGGCTGCAATGTATTCGGCCTCAGCCGTAGACAGTGCCACCGAATTTTGTTTCTTGCTAAACCATGAGATTAGGTTAACTCCAAGAAATTGGCAAGTTCCAATTGTGCTTTTTCTATCTAATTTACATCCAGCAAAATCAGCATCAGAATATCCTAACAAATTAATTTGTGAGTCCTTAGAGTACCATAACCCTATAGTTTGTGTACCATTTAAGTATCTAAGGATTCTTTTAACAGCATTCAAATGAGATTCCTTAGGATTAGATTGATATCTTGCACATAAGCAAACACTAAACATGATATCAGGCCTACTTGCAGTTAAATATAATAATGAGCCAATCATACCTCTATAGTATTTTAAGTCTACGCTTTTACCTTCATCATCCTTGTCAAGCTTACATGAGGGACTCATTGGTGTGCCAATTGGTTTGCAGTTCTCCATTCCAAATCTTTTGAGTAGTTCCTTGGTGTACTTGCTTTGGGTGATGGAGATTCCCTCTTTTGATTGTTTGATTTGGAGTCCGAGGAAGAAGGTGAGTTCTCCCATCATGCTCATCTCGAACTCTCCCTGCATAAGCTTAGCAAAGTCTTGACAAAGGGATTCATTAGTAGACCCAAAAATTATGTCATCAACATAAATTTGTATAATTAGCATATCATTTTGGTTTCTTTTAATAAATAGAGTTGTATCCACATTGCCTCTTGAGAAACCATTATTTAGTAGAAATTTGCTTAGCCTTTCATACCATGTTCTAGGTGCTTGTTTTAGACCATATAAAGCTTTATTTAATCTAAAGACATGATTGGGAAAAGCATGATTTTCAAATCCAGGGGGTTGTTCTACATATACTTCTTCAGAAATATATCCATTTAAAAATGCACTTTTAACATCCATTTGAAATAGTTTGAATTTCATAAAGCAAGCATAAGCAAGTAGAAGTCTAATGGCTTCTAATCTAGCAACAGGTGCAAAGGTTTCATCAAAATCAATTCCTTCTTCTTGATTATATCCCTTAGCAACCAGTCTTGCTTTATTTCTAATTACATTTCCATGCTCATCTAATTTGTTTCTAAAGACCCATTTTGTGCCAATTATTGAATAATCTTTAGGTCTTTTCACTAAGGTCCAAACATTATTTCTTTCAAATTGACTGAGTTCTTCTTGCATAGCATTAATCCAGTTATGATCATTTTCAGCTTCTTCAAAAGTTTTAGGTTCAAGTTGAGATACAAAAGCACAATGATTAAGTACATCTCTAAGTGAAGAACGTGTTTTTACCCCATGCATAGGATCACCAATAATTAATTCCTTAGGGTGGTTGTGAACATACCTCCATTCCTTTGGTAAGTCATTTGTACCTTGAGGTTGTTCTTGAATTTCTTCACCTTTCTCATTTTGTTCATCTTCTTGATCCTTGTCTTCTGGAGTTGCTGAATCTTTTAGAGTGATCTCCTTCATACCTTCTATTAGTGGATCTGCATCATCAACACCCTTATTCTTCCTTGAAGGAAGATCGTTAGATTCATCAAAGATAACATGTATGGACTCCTCAACTACTAAGGTTCTTTTGTTGAACACTCTAAATGCTTTACTAGTGGAGGAGTAACCTAGAAGGATTGCTTCATCTGATTTTGCATCAAATTTACCAAGTTTTTCTTTGCCATTATTTAATACAAAACATCGGCAACCAAAAACATGAAAATAGGCAATATTTGGTTTTCTTCCTTTCCAAAGTTCATAGGGGGTTTTCTTTAAAAATTGTCTTATTAAAGCACGATTTAAAATGTAACATGCTGTGTTAATAGCTTCTGCCCAAAAATATTTTGGAAGGTTGCTTTCACAGAGCATGGTACGGGCCATTTCTTCTAAGGTTCTATTTTTCCTTTCAACTACCCCATTTTGTTGGGGTGTCCTAGGAGCAGAGAAGTTGTGGCCAATTCCATTTTCATCACAAAAATTTTCAAAGTCATGATTTTCAAATTCTGTTCCATGATCACTTCTAATATTTGAATTGAAAACCCTTTTTCATTAGTGACTTTTCGATGAAATTTCGTGAAAATTTGAAAAGTTTCATTTTTGTGAGCTAAAAAGAAAACCCAAGTAAAACGAGAGTAATCATCAATTATTACAAATCCATATCGTTTTCCTCCTAGACTAGTGGTTTTAGTTGGTCCAAATAAATCTATATGTAAGAGCTCTAAAGGTCTAGAAGTTGAAATAGTGTTTTTGGATTTAAATGATACTCTAGTTTGTTTACCTAATTGGCATGCATCACAAATTCTATCCTTTTCAAAATTCAATTTTGGCAAACCGAGAACTAAATCCTTTTTGATTAATTTTGAAAGAGAATGCATGCTAATATGTGCAAGTCTACGATGCCACAGCCAACTAGTCTCATTTATTTTAGCATTTAAGGAAACTAGGCATTGCATGTCTAATTTAGTTAAATCATTCAAGTCTACCATATAAACATTGCCATGCCTATGTCCTATAAATTTAATGCCATCGTTAATAGGACTCGTCACAATGCATACAGATGATTCAAAACTTACTTTATACCCTTTATCACAGAATTGACAATGCTAAGTAAGTTATGCTTTAAACCTTTAACAAGTAAAATATTCTCAATGTATTTGGAGGGAGTGATACCAATGTTACCTATCCCGATGATCTTTCCTTTGCCATTATCTCCAAAGGTGACCATCCCTCCATCCTTAGCATCAAACGTGATGAATTGTGATTCATCACCAGTCATGTGTCTCGAGCATCCGCTGTCAAGATACCATTTCCTGTTTCCTTCTTGGGATGCTAGACACACCTGCAAGCACAGATCAAGTTTCTGTCTTAGGTACCCAAGCTTTCTTGGTCCTTTCAGGTTAGTCAGAATGGTTCCTTTTGGAACCCATATTTTCTTTGTGTTTGCATATTTGTTAATAAGACATGTGTATGATTTTATCCTATTCTTCCACATTTAAAACAAGTAATATTTGTAGGCTTTTTGCTTGAATAATTTGCATAAATATCCTTCAAAAATTTTTGTTTCTTCAGGGGTTTATAACCAAGTCCAGCCTTATCATATATAGCTTTCTGATTATCAAGGATCATATTTAGCTTGTTTGAACTTAAGGTGAACTTATCTACTATAGATTTTAGTCTGTTAATTTCATCCTTAAAGTTTTGATTTTCTTGAATCAATGTGAATTTTTCAATTGAAAGAATTTCAGCTTGTTTCACTAAGGACTGATTTTTCAATTTCAGCTCTTTGTTTTTCTTCCCTAGTTTCTTTAATTCATCAATTGAATCATAGAAAGCTTCATGCAATTCTTCAAAAGTAAATTCACTAGTGGATTCAGAAGTTACCTCATTTTCATGTGCCATCAGGCACAGATTGGCTTGTTCGGTTGAGGTTTCCTCGTCGGAGCTTGAGTCATCACTCGCACTCCAGGTCGCCATCATTGCCTTCTTTTTGAATTTCTTTGGACCTTTCTTCAATTGAGGACATTCGGATCTGAAATGTCCTGGCTTCTTGCACTCGTAGCATATAGGGGTTTGATCTTTCTCCTTTTCTATGCTTTGATCCCCTTTTGTAAATTTCTTTCTCATCCCCTGTTTCCTTTTTCTTAGAAACTTCTTGAATTTCCGGGTGATGAGAGCCATCTCCTCATCCTGATCTTCATCTTCAGAGTCATCTGTTTCATAATCAGGTGAAGTTGTGGATTTGAGGGCAATGGTTCTTTTTCTTTTTGATTTCATCCTCTTGATGTTGCATTCAAGCTAAGTTCATGAGTCATCAAGGATCCAAGAAGCTCTTCTAGAGGTAGAGTGTTCAAGTCCTTTGCTTCTTGGATGGCAGTCACCTTGGCTTCCCAAGTTCTTGGCAGTGACCTGAGAATCTTCCTTACAAGTTCACTGTTAGTATAAGATTTGCCAAGACTCTTTAAACCATTGATTATATCAGTAAAACGAGTAAACATAGCAGTTATGGACTCATCATGCTCTATTTTGAACAATTCATATTTATGTACAAGCATGTTTATTTTAGACTCTTTTACTTGATTTGTTCCCTCATGGGTGACTTCTAACCTACCATA
>NC_026001.2:35033557-35072440 GCF_000442705.2 Elaeis guineensis | reverse complement strand
TTTATTTCTCTACTTCATTACGAAATCATTTGAACATTTCAAATGATTTTGACTTATGTGTCATTAAGTAGATGTGCACATACCTCGATAGGTCATTGTTGCCCAGCTATGCAACCCAAGAGGGGGGGTGAATTGGGTTTCTAAAAATTTTAAGCCCAACAAATGACTTATGAAGAACGAAACAATGGCTTTAAATCAATATTAATTATCTAAAGTAGTATTGCAAGGATATAATAAAGAAATAAGATAAAGCGATAAAGCACACCACAAACACAAGGATTTATAGTGGTTCGGTGCTAACCTTGCACCTACATCCACTCCCCAAGATCCCACTTGGGAATTTCAATCCACTATCCTTTGTATTCAACCCGAATACAAAACGTCGGAAACTCCGACACTAGCTATCCCAAGCTAGAATACAAGACGTCGGAAACTCCGACCCTAGCTATCCCAAGCTAGAACACTTGTTTTCCGGGTACAAGCAAACCCAAAACACTCCGATTTCAGGTTCGGATTAACCTTTCCTTGTTTTGGAAATCCTCCAAAAACAAGAGCAAAAACTCACAAAGAGTAAGAATATTTAGAGCACAGATGAATACAAAAACAGCTCCTTAAATGAGCAAATATAACAATAAAAGCTTTACTCAAATGAAGAACCCCTTTTTCAGATTTTCTCAAGATGAATGAACGGTTGAACGCTTGAGAATAGGTTGATTGTTGATTGAAGATCTCTTGAAAGCTTTGAACGATCTCTAGATCAAGGTTGAAACGATAGGCGTGAAGAATTCTCTCCTTGAAAGATCTTCCTTTTCTCTTTCACAATCTCTCTGGTATATTGTGGATCCTCTCTCTTTTTCTCTATGGATATTTCATTGATCTCAGGCTTTTTCTTGCAAATTTCGGATCCTCTCTTCTGTTCTTCTCTTTTTCCTCTCTTTTCTCTTTTTTTATTTGATTTCACGTTTGATCCGCTATTTAATCTGCAATTTCTTTCATCATTTAAAGCATTTTGTAGCATTAGAAGCAAGAGAAAACAATTTAGGCAGATAAAGAGCCGTTAGAGGATTTTTAGGAAGCATAAATGGCAATTAAAACAGGCAAAAAAATAGCCATTGCTGACATTTCCCGTCGCAGGGGTCGACTCATGAGTCGACTCATGCTTCAGGAGTCGACTCATGAGTCGACTTCTGTTGCAACAGACCAGAAGATCTGATTTCTGGATTTTTCGGCTCAAATCAGCAGAGGTCGACTCATGAGTCGACTCATGCCTTGTGGGTCGACTCATGAGTCGACTCACAGGTCGTGCCAAGCCAAAAATCCAGCGTGCCATGGAATTTTTTGCGTGCCATTCAGCTCATAGTGCCATGAGTTGACTTATGAGTCGACTCATGCACTTCAAACCTTCATAACTTCAAAAATATAAGTCCAAATACAATGAAATTTTCACCAATAGATTTCAAATCATTTGTTCTACCAAATGGTACTATCAAATCAGGATTTTAATAAATTACAATTTTGCCCTTGAAGAGCATAAGGACTTTTTCAATTGTTTGTATCCCTTCAATCTGCTTTGTAATCATCAAAATCAATCTAGGAGCAACAATCTCCCCTTTTTGATGATGACAAAACATATGAACAAAAATATTTATGTTATTGCATTAATTTCAAAAGAATCCATTATGGGTGTATATGCTTGAAAAGAGTATGATTCTTTTGGCATGTAATATAAATGCAAAAATAGTTTGTCTATTTTCTTAAAGATTTGAAAAGGGTATTAGATCATTTTGAGTTCAAGATATTTCAGAGCAAGAGAAGATAAATAACTTTTTCTATGTATCAGAGCAAAAATAATTTTTACAATGATATCAGAAAAGATTTTATAATGTATCAGAGCAAGAAAATTTTTAATGTATCAGAGAAAATTTCATACAGTATTAGAGCAAATGTTATAATATTTTAGAGAAACCTTCACACTGTATCGGATCCTGTATCAGATCAAGTTGAAAGAAATTGTAGGATGTATCAGAGTAAAACAAATTTCTTATTGATGTCTCAAGGTGAGTAAAATTTCAAAAGCAAGTTTGAATATCAGAGCATATATATAAAAAATACTTATTTGCATTGTACTCATGATTTTGCTTTTGATGGATTAAAGTTCTGTCTGTACCAAATTTCTCTGTCTGATACCAAATTTCGATACCAAAATTTTTCAAAGTTTTGTTTAATCTTTCAATCCTTGTTTTTATCTAATTTCTCCAATATTTGTTTAATTTCTTCAATATTTATTTTAATTTAATTTCTCCCCCTTTTTATCATAATTTAGGGTTTTGCTTTTTGTCTAATTTCAATTTTTGTTTAATTTTAATTTCTCCCCCTTTTTGACATCATCAAACATAGTTAACTCTTTCTTTTCCTTTTCTGAAAATATTCTTTAATTTCTTCCTCTTTAGAGTTTTTCACAGATGTTTGCTCCCCCTTAAAATAGCAATTATCAATAGCAAACAACAATAAGGAGAAGATAATATTTCAACAGATGTATCGGAGATTGAAATATAACCAAAATATAATCATTACAAAGAGGTAGAAATATAGGTAAAAGATGATTCCATTAAAATCATAATTGTTTCAATACATAAAATTCAACCAGCTAAATGTCAATACATGGCCCCAAGGTATAGATCCTAGAACAAGATACTAACTCCTAAGATCTAGATAAGTCAATGATCAGAGTCATCAGATATAGGGTGAGGAGATGATGGATCAGAAGTGCGTCCTCTACCCCGTCTGCCTCTGCCACGAGTGGAGGTGATGGCACGAGCAGGAGAACGAGATGAACTAGGTGGCTGAGAATGCTGAGATGCTAGGGCTGATACCATGAGTCTGATAGAATCAAGTACGTTCAGTGCTCTGGAAACAGATTGAAGTAGAGCAGTGAACTGGGTGGTAGCATGCTCACTCGATCCTCTAATCTCTTTCCTCAGTAGCTCATATCCACCTTCTAATGCTCCTCTGAGCCTGCCAGCCTCTGCAGTGAGGTCTGTGACCTCAATGGTAGACTCCTGTGGCTGGGGATGGGCCAATGCAAGGATTTGCCCCTGCAAGTCAAGAACTCTGCCAGTAAGTCTCCAGACTGTATCCTCAAGCTGCTGTATCCTGACGGACTGATCTGAAATCATCTGAAATATAGTGGAGATGTGGGGAGTAATGGTCTGATCAGAAGAAGTAGCTCCAGGTGCAAAAGAAGTACTACTCCACTGGCTAGACAACAAAGAAGCCACACGCTGAGATATATGCTCGATCTGATCGTCAGCCAGTCTGAACTCTGAATGAGGTGCTCTGCTCTCTGGCTGATACACTGGTGTGGGCATCCTAGTAAACTCAGAAGGGCCAGCCTCAGTATCATGAATGAACTGGGTATCTGGTGAAGCTGCCCTGAAATCATGTACAGGAGAAGATGGACCTTCTTCTTCTACTCTGCCTTCAGTTCTGTCTTCAGCTCTTTCCTCAGCTCTCTCCTCAGCTCTTTCTTCAGAGCCCTTGATCCAACCACCAACAGTCTTTGTAATTCCCATTCGGTGTAGGCTGTGTTGGTTGAAAGTGTCCACATGTGAGAGCTTGGTAGGTGTCTCCCCCTCACAGCTAACTCCAAACCTCCTAAAAACTCTAGTAAGGGCCATACCATAAGGCAAGTGTGCCTTGGATCTGTTCAAAGTTTCTCTCATGGCCTCTATCATAAGTGTAGGGAGGTTTAGGGGGGTCTGAGTGATGATATGAAACATGACACATATATCTCTGCCAAATAGTAAGTCATGTCTACCACTCCTAGGAAAGAATAGTTTTGTCACAATCTGATGCAGGACCCTCATCTCAATGGACAGTAGCTTTGCTTCCAATTTGTTTAAACTTCCTGAAAAATCTTCTCCTAAGATAATTCTGATCCCTTCTTCTTTAATTGGGAGTTCCATATATGAGTATCCTTCACTAGGCAACTGAAGTATCTCTCCCAATATCCTAGAATCCAAACAGATGTCAATCTCCTTTACAGTTGAAGTCACAGACCCGTTTCCATAATTTAGGTTCTGGTAGAACTCTCTGACTAGATCAACATAGGTGACTTCCTTAAGAGAGCAATAAAGTTCCCATCCTTGATTTTTGATCTTGGTAGCAAAAGTAAAGCCTTCTTTCTCAAAGAACCGAAAATCTATATTTTTCCCGGTTTCTACTTTTCTATCAGAAAGAAGATTTACACTGGGGCTTATGGAGGGTTGAGAGGGACCTTGAGCAGGTACTGAAACTGGATTGGGAACAGTGGAAGACTGAGTATGCCTTTTCTTTCGGATAATTTCCTCAGGTTCTCGGATTGATTTCCTTCTTTGGGGAAGTTTCATCTTTGGAGCCATATCCAATAAGGTAGCAGACAAGAAGACTTGAATTCAGTGGAGGAGGGATCACAAAAGAGTAAAGAAGAATTTTGGTGGAGAAAAGAAGTGGATTTTGAATGAACGGTGAAATTCTAGGGCACGTTCCACCCGCGCCTAACACTGCGAGAAAGCACAGAAAAATCCTTTTCAAGGAGGCGATTTTTGGTGGAGAGAAGGAGGGAGAATTGCCTCGAAATTAATCCTTGGATTTGGAGCAAAACAGAAGTTTGGAGAGGATAGCTTTCGGAAGAAGAACGACGAGAAGATGAGTCATCTCATAAACAGGTTTTCCCGATTTAAAAACAATGAACCCGATGGAAGTTGGTGGGATTAACAAGTTTGCCATTGAGTCGACTCATGGGGGTCGACTCATGAAGTTCAGAAAATCAGGAAAAATACAAATAAATTCCAAAAAAATTCAAAATTTTGGGAGAAAGAATTTTGCTCAATGATAATTTTTAGAGTGATAAAACTGAGCTTTTGGAACCAGGATAATTGTTGAAAATTGAGCTCTAAGAGTTTTTGACATCTATTCTTTGGAAATTGAGAAATTTCAGATAAATGGATCTAGAATTCCTAGATTTCTCCTAATTTCACAGAATCTTTCCTCACTAAGGGCCTTTGTAAAGATATCAGCTAATTGATTTTCAGTGCAAACATATTCAAGAATTATATTTTTGTTTTGAACATGTTCTCTTATGAAATGATGTCTTATCTCAATATGTTTAGATCTTGAGTGTTGTATTGGATTTTTAGATAGATTTATAGCACTTGTATTATCACATTTTATTGGTGTTTCATTAAGTTTGATTCCAAAATCTTCGAGTTGTTGCTTAATCCACAAGATTTGAGCACAACAACTTCCAGCTGCAATGTATTCGGCCTCAGCCGTAGACAGTGCCACCGAATTTTGTTTCTTGCTAAACCATGAGATTAGGTTAACTCCAAGAAATTGGCAAGTTCCACTTGTGCTTTTTCTATCTAATTTACATCCAGCAAAATCAGCATCAGAATATCCTAACAAATTAATTTGTGAGTCCTTAGAGTACCATAACCCTATAGTTTGTGTACCATTTAAGTATCTAAAGATTCTTTTAACAGCATTCAAATGAGATTCCTTAGGATTAGATTGATATCTTGCACATAAGCAAACACTAAACATGATATCAGGCCTACTTGCAGTTAAATATAATAATGAGCCAATCATACCTCTATAGTATTTTAAGTCTACGCTTTTACCTTCATCATCCTTGTCAAGCTTACATGAGGGACTCATTGGTGTGCCAATTGGTTTGCAGTTCTCCATTCCAAATCTTTTGAGTAGTTCCTTGGTGTACTTGCTTTGGGTGATGGAGATTCCCTCTTTTGATTGTTTGATTTGGAGTCCGAGGAAGAAGGTGAGTTCTCCCATCATGCTCATCTCGAACTCTCCCTGCATAAGCTTAGCAAAGTCTTGACAAAGGGATTCATTAGTAGACCCAAAAATTATGTCATCAACATAAATTTGTATAATTAGCATATCATTTTGGTTTCTTTTAATAAATAGAGTTGTATCCACATTGCCTCTTGAGAAACCATTATTTAGTAGAAATTTGCTTAGCCTTTCATACCATGCTCTAGGTGCTTGTTTTAGACCATATAAAGCTTTATTTAATCTAAAGACATGATTGGGAAAAGCATGATTTTCAAATCCAGGGGGTTGTTCTACATATACTTCTTCAGAAATATATCCATTTAAAAATGCACTTTTAACATCCATTTGAAATAGTTTGAATTTCATAAAGCAAGCATAAGCAAGTAGAAGTCTAATGGCTTCTAATCTAGCAACAGGTGCAAAGGTTTCATCAAAATCAATTCCTTCTTCTTGATTATATCCCTTAGCAACCAGTCTTGCTTTATTTCTAATTACATTTCCATGCTCATCTAATTTGTTTCTAAAGACCCATTTTGTGCCAATTATTGAATAATCTTTAGGTCTTTTCACTAAGGTCCAAACATTATTTCTTTCAAATTGACTGAGTTCTTCTTGCATAGCATGAATCCAGTTATGATCATTTTCAGCTTCTTCAAAAGTTTTAGGTTCAAGTTGAGATACAAAAGCACAATGATTAAGTACATCTCTAAGTGAAGAACGTGTTTTTACCCCATGCATAGGATCACCGATAATTAATTCCTTAGGGTGGTTGTGAACATACCTCCATTCCTTGGGTAAGTCATTTGTACCTTGAGGTTGTTCTTGAATTTCTTCACCTTTCTCATTTTGTTCATCTTCTTGATCCTTGTCTTCTGGAGTTGCTGAATCTTTTAGAGTGATCTCCTTCATACCTTCTATTAGTGGATCTGCATCATCAACACCCTTATTCTTCCTTGAAGGAAGATCGTTAGATTCATCAAAGACAACATGTATGGACTCCTCAACTACTAAGGTTCTTTTGTTGAACACTCTAAATGCTTTACTAGTGGAGGAGTAACCTAGAAGGATTGCTTCATCTGATTTTGCATCAAATTTATCAAGTTTTTCTTTGCCATTATTTAATACAAAACATCGGCAACCAAAAACATGAAAATAGGCAATATTTGGTTTTCTTCCTTTCCAAAGTTCATAGGGGGTTTTCTTTAAAAATTGTCTTATTAAAGCACGATTTAAAATGTAACATGCTGTGTTAATAGCTTCGCCCAAAAATATTTTGGAAGGTTGCTTTCACAGAGCATGGTACGGGCCATTTCTTCTAAGGTTCTATTTTTCCTTTCAACTACCCCATTTTGTTGGGGTGTCCTAGGAGCAGAGAAGTTGTGGCCAATTCCATTTTCATCACAAAAATTTTCAAAGTCATGATTTTCAAATTCTGTTCCATGATCACTTCTAATATTTTGAATTGAAAACCCTTTTTCATTAGTGACTTTTCGATGAAATTTCGTGAAAATTTGAAAAGTTTCATTTTTGTGAGCTAAAAAGAAAACCCAAGTAAAACGAGAGTAATCATCAATTAATACAAATCCATATCGTTTTCCTCCTAGACTAGTGGTTTTAGTTGGTCCAAATAAATCCATATGTAAGAGCTCTAAAGGTCTAGAAGTTGAAATAGTGTTTTTGGATTTAAATGATACTCTAGTTTGTTTACCTAATTGGCATGCATCACAAATTCTATCCTTTTCAAAATTCAATTTTGGCAAACCGAGAACTAAATCCTTTTTGATTAATTTTGAAAGAGAATGCATGCTAATATGTGCAAGTCTACGATGCCACAGCCAACTAGTCTCATTTATTTTAGCATTTAAGGAAACTAGGCATTGCATGTCTAATTTAGTTAAATCATTCAAGTCTACCATATAAACATTGCCATGCCTATGTCCTATAAATTTAATGCCATCGTTAATAGGACTCGTCACAATGCATACAGATGATTCAAAACTTACTTTATACCCTTTATCACAGAATTGACTAATGCTAAGTAAGTTATGCTTTAAACCTTTAACAAGTAAAACATTCTCAATGTATTTGGAGGGAGTGATACCAATGTTACCTATCCCGATGATCTTTCCTTTGCCATTATCTCCAAAGGTGACCATCCCTCCATCCTTAGCATCAAGCGTGATGAATTGTGATTCATCACCAGTCATGTGTCTCGAGCATCCGCTGTCAAGATACCATTTCCTGTTTCCTTCTTGGGATGCTAGACACACCTGCAAGCACAGATCAAGTTTCTGTCTTAGGTACCCAAGCTTTCTTGGGTCCTTTCAGGTTAGTCAGAATGGTTCCTTTTGGAACCCATATTTTCTTTGTGTTTGCATATTTGTTAATAAGACATGTGTATGATTTATTCCTATTCTTCCACATTTAAAACAAGTAATATTTGTAGGCTTTTTGCTTGAATAATTTGCATAAATATCCTTCAAAAATTTTTGTTTCTTCAGGGGTTTATAACCAAGTCCAGCCTTATCATATATAGCTTTCTGATTATCAAGGATCATATTTAGCTTGTTTGAACTTAAGGTGAACTTATCTACTATAGATTTAGCTGTTAATTTCATCCTTAAAGTTTTGATTTTCTTGAATCAATGTGAATTTTTCAATTGAAAGAATTTCAGCTTGTTTCACTAAGGACTGATTTTTCAATTTCAGCTCTTTGTTTTTCTTCCCTAGTTTCTTTAATTCATCAATTGAATCATAGAAAGCTTCATGCAATTCTTCAAAAGTAAATTCACTAGTGGATTCAGAAGTTACCTCATTTTCATGTGCCATCAGGCACAGATTGGCTTGTTCGGTTGAGGTTTCCTCGTCGGAGCTTGAGTCATCACTCGCACTCCAGGTCGCCATCATTGCCTTCTTTTTGAATTTCTTTGGACCTTTCTTCAATTGAGGACATTCGGATCTGAAATGTCCTGGCTTCTTGCACTCGTAGCATATAGGGGTTTGATCTTTCTCCTTTTCTATGCTTTGATCCCCTTTTGTAAATTTCTTTCTCATCCCCTGTTTCCTTTTTCTTAGAAACTTCTTGAATTTCCGGGTGATGAGAGCCATCTCCTCATCCTGATCTTCATCTTCAGAGTCATCTGTTTCATAATCAGGTGAAGTTGTGGATTTGAGGGCAATGGTTCTTTTCTTTTTGATTTCATCCTCTTGATGTTGCATCATGCTAAGTTCATGAGTCATCAAGGATCCAAGAAGCTCTTCTAGAGGTAGAGTGTTCAAGTCCTTTGCTTCTTGGATGGCAGTCACCTTGGCTTCCCAAGTTCTTGGCAGTGACCTGAGAATCTTCCTTACAAGTTCACTGTTAGTATAAGATTTGCCAAGACTCTTTAAACCATTGATTATATCAGTAAAACGAGTAAACATAGCAGTTATGGACTCATCATGCTCTATTTTGAACAATTCATATTTATGTACAAGCATGTTTATTTTAGACTCTTTTACTTGATTTGTTCCCTCATGGGTGACTTCTAACCTATTCCATATTTCTTTAGCAGATGCACAAGTAGAAATGCGATTAAATTCACTAGCATCTAGTGCACAATAAAGAACATTCATAGCTTTGGCATTTAATTGTGCCAATTTCTTGTCAACCTCATCCCATTCTTTCTCGGGTTTGGTTGACTCCTCACCATCTATAATCTTGGTGGGTGTGTGAGGACCATTCACTATGATACTCCACATATCATAGTCGAGTGCTTGTATGAAAATCTTCATCCGAGCTTTCCAATAGGTGTAATTTGACCCATTGAAAAGTGGAGGTCGGTTTGTTGATTGCCCCTCAGCTAGAGAAGTTCCAACATGGGTTGCCATAGATCTTTGGCTCTTTGATTGTTAGATCAAAGAAGGGCTAGAGCACTGGCTCTGATACCACTTGTTGCCCAGCTATGCAACCCAAGAGGGGGGGTGAATTGGGTTTCTAAAAATTTTAAGCCCAACAAATGACTTATGAAGAACAAAACAATGGCTTTAAATCAATATTAATTAACTAAAGCAGTATTGCAAGGATATAATAAAGAAATAAGATAAAGCGATAAAGCACACCACAAACACAAGGATTTATAGTGGTTCGGTGCTAACCTTGCACCTACGTCCACTCCCCAAGATCCCACTTGGGAATTTTAATCCACTATCCTTTGTATTCAACCCGAATACAAAACGTCGGAAACTCCGACACTAGCTATCCCAAGCTAGAATACAGGACGTCGGAAACTCCGACCCTAGCTATCCCAAGCTAGAACACTTGTTTCCCGGGTACAAGCCAACCCAAAATACTCCAATTTCAGGTTCGGATCAACCTTTCCTTGTTTTGGAAATCCTCCAAAAACAAGAGCAAAAACTCACAAAGAGTAAGAATATTTAGAGCACAGATGAATACAAAAACAGCTCCTTAAATGAGCAAATATAACAATAAAAACTTTACTCAAATGAAGAACCCCTTTTTCAGATTTTCTCAAGATGAATGAACGGTTGAACGCTTGAGAAGAGGTTGATTGTTGATTGAAGATCTCTTGAAAGCTTTGAACGATCTCTAGATCAAGGTTGAAACGATAGGCGTGAAGAATTCTCTCCTTGAAAGATCTTCCTTTTCTCTTTCACAATCTCTCTGGTATATTGTGGATCCTCTCTCTTTTTCTCTATGGATATTTCGTTGATCTCAGGCTTTTTCTTGCAAATTTTGGATCCTCTCTTCTGTTCTTCTCTTTTTCCTCTCTTTTTTTCACTTATTTGATTTCACGTTTGATCCGCTATTTAATCTGCAATTTCTTTCATCATTTAAAGCATTTTGTAGCATTAGAAGCAAGAGAAAACAATTTAGGCAGATAAAGAGCCGTTAGAGGATTTTTAGGAAGCATAAATGGCAATTAAAACGGGCAAAAAAATAGCCGTTGCTGACATTTCCTGTCGCAGGGGTCGACTCATGAGTCGACTCATGCTTCAGGAGTCGACTCATGAGTCGACTTCTGTTGCAACAAACCAGAAGATCTGATTTCTGGATTTTTCGGCTCAAATCAGCAGAGGTCGACTCATGAGTCGACTCATGCCTTGTGGGTCGACTCATGAGTCGACTCACAGGTCGTGCCAAGCCAAAAATCCAGCGTGCCATGGGAATTTTTTTCGTGCCATTCAGCTCATAGTGCCATGAGTTGACTCATGAGTCGACTCATGCACTTCAAACCTTCATAACTTCAAAAATATTAGTCCAAACACAATAAAATTTTTACCAATAGATTTCAAATCATTTGTTCTACCAAATGATATTATCAAATCAAGATTTTAGCAAAATTATGATTTTGCCCTTGAAGAGCATAAGGACTTTTTCAATTGTTTGTATCCCTTCAATCTGCTTTGTAATCATCAAAATCAATCTAGGAGCAACAATTGATTCTTGAATTAAACTCTTTTAATTCTGATGAGTTTACAAGTCAAGATTAACGTCTAGCAATAGATCATGACTATCCTTTAAAATTTTAAAAAAAAATTATCAAAATATCTTTCAGTGGCATGTTACTGTGTAATTCAATCCTTCAGTCAAACAACATCCCAGATGAGTTGTGAAAATAAAAATATGTCAAATCCAATCACTTATCTATATGTATCTCGATCAGAAGGAAATGATTCACTTAATGATATATTAAAAACTCTTTTCTAATTATCATCTTGCTTTGGCCAAAGACTTCCAGAATCATCGATCTATAAGATCACATAGGATGTTCGCTCCCTTTATTAAGAGTGACTGATCCCTTGTTGATCACTCACAATCTCCATGCATACTTCACTATATTAAGAACATCTCATGCAAGGATCAAAGAACTAAGGTAGTGAATCAAAATATAGATTCATGTACACAAGGTATCTGAAGAAAAAATGGGTAGTTCAAAGTATGTATTTTTAAAATTTTACAGCAGAATAATAAAAGATTAAATACTTTAATATTTTAAACATACCTTAGATCAGATCTAAACTATCATTAAGGATCTATGATATAAAAAAATTACATATAAAATATGATATAAAATAGAAAACTGCATCGATCACATCGATGCCCTGAATCTAATCTAATCTTTAGATCATATTGGTTGAGTTCAGAACTCATCACCTTTTCATGGGTTAATGATCTTCCTTACTGATAGATATGGTACAAAGCTCTCACTGATATCGAGCAGTCACACAGATTGTCTGACCTCTACAGATCATCCACTTGAAGCTCTGATCAGATCTTTCTTCATGGGAGTGCTAGCTCACATCGAAGGCTCTGGATGGCTGATCCAAGCTCCTTTCTTTAGATCTTTTAGATTTTTTTAGATTAAAAAATAAAGCTTTACGAGGAGGTGATGGTGTGGAAGGTTGGACAAGACTCACTCTTGTATTTTTTTCTCACAAAATCTAGAGTTGAAACCCTAGAACTCACAGCTCACACCCGAGAGGAAGAACACTTCCTCTATTTCTCATGCACGGAAGCCCAACCCACTCTCAAGTTTCTCACACCAAAAATCACTCTTCATCTCATATAAAACTGATCCCCTTTTAAGGTTGGTGTCCCATAGAAGATAAGGATAAGAAAGAGGTAGTTTCGGTTCAAATTCAAATATTGGTTGATCCTTATCACTAATTTAAATCAAAATTGAATTAAATTTTGAATCAAACTTTATCTTCATCTTATAAAATCAGAGAGGGATCGACCAACATCAGAATGGTGCAAAAAATCTCACACAAAAATACTTTATGCATGGAGAAAGGTGGTGGTGTGAAGAGGAGAGTCCAACTCAATTTGGACTCTAGGTTTTCATTTAAATTCAAACCCATTTGAACTCAAATTTAAACCAACCAATTTTTGATTCAAAAAGAATTAGATGAGGATATAGAAAAAGCTTTTAGATATGAAAAAAATTACATAAAAATATTTCTCATGTGAAGAAAAAGAGGGTGCAGAGAAAGGCGGTGCAAGAGATTCGAATTCAAATTATTTTCTCATCTAATTAGATTCTTAACCCAACCAAATTAGGTTAAGCCCAATTAGACTACTAAACCTAATCTAATTAGATAGTAAATATATTTGATTAAATTTTAATCAAATCAAAAATTAATCGAGCTCAAGTTCTGATCATATCAAGAATCGAACATCCTTAGCGATTAGGTCATCTCAAAACTTAATCGGATCAAACCAAATTGAATCTAATTTAATTAGATTTGATTCAAAACTCAATTCTTAATCAAATTGAGCTAATTATTAATCTAATTACTAATCAATTCTCTTATAATTCATCAATAATTAGTGAATTGATTTATTACAACTTTTGCATAGGATTAATCATCAATCGAATTGACTGTTTTATCCTAGAATGATTCTTAATCGTTGATCAGCCATATGATCAGTCAGAAACTTTTTTTGAGTGTGACCCCATAGGTTTGAATCTAAGTCGGTAGTATAAGAATAATCTTTCTATACCAATCAAAGTGACCATCTAGTAATGATACCCGATGTCCAGATAGGTTTAAAGATTGCAAAGCATCATTCAAGAATCTATTGGCATATGGTTACTGTATAATTCATCTCTTTGACTCAAATGCTCAGGGTGACCTAAGGTTTAACTATCAACCCTGGTATGATCATCCACATTATATTTTAATTTTTAAAATCTATCACATGGATTACTTCGATCAAGATTTTACTTAATTGAAACACACTGATACATTAACTCCTACTTATTTGGAGGGATCAATTCCATTTTGACTGTACCTAGAAACCTTTCATCACTGAATTAAAAATTTAAGTAGTCCAGCACCAAAGCACAGTGAGTTTCTTGCAAGTCATCATGGTGATCTCAGATTAGAGGGATATTTATACCTATATCCTCCATGAGCTACTCTTGACAGCAGAGTGCTCAGCAATTGATCACGTTTAGTGAGATGTACTCCTATATCTTACTTGCATTTCATGCCAGTATGTCCACACTCCTTAGTTAAGAAGACAACCAACGTACATGGTACACAATGACCTATACTTGATATAGCTATCGTCCTAATAATAGCATATCATTTGGTCATGAACTTAAGATTTGAGGACTAAATGATATCTCCTCCTATATCAAATCAAATTATCCTAAGGACTTCATCACAAAATAGGAGTTCAAAATAAGATGTACATAGTGATGAGAAAACTAAATAATATTTATTAATTTAATAATTTATATATAATTATAATAATAAGCTCAACCGTCAATAGGCTGACGATTGACTTTGGGACATAATTCTTAACAACTCTCATTTAGACTAAAGCCTATTGATACAGTATCGTATATCCATCTTTGATTTATAGTCTTCGAACTCTTTGACATTGAGGGCTTAATTAGTAAATGGATTGATCAGGTTCTCCTTTCCGTCGATCTTCTGAAGCTCGACGTCACCTCGATCTACAATCTTCCAGACCAAGTGGTAGCAGCATAGAATGTGCTTGGTCTGCTGATGTGACTTCGATTCCTTTGCTTGAGCAATGGCACTGGTGCTATCACAGTACAACAAGATGGGTCCATCAAGAGAGGGTGCCACTCCGAGCTCATTGATGAACTTCTGTAACCACACAACTTTCTTTGCAGCATCGGATGCCGTGATATATTCTGCCTTGCAAGTAGAGTCGGCCACAGTGTGTTGCTTAAAATTTTTTTAGCAGATTGCTCCACCATTCAAAATATAAATATATCCCAACATGCTCTTGCTATCATCATGATCTGATTGAAAATTGAAGTCTGATGCGTAGTCGTTGATAGCACCAAAAATAACTCTACTCATTACGTAGGTAGGATGAGTCGAGATCGTATCCTCAGGGACCTTGGACTAAGTTGAGATTGCAAAATAAAAGAAAGAAGCATTGTTTTGATTTAAAAAATAAATTATCTTAAAATTGATATAATTAGAAAATAAAGAGCTCGGGAGTTTTGAATTAATTTTGCACTAGTAGAGTTGTATTTCTTTTTTTTAATTAAATAGATGCGATTAATCTTAGAAAAAATACTTATCTTTCCTCAGCACACCCTGTACCCGTAGATCACGGTGCATCTCTGAAAAGTACTAGGTAAGCAACTCTTCTTTCCTCGGCACACTCCGTACCCGTAGATCACGGTGCATCTTCGAAAAGTAAAAGTTGTTCCTAATATTAATCTAACAAGAAAGCATAAATAAAAGCATATGAAAGAGAGCAAATAAAGAACTCATGATGATTTAAATAAAAAATATAATCTTTATTGCATATAAAGAAATACAAGAAAGTGTAGAACAATAAACCCACTCTGTGTCGTTACAAATTTTTTTCTCCACTCTCAAGACTGCTAGCCTAGCTGCTCATGGAGTAGCCCCTTTCTATTCCTCTATGTAAGGCTCTAGAAGAATTTCTGGACTCTCCCATCAAATAGGATTACAAAAGCCTTTTTATAAGTGTTAGGAGAGAGGAGTTTTATATGGTTTTTCGATGTAGGACTAAAGAAAATACTAAGGACTAAAAGATGGATGGATGAGATGGAAAGCTCACAAGAAGATAAAGAAAATACAAATTCTTCCTCTTGAACTATTTCCAAATATTATATTTTTTCTTTTAATTTTTAGATCCATGAGCGTCCGTCTGTCCCCACGAACCTGCGCTGCCTCGCACCCATGCCTCACGCCCACGCTGCCGCTCGCCCGTGCTGTCGCTCGTCCACGCGCCCGCTCGCCCGTGCGCCCGCTGCCGTGCGAACCCACCTTGCTGATTACAAAAAGAAACTTTTATTTCTTTAAAATGACTTCTATATCCTCTTTGGATTCCTTGCATAGTATCTTCATTTTCTATAATATCGTATGCATCCTTCTTTTATTTAAATTTTATTTTAAGTCTAATTTTCTTCAAACTTGAGTCTTTTTGATCTACGAATTGGACTCTTTATATCGACGATCACCTTTCCTGTAAAACATAAAACAAAGTATCAAATTTTTAATAAATAAAATAAATTAACTATAATTTTTTGTTTTAAATGATTTAAATTAAGTATTTATCACACCCCCCAACTTGAATTTTGCTCGTCCTCGAGTAAAATAGAAATATTAGTATTGTGTACCGATTCGATCTTGAATAAAAAGTTAGGTTAGGCATCCCAAAAGGTAGATGATATCTGGTCAGACCATTAAAGAGTTACTTCATTGGATTATCAATTTGACCCAATTAGTGGCTGAGTATTAACTAAAAAAATTTCAAGAGCTTTTCTTTTACCAACTCTCCACTTTACTCTTTAAATCCTCTAACTTAATGTGAGAGAGGTTTATTATCTTCTTGCAATTTAGTCCCCTTATTATCCACTTTTTTTTTTTAATATTGCCCACCTTTTTACGTGAACCACAACACTTCTTAGGCGAAGGGGCCCGGTTACTCAGTAGGAAATCAATGTTAAATTTTAAGGAGAATTTTTTTTTTGCATACCTCGACCTTTCCATCCAATCTCTCATGAAGCAGATTCTTTATTGAGATCAGTAAGAAGAGGATTGTAGAATCACTCCTAAAATTTGATCTAGTCTAAATCCTATCATTCATTGAGTTTTCTTAATAATTTATTCCTCAGTATTTTTAAAATTATCTTGATCGTTAATCATTCATTGATTAGGATGCCTAATTGACTCTTAATCAAAATAAAATTTGGATACACAAAACTAATTATTTCTGACCATACTCAATCTTTGATTAATTTTCTTCCCCCCCAACTTAATCTACATTGTCCTCAATGGAGTAGGAAAGTAAAGAAAATAAAAGGAGAGAGTGCACTTGGGATAATATTGCTTCGAAAGTTGAAGATAGCTTCATTGATTAATAGGCTCTTGTTCTAAATTTCTGTAGCTGCAGTAAAGTAAAAAAAAAATATGAAATCGTTGGGTTGCCTCCCAACAAGTGCTAAGTTTTACGTCTTCAGCCAGACGTCAAGTTTATTGACAGACTCTTCCATATAGAGCGGTCCTTTATTCTTAAAAAAAATAAAGATCAGTTAAAATAAAATAAAAAAAATTTGGGTTGCCTCCCAAAAAGCGCTAAGTTTAACGTCTTCAGCCAAATGCTAAAAGAGTGTCTATCCTATTCCTGCTCGAATCTTAACATAAGTGTCGATCCGTCTTTCAGACATAATATATCCTAATACAATTCCTTTCCACACCATGAAATGGCTATTTTCCCAACTTAGGATAAGATTTATCTCCATACATCGTTTAAGAACTTTGGAAAGATTATGGAGACAATCCTCAAAGGTGGTTCCAAACACAAAAAATTCATCCATAAAAATTTCAAAATATTTGTCCACCATATCTGAAAAAATGGTCAGTATGCACCGTTGAAATATAGCGGGTGTATTGCAGAGCCTGAATGGCATACGCCAAAAAGCGAAGGTGCCATAGGGATAGGTGAAGGTAGTCTTTTCTTGGTCATCCGAAAATATAGATACTTGATTGTACCCTGAATAACCATCAAGAAAATAGAAGAAACTTTGTTCTGCTAACCGTTCTAAGATTTGGTCGATGAAGGGCAATGGAAAATGGTCCTTCCTAGTAACGGCATTTAGTTTTCTATAATCTATGCATACTCGCCATCCAGATGATATGCGAGTGAGAAGCAGTTCACCTTCTTCATTCTCAACCACAGTAATACCTGATTTCTTAGGTACTACTTGAGTGGGACTTACCCATTTACTATCGGATATGGGGTAGATGATTCCAGCATCTAACCACTTTACCACCTCTTTCTTTACTACTTCACGCATGTTTGGGTTCAATCTCCTCTGCATATCTCGATGGGGTTTGGCATTTGTCTCAAAATGAATATGGTGCATGCAAATGGAGGGGTCAATTCCTTTTAAATCAGTAATGAACCATCCGATAGCCTCTTTGTGTTCCTTCAGAATACCAACCAATTGTGTTTCCTGATTAGGGGTCAAGTCTGATGCAATGATTGCCGGGAGGGTATCATTGGGTCCTAGAAATACATACTTGAGCGTAGCAGGAAGGGGTTTCAATTCTAACATAGGTGGTGATTCTAAAGATGGGACTATTGGTGTACTGACTAATGTGGACAATGGCTCATACTTGATTGTTCATGGAGGAGTGGTTTTATCGTGTGGTGTATCCAACAAGGTGTTAACTTCTTTCATATATCTCTCAAAGTCATACACTCTAAAGTAAGCCAAGCAAGTATCTAAGGGGTCTGGTGCTAGAATTGTGGGTGTTGTATCTTCTATAATATCTTCTAGTGTATCTACTTCGAAGCAACTATCCATTGATGGTCCTTGGGAAGCACCAAACACATTCAGTCTCAGTTTCTTATTCCCAAACGATACATCCATGACTCCTGTCCTACAATTAATGCATGCATTTGCCGTAGCTAGGAAGGGTCATCTTAAGATAATGAAAATTTATCTTGGGTTGCCACTTAGTTCCATGTCGAGAACCAAAAAATCAACTGGAAAGTAAAACTCATCTACCTTGACCAAGACATCCTCAAGCATTCCATGTGGTTCCTTAATTGATCTGTCGGCTAATTGCAGTGTGACTGATGTGGGTTTCAGTTCTTCGAATCCAAAAAGTTCATACACCGAACTAGGTAAAAGATTCACACTTGCCCCTAAATCCAGAAGAGCTTTTTCAATATGATAATCTCCTATAACACAGAAAATGATGGGGGCTCCTGGGTCCTTAAGCTTTGGAGGAGTGGCATGTTGGAAGACAGAACTAGCCTATTCAGTGAGGTGTACTTTCTTTGGGATTTGTAATCTAGATTTACATTTTTGGGTGCACAAATCTTTTAAAAATTTGGCATAAGCAGGGACCTATTTGATTGCGTCTAGAAGGGGAAGATTAATTTGG
Source organism: Elaeis guineensis (assembly GCF_000442705.2). Classification (NCBI taxonomy): domain Eukaryota; kingdom Viridiplantae; phylum Streptophyta; class Magnoliopsida; order Arecales; family Arecaceae; genus Elaeis; species Elaeis guineensis. The sequence continues at coordinate 35,053,681 of NC_026001.2, read as the reverse complement.
ACTTACTTAAATAATTCCAACATCTCGTCGAGTCTTCCTCCCTTCTTATTTGCAGGAATAGGGGCTTTCAGGGCATCCGAAAATGGAGCTTTAGGCAAGTAAGATGATTCTGGTGCAGTTGGTTCATTTTCTATTTTAAGGTCCTCCTTGTTCTTGGGTGATTTGGCTTTGGTTAGAGGTTTAGGGTCGGTCTCATTGGTTTTACTAGTGTGTTCAATGACCTTCCCACTTCTTAGAGTCATGATTGATTTGGCATGTTCAAAAAAAGCTTCTGGGGTATTAGAGCTCTCAATCATAAATTGCCCTCTTGGGTTGCTCTCGGGTTGACTAGGTAATTTTCTTCCTTCCCTCCTACTGAATGCAGTCGCTAGTTGACCTATTTGGATCTCTAGCTTAGCAATGGATTGTGTGTGGGAGTTAAGGATCTGAGTGTTGACTTCTAATCGTTCTAGTACTTTCAGAATTTTTTTCTCAAAAGCTGAGCTGTGACCAGTAGTAGATGGTTGAGGTGTGGAGAAAATTCAGTGCATGGGTAAAATGGTAATTTTAAAACTTTTTTAAAATCATTATTTTACAGCAAAAATTATTAATTAATCTAATTAATTAATAAGAATTTACCCTACACTAGAATCTAAATATGATATATAGCATGCATACATTTAAATTCAAAATTCAAATTTGAACAGTAAACACTTTACTGTAATGTGTTCAGAACACAATACCTTTGTGTGGGTAGTAGATCACCGCAATCTGATCACTGTCAGGAGAGTCTGATCATCACGATACAACCACACAGTATGTCTGGCCTCTGTGGATTGTCCACATGAAGCTCTCGATCTGATCGACTCCTCACGAGTGCTAGCTCGTTGTAGAGCCCTTTTGATGGCCGATGCTGATCGAACTCCTTCGATCGATGTTTGTCGATTCTTGGATACTCTGGATCATCAACAGATATGCTTGAGAGGATGTTGAAGATCTCCCTGAGATTTTGTGGGCTCACGATACTCGTAGCTCACTTTCTCACTTTCCGAACCCCAGGCTAAAACTCTAGAGAACTCATCGAAAACCTTGCACCCATTTTTCTTTCTTTTCTTTCTTTTTCTCTTGGAAGGATATGGACTTCCTTCTCATGCACAAGACTTCTCATGCCACAAAATTTTTCTCCAAAAATCTTCTTCTTGCATACCCCACTCTTCTCCTCCTTTTATAACAACGTCAAACGTCTTATCCAAAAGAAAGGATAAAGATGAGTAATTGCACATTTGAATTCAAATCAAATTTTGAATTCAAATGGACACCAACTCATCCCTTATCTACTAAAGGTGTGAGGCATGGCTTAAATTATGCATGGAGTGATTTCATGAGAAACCTTTTCTCATGTAATAAATGGAGCGTAAAAAAAGGGATAAGGCGCAAAGATTGATTGCCCATTCAAATTCAAATTTTATTTTGAATTTGAATGGCCAATCAATCATCCTTATCCATTCATATGGCACATTAAAGTGGGGTGTGGAGAGGGCTTGGCATGAGAAAAAAATTCATGAGAAGCTCCTTCTCATGAATTCAAATGGGTGCAATGGAAGTGAGGTGGCGCATGGAGATTGGGTCAAGGTGGTTTAATTATTTAAACCAACCTAATTGAACCAAATAAGTTAGGTCCAATTAGACTAATTTAAACCCAACTTAATTAGACTTAATTAGGCTCAATAAAATCTTAATCAAATCAGGAATTGACTAAGCCCAACCTCTGATCAAATCAGGGACCAAACCATCTTGACGATTAGGTCAACTCTTAACCTAATCGGGTCAAACCCAACTGAATCCAATTCAATTGGACTTGATCCAAAAATAATTACTCAATCAAATTGAGTTAATTAGTGATCAAATCACTAATTAAATCTCTCATAAATATTGAATCCAAATCCGATGGGCAATCAGGCATCAAAATTCATCGATATGTAACCCTGATCGAAAAGTCCCAACCAGTGGGACTCTTGACCCCGATACCCATAATGTGTGGAACTCGTGATTAGAGAATTCTAATTCTCGATCACCGAGTCCCAAACATGTAAGATTCTACATCAGCCATCAGATCAGATAGGAATCTCTAATGTGTGTGACCCCGTAGGTTTGAACCTAAGCCGGTAGCACAGGAACCAATTCCTGTACTAATCGAAGTGACCATCTAGCAATGGTACCCGATGTTCGGATAGGTTGAAGAGTCGCAATCGCAACACTCAAAACCTACATGAATACGGTTACTGTATAATTCATCATTTTGACCCCTGTGTTTAGGATGACTCAGGGTTAAACTATCAACCCTGATCAGATCATCCGAATCGTGCTTAACTCAAACAGTCCTGTGACTCCTCACAAGGACTACCCTGGCCAAGATTTTGCTAAATTGAAACATGATTGTACATAGCTCCTAAACTGAAGTGGTCAATCCCATCTTGACACACGCACCGACAAGTCAAGTACTTGACTACACCCAGTAGCCTTCCGTCACTGAATTAAAAATTCAGGTAGTCCAGTGCCTAAGTACAGTGAGTTGCTTGCAAGTCACCGTGGCGGTCTCAGGTCGGAGAGATATTTATACCCATATTCCATCAGAAAAATCTTGACAGCAAAAATAGCTCGATCCGATGCAGATGTACCCTTACATCTCACCTGTATGCCATACCAGTGTCTCCACACTCATTGGTTAAGAGGACAACCAACCTATATGGCACACAATGACCTATGCTTGATAAACGTTGTCATCCTTGGTAACAACGTATCATTTGGTCGTGAACAGATTTAAGGACTAAACGACAAATCCTCCTTTGTCGACTCTAAATAGTCCTAAGGACTTCACCACAACATAGGAGTTCATTAGAAGATGAAACATTTTGTGATAAAAAATACCAAAATAATTTTTATTAATTCATAATTCATGTACAAATACAAAAATGAGCACAACTGTCAACAGGCTGACGATTGGCTTTGGGACACTATTCCCAACATGAGGAGCATTTTGAAATTGATGGTATGGTCCATGCCTATATGTTGGGTCCTGATATTAAGGTCGAGGTGCGGTAGGGCCAACCACTAGTTGTGGTCTCCAAAAAAAATTTGGATGGTTTCTCCAGTCGGGATTATAAGTGTTCAAATATGGATCATTTTCTGGTCTGCGAGCTTGTTGGACTTGAGCTTGCTGAACCTGCTCATGCACAAACTCAAGAAATTGAGGTGCGGCTGGGCATTCACTAACAAAATGGTTCAGACTTGCACACAATGCACAAACTTCTTGGATTGGGTTAGGTAGAATTGGGGATTGTCCAGTATTTAGAAGATGGTCTAATTTTTGGGACAGTTCATCTACCTTACTGTGGATATCCATGACGTTTCCAATCTGATAAATTCCACTTCTTTTTTGTTGAAGCATGGGTTGTTCTCTAGAGGTGGCAGACATATGATGTAGGAAATTCTCACTAAGTATTTTAAAGAGCTGCCAGGCTTCATCCTCACTCTTTAGCATGAATGTCCCACCACATGATGCATCAACCATTTGTCGGTGTTTCTCCGATAGACCATCATAAAAACACTGACAAAATTGCCATTTAGGGACAGCATGGTGTGGACATTTACGAATGAGGTCCCTTAACCTTTCCCATGTCTCATGAAAAAGTTCACCCTCCAATTGGGACAAACTAGTGATAGCTTTTCTAATTTGATTTGTTTTTTCAATTAGAAAGTATTTTTTGAGAAATTCTCTCTGAAGATGATCCAAGTTGAAATGGTTATAGAGTCTAAGGAGTTTAACCAATGCTTGGCTTTGTCCTTAAGTGAGAAAGGAAACAGTTTCAACCTAAGGGCATCATCGAAAAAGTTTTGGATTTTTACTGTGGAACAAATTTCAAGAAATTCATCCAAGTGTTTGTATAGGTCCTCGTTACTAAGTCCATAGAATGATGGCAACATTTGAATAATGCTAGACTTAATCTCATATTGGGTAGCTTCTACTGGAGGTGCTTGAATGCATGGAGAGTAGGTATACGAGGATAGAGTAAAATATTCTTTCAATGAGCGTGGAGGATTAGCCTCACCAGGTGCAGCCATGTTTCTAACTCGGATAGTCCTAAGAGTCTTTTCTAATTCTTCGTCTAATGGTTGCAAGTCGGGTTTTAGTGATCGTCGACCTAACATGCAACTAAAAGGTCTATGTAGGACTATCCTAGTCTGTTAAGGATTATTTTTTTTTATTAAGAGGAGAAGAGAAGAGAGAAAAGAGTTCTAAAGAAGAGATCCTAAAAAGTCCTAAAACTAATAGAAGAATTAGTTGTGGTTAGATTTTAATTACAATCAAGTTAGCACGCAGTGGACTCTCTATCTTAAAGTTACCCTAGTTCTAGACAGCTCCTAACTGTAGTTAGCCTTCAAGCCCTCCAAGTCAGAGCTTGACCAACCAACTGGCCAGATAAGTGTAAGGTTGGTGGGAGTCCCTCCGTTGCTTTCCTTAGACACCAATTAAATTGGTCAGGTCAGCAACGGAACCAATTAAAAACCACCTTCCTTCGGGCCCAATCATCTCGCAAACCACTTGCCTAGACACCAGCTAGCTGACCAAGTCTAACCTGGTTCAACTCTCAGGGTCACTTGTCCTAATGAGCTTGAAATCTTAGGGGTCAACGTCTAATTAATTTTAGATTAAGGTCTAGGTTATGCAAATGCAAGGGAGTGATTTGTGGACCAAGGAAGGGTAATCAAATCCCCACCTTATCTCAGTTAATGGGTTGCGCCCTTAAGTTAATTATGGAGATGCAATGCAAAGAAATAAGGTATCCAATCAAGTTAAAAAATTTTATATTTGAGGTTACGCTATTTTAGTTAAGTGTTATGAAATGTCAGTGGCTTTTTTTTTTTAATTCAACCGTACCAAGATCTCCGACAACAGTGCCAAAATTTGATGCGTAGTCGTTGATAGCATCAAAAATAACTCTACTCATTACGTAGGTAGGATGAGTCGAGATCGTATCCTCAGGGATCTTGGGCTAAGTTGAGATTGCAAAATAAAAGAAAGAAGCATTGTTTTGATTTAAAAAATAAATTATCTTAAAATTGATATAATTAAAAAATAAAGAGCTCGGGAGTTTTAAATTAATTTTGCACTAGTAGAGTTGTATTTCTTTTTTTTAATTAAATAGATATGATTAATCTTAGAAAAAATATCTATCTTTCCTCGACACACCCCGTACCCGTAGATCACGGTGCATCTCCAAAAAGTACTAGGTAAGCAACTCTTCTTTCCTCGGTTTGTCCCGTACCCGTAGATCACGGTGCATCTCCAGAAAGTAAAAATTATTCCTAATATTAATCTAATAGGAAAGCATAAATAAAAGTATATGAAAGAGAGCAAATAAAGAACTCATGATGATTTAAATAAAAAGCATAATATTTATTATATATAAAGAAATACAAGAAAGTTTAGAACAATAAACCCACTCTGTGTTGTTATAAATTTTTTCTCCACTCCGAGACTGCTAGCCTAGCTGCTCATGGAGTAGTCCCTTTCTATTCCTCTATGCAAGGCTCTAGAAGAATTTCTGGGCTCTCCCATCAAATGGGATTACAAAAACCTTTTTATAGGTGTTAGGAGGGAGGAATTTTACATGGTTTTCCGATGTGGGACTAAAAAAAATACTAAGGACTAAAAGATGGATGGATGAGATGGAAAGCTCACAAGCAGATAAAGAAAATACAAATTCTTCCTTTTGAACTATTTTTAAATATTATATTTTTTCCTTTAATTTTTAGATCCATGAGCGTCCATCTGTCCCCACGAACCCGCACTACCTCGCGCCCATTTCCTCACACCCACGCTGCCGCTCGCCCGTGCTGCCGCTCGTCCGCGCGCTCGTTGCCGTGCGAACCTGCCTTGCCGATTACAAAAAGAAACTTTTGTTTCTTTAAAATAACTTCTATATCTTCTTTGGGTTCCTTGCATAGTATCTTCATTTTCTATAATACCGTATGCATCCTTCTTTTATTTAAATTTTATTTTAAGTCTAATTTTCTTCAAACTTGAGTCTTTTTGATCTACGAATCGGACTCTTTGTATCGGCGATCACTTTTTCTGTAAAACATAAAAAGAAGCATCAAATTCTTAATAAATAAAATAAATTAACTATAATTTTTTGCTTTAAATGACTTAAATTAAGTGTTTATCAAAGTCTATAAACCCCACAAGTTTTAAGTCAGATTCTCCATAGATAAGCCACTAATTCTTAGTATTTCTCAAACACTTATGGATAATCTTTACGACCTTCCAGTGATTCTCACTTGGATCAGACTAGTATCTACTCACTACTCCTAGTGAGTATGCCATGCCCGATTGCATACATGTTATGGTGTATATAATAGATCTCACTATCAAAATATATGAAATTTTACTTATACGCTCTCTCTCTTGAGGAGTTGTCAGATAATTAATCTTTGAGAGAGAAATTTCTTAGTCTATCAAAAGATAGCCTTTCTTAGAATTTTTCATGCTAAATCTTTTCAGCATAGTATCAATGTACGTTGACTGGGATAATCTAAGCAACCTTTTAGATCTATTTCTATAGATCTTTATCCCAAAGATGAAGGATGTTTCTCTCAAGTCCTTCATAGAGAACTGTGATGACAATCAAATTTTTATTTCCTGTAATATAGGGATATCATTTATGATTAAGAAAATATCATCAACCTACAAAATAAGAAATACTATCACAGAGTTATTAACTCACTTGTATATGCAGGGTTCTTCTCCATTCTTAATGAAGCCATATGTTCTGATCATTTAATCAAAATGCATATTCCAACTTTGAGATACCTGCTTAAGTCCATAGATGGATCTCTGAAGCTTGCACACCTTAGACTCATCTGTGGATATGAAACTTTTAGGTTATATCATATACACCTCTTCTTTTAGCTCTCCATTTAGGAAAGTCATTTCACATCTATTTGTTAAATTTTATAGTCCAGATGTGCTGCTATCGCAAGCATGATCCAAATAGACTTAAGTATTACCACAGGAGAAAATATCTCGTCATAGTCAATACCATAATACTGACGGTAATCCTTGGCAAACAGACGGGCTTTATAGGTCTCCACCTTCCCGTCTGCACCCCTCTTCTATTTGAAGATCCACTTACACCCTATGAATTTTATCCCTTCAGGTGGGTCAATCAATGTCCATACATTGTTGACTTTCATGGACTCCATTTTGGATTTCATGGCTTCCAGCCACTTATCGAAGTGAAACCTCTACATCGCATCCATATAGATGATCAGATCTTCATTGTTCTCATCGAGTTTAACTGGATTCCCATCTCGGACTAAGAAACCATAGTATCTATCCGATTGATGCAGTACTTTACTGGATCTCCTTAAAAATATTTCTATAATAGATTTCAGATTTGATCTAATCAAGTCCGACTCTATGGATTTACTAGATTGTGTCGATTCTTCTACTAATTGAACTTCATCAAGTTCAATCTTTGAGGTATTATTTCCTTCACCAAATTTTTTTTTTTAAAAGATTACCCTATTACTGACGAACACTTTCTATTCGTCAACAAGGTAGAAGTAATATCCCTTGTCTCTTTTGGGTATCCTACAAATAGATACTTATCAGACCTAGGTCCAAGCTCGTCAATTTTCAAATGTTTGACATAAGTCGGACATTCTCAAACCCTAAGATAAAAGAGTGCTGGCTTACATCCTGTCCACATCTCATGTGGTGTTTTATTATAAACATACTCAAAATTTTATTTAAAATATAACAAACTGACTAGAGTGCATATCCCCAAAAGAAGATCGATAGACTTGTAAAGCCCATCATGGATCGATCCATGTCTAACGGGGTTTGATTCCTCCTTTTTGATACACTATTATGCTGTGTGTTTCAAGAGAGATCCATTGTGAGAGAATCTCATTTTCTTCTAAGTATATCAGAAACTCACTAGAGAGATACTCTCCTCTTCGGTCGGACTGAAGAGTTTTAATACTCTTTTCAGTTTATTTTTCTACTTCATTATAGAATCATTTGAATATTTCAAATGATTCTGACTTATGTGTCATTAAGCAGACGTGGCCATACCTCGATAGATCATCTATAAATATAATAAAATAATAATATCCATCTCTGACACTAGTGTTCATCGATCCACATACAACAGTATATATCAGACCTAGAACTTCACTGGCTCACTCATCTTTTTCAGTAAAAGATGACTTGATCATTTTTTCAAGAAGATAGGACTCACTGGTTGGGAGTGACTCATAATCACTGACTTCAAAAATTTTCCTTGTGTCAATCTGTTTTTCTGTTCTTATTAACATGACCTAATCTACAACACCAAAGATAGATATCGGAGATATCACTAATTCTAAGGTGTTTGCTAGATGTGTACATTACACTAACAAGTTGTGACAATATGTAAACACCATTGTTCAACTGTCTATTCATCACATTAACACCATTCATAATGATATTAAAATTATTTTTTTATTAAAATTTTATAACCGTACATGGCCAAAAGATCTATAAAATAATATTCAATAAAAAAGAAGGATAAAAGTGACATTCACTTAGAACAATTATATTAGACATGAATATAAGCTTAATGGTTCCTATGCTAGAACTGAAACTGATCTTCCATCTCTAACATTAAGGAACCTTTCGCCTTTTTAAATCTCCTACTGACCTGTAGACCCTGCAATGAATTATAAATATTAAAAAAGCTTCTGATATCTAATACCAAGATAGTAGAATCACAAATTGAGAAATTACAAGGTGTTATCATATAATTACCTTGTCAGTAATAACTTGCTTCTTTCTCGACCTGTTCGGATCCAGGGATACAATGTATTGAGGATAATTTTTCTTTCAGTATCCTGTTTCTTACAATAGAAGCATTCTACCTGACTCTGATCGGACTTGGATTTTTTGGTCTAACAGGGCTCGAGTGCCCCAGCAATTTGCACCCTTTTCTTATTCTTCTTATTCTTTTTTCCTCTCTTAAAGGATCGACGTCCAGAAGAAGATCCTCCAACAACATTCACCTTCTCTTTGTGGAGCTAGTGATCCTTCTCAAAGTTTGCAGCAACCCCAACAAACCATGGTAGTTGACTGCAAGCTTTGTCATCTGAAAATGAGTAAGAAAGGAAGGTAGGACTTGAGTAGAGAGTTCAGAATAACATCTTTCCCAACTACTCATGCAGGAGAAAATCGAGCTTGCTTAGGTGCTCAATCATCTGGATCATGTACAATACATGATCAGTGACTGATACTCCTTTCCTCATTTGAGCATTGAAAATGGCACAACTAGTCTTATGCCTCTCAACATCATCAAGTATGCCAAAGACTCATTCAATATTTACAACATGTCCTGTGGCAGAGCATTCTCGAAATGATGGCTGAACTCATTATTCATTGCTGCCAGCATAATACAACGAACCATAGTTCGATCGTTGAGCCACTTTTGATAAGTGTCTCTAACCATGCTACATGTGTTCAGAGCTAGCTCCTCAGATGCAGGATCTGTTAACACACACAAGATCTATTTATGCTCTAGGATAATTTTGAGCTTTCGATACCAGCTATCAAAATTTGATCCCATCAGTTTATCACTATCTAATACTGATTGGAGTGACAAGGTGATGGCCATAACTGCAAAAAAAAAATTAAAATTTAATTAGTATATAAATTAATTAAGCCTAAAGATATGAATTTTAGTCTAAAGGTTCTCTCACTATTTTATTCGAACTAATAGCCTCTACCTTCAATTCAAGGAATTACACTAATTCCTTAGTGGGTACTAAAATCTACATGGACTACACATGGGCCCGAGTATGGCTCAACCAACCCTTGTGCACCCATGGGTAGATTCTTAACCAATTGTTTCACCAAATAATATTTAGTATTTAATTTTACCCCAAACACCTCTTCAATAGGCATGTTGCGCCTCCACTGAAAGTTCTGGTTAGGTCTAACTATTAACATGCCAGAATTTAGTACATCTAACAAACGAGTGATCAGGCCCGAGTGTGGCTCGACCAACCTGACTATTATTAGAAAGATACAACTAAATCAATATATTATGAATGATAATTCTGATAGCCAGATGAGCACCAAGCATGTGGTGCCTTTAATGATCATCTAAACTGTTGGACTCATTATCATCCAACTTAATGGGAGGCTATGATCTAGTTATCACCATAACTATTTATTTTTAGGAACCTATCAATTTTAGAGGATTTAATTAATGAAGTTGAGAGAAGAGAAAAGACTTGATCGTTAATCTTAATCCTCCCACTGACTTCACAAAGTCAGATTAAAAAAGATTAGATAAAAGCTGGTCCAGCCAACCAATTATAAATCCTCCCACTGACTTCACCAAGTCATGAAGAGGACTCAAGACAAGTTAAACTAGGGGCACCTAAATCAGTCATACTGATTTCTTAATTAGCATGGGTCAACTCCAATCATTAAGTGATCTAACCTAAACATGATTTACCATGTTGGCCAAGTAAGTGAGATCAGTGGGAGGGATATGCCATTAACTTGACATAGACTCAATTTATGTGGGTAGCTACTAATTAATGACCACCGATCAAAGCTGCCATACTTACCTTAGACACCAACCGGTTAGTCATTTTTAATTTGATCAACTTATAGACTTAGATTCGACCATGGAGCAGCGATCAAAGTCTATATTGGTCTAATCAAAGATATAGACTTGACCAACTATAACTATTGAAATTGATCAAGAAAAAAAATTGATCCAATTAGAATTAACTTTTTATTATATTTGATCAATTACTAACATGATCCATTATCAATGATTTCAAACCCTAGGTCTAACCCAATTAAATGGACTTGACTTGAGCTAACCCATTAACCTATGAATTATGAAATTAATACCTTAGATCTTTGATTCTCAAATCTAGATCGCTTAATTCTCAGTTAAGTTTTGGGCTGACATGGGTTCGGATTCGATGTTTGAAAATAATTTTTAATTTTATAAAATATTTTTTACAATCAATCATTAATAATAAGATTTTAATTTCAGATCTAATATATATTATTTTAGATCTAAAATAAAATTTTAAAAATTTTTCATTATTTATCATCATGGAAAAGATCATGCAGCACCCTTACACGTCATAAGAGATCTAATTGAATGGGTAAATAGGATTGTAAAATTTTGATTTCTCCTATGATCGAATGGCTATGAGGATCTATCCAATCAAATTACTATACTACTCAGATTGAAAATTAATTATTTAGATCTAATCTAAATAATTAAAATCAGATTATATGAAAAAAGTTCATATCATAAGAAACCTTGCTCTAGTACCATGTGAAAAAAAAATGGATAGTTCAAAGCATATATTTTTAAAATTTTATAGTAGAATAATAAAAAATTAAATATTTTAATCTTCTAAATATATCTTAGATCAAATCTAAACTATCATTAACAATCTATAATATAAAAAATTAAATATAAAATATGATATAAAATAAAAAACTATATTGATCACATCGATGCCTCAAATCTGATCTAACCTTTAGATCATATTGGTTGAATTCAGAACTCATCACCTTTTTATGGATCGATGATCTTCCTTACTAGTAGGCATGGTACAAAGCTCTCGCTGATGTTGAGAAGCCACACAGATCATCCGACCTCTACAGATCATCCACTCTAAGCTCTAATCGGATCTTCCTTCACGGGAGTGCTAGCTCGCATCGAAGGTTCTGGATGGTTGATCCAGGCTCCTTTCTTCAGATCTCCTGGACTTTTTGTATTAGAAGATGAAGCTTTACAAGGAGGTGGTGGTGTGAAAGATTGGACAAAACTCACTCTTGTATTTTCTTCTCACAAAACTTAGAGTTGAAATCTAGAACTCACAGCTCACACCCGAGAGGAAGAACACTTCCTCTATTTCTCATGCACGGAAGCCCAACCCACTCTCAACTTTTCACATCCCTAGTCTCAAGTTTCTCATACCAAAAATTACTCTTTATCTTGTACAAAATTGATCCCCTTTTAAGGTTGGCATCTCATGGAACATAGGGATAAGAAAGAGATAGTTTCGGTTCAAATTCAAATATTGGTTGATCCTTATCATCAATTCAAATCAAATTTCAATTATATTTTGAACCAAATTTTATCTTCATCTTATGAACTCAGAGAAGGGTTGACTAACATCAGAATAGTGTAAAAAAACTCATACAAAAATACTTTATGCATGGAGAAAGATGGTGGCATGAAGAGGAGAGTCCAACTCAATTTGGACTCTATGTTTTCATTCAAATTGAAATCTATTTGAACTCATATTTAAACCAATGAATTTTTTATAGGAACCAGATCTAGGGTTTCAGGGTTCGATCATGAAACTTTTTCAAGATCATACAGTGGAAGACTAAAATAAATCAAAATTTATTTTTTAAAACTAGAGAATCCCTAGATCTAAGATTCTATTACATGATTATTACATAGTATTAAATTAGAAATTAAAATATATAAATATAGCATGAACTACATGTTGATCATATCAACATGTTTCTATACTACATCTAATGTATGTATTAAACAATAGATCAGATCTATTACCTTGCAAGTTAGACGTTCTAACCTCGCTGATCTGGGCCTGAGGATGATGTTGCAAGCCGCACACGTATCCGGCCTCTAGGAGTCATCCACACGAGCTCACGAATCTCAATCAGAAGTCCTGCATCAGAAAATCAGCACAGTATGCTAGTACTGCGCTGATCCTTCTTTGATGGTTGATCAGGTGCCTCCTTCTTCTTGATTTGGACTCTTCCAAAGATGAAAAGTAGAAGAAGGAGTTTCAGATCTGAGATGCTCTTAGAAAACTCAAGATGGAGGGAGGAAAGATATGAAAACAAACAACCCTAGAAGAAGACCCTCTTCTTCTTCTCGTTTCTCTCTCTAGACACCCTAACTTGTGTCTTTTATATCTCCACGACCCAAAGGTCTTTCTCTCTAATTTTTGGATGGCCCAAAGGTCTCTCAAATCTATATCATTTTTGAAAATTTATAAAGAAACTCATTTTATATAGAGAGATATGATAGAGCCCTTGTCTAGGTCAAATACCTAGTCAAGGCTTATCCAAACATGGCAAGTTAAGGGGCGCCCAACTCTTGAGCACCTCCTCTTTATTTTTATGCATGGATCACTAAAAAGGGTACACAATGTGTACCCTAAAATTCACAAAAATTCCAAAAAAAAATTGGATAAATTTGGTGCAAAATTGAAAGAGTTTTGGATTTCTAAAACTCTATCTCATAGAATTCGAAATCCAAACTTATTCCTTTTTGATTTGATCCAAACTACCTTCCATGTAAGAAAGAAGAGAGGAGACCTTTTGTAAACGTGGGAGAGACCTGGGAGAGGGCTTTTTTTGCACAAAATAAGAGGAGATTGGCATTGAATGAGAGAGAGGGCGTGGGGAAGGCTTATGTGGTGCAAGGTGGAATCCTAGTCTTACTAGGATTCTATCTTATGACTTATTTTAATTTGGTTTCTCAAACCAAATCAAACTAAAATTAGATCAACCTAATTAAAATAGATCTTAACCCAATTAAGAACTTAATTTAATCAGATTAAATTAGATTTAAATCTAATTTAATTTTTTAATCAAATTAGAAATTAGATTGACCCAAGTCCTAGTTGAACTAGGACTAGTTTTTTCTTGCACTTGGCTTATCCTATAAACCAATTGGATTTGATCCAATCAAGTCCAAACCAAATCTAATTAAATTATATTTAATTATACTTAATCTCAATCCATTAGCTTAATCAAATTAGCAATTAGCAATCGAATTGCTAATCGATCCTCCTGCAACACTTGCACTGGGTTAAATGCCAATCGTATTGATCATTGAACCCTAGAACGATTCTTAATCGTTGATCAACCATCCGATCGGATCATGAACTCTAATATGTGTGACTTCATAGGTCCGAACCTAAGCGGTAGCATAGAAATAAATTTTTGTACCAATCAAAATGACTCTCTAGCAATGGTACCCGACGATCGGATAGGTCGAATGTGTAGAACAACATCCTTAGAACCCATGCGGATATAGTTTTCATATAATTCATCTCCTTGACCAAAATGATCATAGGACACCCCAGAGTTCAACTGTCAACTCTGATCAGGTTGTCCACATTGTATTTCAAAATATCAAATCCATCTGATGGATTATCCTGGCCAAAGTTTTGCTAAATTGAAATACAGCGACTCATTCTTCTCCAACTCTTGGAGTGGTCAATCCCATCTCGATCACACTCTGACTTCACAAGTACTTGACTGTGCCCAGAAGCCTTCCATCCCTGAATTAAAAATTTAGTTAGTCCAGTACCAAAGCATAGTGAGTTGCTTGCAAGTCACTGAGGCGATCTCAAGTCTAAGGGACACTTATACCTATATCCCATCAGAGACATTCTTGATAGCAGAATACTCTGGAGTTGGTCACGTTCAATGATGATATACCAGTACATCTCACCTGTATGCCATACCAGTGTCTCCACACTCTTTGGTTAAGAGGACAACCAACCCATATGGCCTACAGCGACCTATGCTCGATAGAAGCTGTCATCCTTATTAACAGCCTATCATTTGGTCTTGAACTATTTTAAGGACTAATCGATAAATCCTCTCTTTATCAAATCTAAATAGTCCTAAGGACTTCATCATAACAACGGAGTTCATTAGAAGATGAAAGCTTATGATGAAAATACCAAATATATTTTATTTATTAACAAATCAATTACAATACTTGGTTGCTCAACCGTCAACAGCTTGACGATTGGCTTTTTGGGACATATTTTCCAACAACTTCCACTTGTCCTAAAGCCACTCGGCACAGTATCTAATACCCATCTTCGACTTGTGGTTGTCAAACTCCTTTATTGCCAGGGCTTTAGTGAAGGGGTCGGCCAGGTTCTCCTTTCCGTCGATCTTCTGAAGGTCGACGTCACCTCGATCCACGATCTCTCAGACTAGGTGGAAGCGGCGCAAGATGTGCTTCATCCGCTGATGTGCTTTGGGTTCTTTCACCTAAGCTATGGCATCAGTGCTGTCGCAATAGAGCAGGACTGGACCATCGAGGGATGGTGCTACTTCGAGCTCGTTGATGAATTTCCTCAGCCACATAGCTTCCTTCACGGCATCCAATGCTACGATGTACTCCACTTCACAAACAGAGTCCGCCGCAGTATGTTGCTTGGAACTCTTTCAGCAGATGGCTCCACCATTCAGAGTAAAGATATAACCCGACACACTCCTACTATCATCATGGTCAGATTGGAAGCTAGAGTCTGTGAACCCCACAAGTTTCAGATCTGACTCGCCATAAACCAACCATTGGTCCTTAGTATTTCTCAAATACTTAAGGATGGCTTTAACCACTTTTCAGTGATTTTCTCCAGGATCAGATTGGTATCTACACACTACTCCTAGTGAGTATGCCACATCTGGTCTTATACATGTCATGGCGTACATGATAGATCACACAGCTGAAGCACATGGGACTCTACTCATATGCTCTCTCTCTTCAGGAGTTGTCGAACAATCCTTCTTAGAGAGAGAAATTTTTTGGCCTATCGGTAGATAGCCCTTCTTGGAATTCTCCATGCTGAACCTCTTCAGCACAGTGTCTATGTACATGGACTGGGATAATCCAAGCATCCTTTTAGATCTATCCCTATAGATCTTCATCCCTAGGATGTAAGATGCTTCATCCAAGTCCTTCATGGAGAACTGTGATGACAACCAAACTTTTATTCCCTGTAGTGTGGGGATGTCATTCTCGATTAAGAGAATATCATCCACGTACAAGACAAGGAATACCACAACTGGATCATTTGCCCATTTATAGATGCAGGGCTCTTCTCCATTCTTAATGAAGCCATACATTTTGATCACCTTATCAAAATGCATGTTCCAACTCCGAGAAGCTTGCTTCAATCCATAAATGGATCTCTGAAGCTTGCACACCTTGGACTCATCTGTGGATGTAAACCCTTCAGGTTGTATCATATACACCTCTTTGGTCAGCTCTCCATTCAGAAAAGCTATCTTTACATCCATCTGTCAGATCTCATAATCCAGATGGGTAGCTATTGCAAGCATTATCCGAATGGATTTGAGCATTGCCACAGGGAAAAATATCTCGTCATAGTCAATACCATAACATTGACGATACCCCTTGGCAACCAGATGGGCTTTATAGGTCTCCACCTTTCCGTCTGTGCCCTCTTCCTTTTGAAGACCCATTTACACCCAATGGGTTTAACCCCTTCAGGTGGGTCAACCAATGTCCATACATCGTTGACCTTCATGGACTCCATTTCAGATTTTATGGCTTCAAGCCATTTCTCAGAATCAGATCTCTGCATTTCATCCATATAGGTGATCGGATCCTCATTATTCTCATCAAGTTTGATGGGATCACAGTCTCGGACCAAGAAATCGTAGTATCTGTCCGGCTGATGCGGTACTCTACCGGATCGCCTTAATGGTGCAGGTACATTGGGCTCCGGATCTGATCTAATCATATCTGACTCAGGTTTAGCTATTGGTGTGGGTCCTTCTACCTGTTGAACTTCATCAAGTTCAATCTTAGAGGCAACGGTTCCTTCACCAAGGAACTCCTTTTCTAAAAAGATTGCCTTAAGGCTAACGAACACCTTTTGTTCATCAACATGGTAGAAAAAAATATCCTTTTGTCTCTTTGGGGTACCCTATGAATGAGCATTTGTCAGACCTAGGTCCAAGTTTGTCTGTGACTAATCATTTGACATAGGCCGGGCACCCCCAAACCCTAAGGTGTGAAAGTGCTGGCTTACGTCTCATCCATATCTCATATGGAGTCTTAATTACAGACTTACTTGGAACCCTATTTAATAGATAACAGGCCGATTCGAGTGCATATCCCTAGAAAATATCGGCAAGCTAGCAAAACCCATCATGGATCGGACCATGTCTAACAGAGTCCGATTCCTCCTTTCAGACACACCATTATGCTGTGGTGTTCCTAGAGGAGTCCATTGGGAGAGAATCTCATTCTCCTAGATATGTGAGAAACTCACTAGAAAGGTATTCTCCTCCTCGATCATATCGAAGAGTTTTAATACTCTTACCAGTTTGTTTTTCTACTTCACTTCGGAATCGTTTGAACATTTCAAATGAATCTGACTTATGTTTCATCAAATAGACATATCCATATCGGGATATGTCATCCGTGAAAGTTATGAAGTAGAAATATCCACCTCTAGCACTGGTGCTTATGGGCCCGCATACATCAGTATGTACTAGGCCCAAGAGCTCAGTAGCTCTCTTACCTTTTTCAGTAAAAGGTGACTTGGTCATTTTACCAAGAAGACAGGACTCACAGGTTGGAAGTGATTCACAATCACTGACTTCGAGGATTCTCTCTTGAGTCAACCTGTTTATTCTATTCTTGTTTATACGACCTAGCCTACAGTGCCATAAGTAGATACTATCTAATCTAGGGTGCTTGCCAGTAGAATAGACTCTTATCAGGCTTGATCTTTTTGGTCTGGCTCTACACTGATGTCCCAGCCTGAACTTGCACCTTCTTCACTTTCTTCTTCTTATTCTTCTTTCCTTTCTCAAAGGGTCAAGAACCAGAAGACGAACCTCCCACTGAGTTCACCGACTCCTTGAGGAGTTGGTGATCCTTCTCAAAGTTCTGAAGCAACCCCAGTAATCCGTGGTTATTTACTTCAGGCTTTGTCATTCTATAATGAGTGAGGAATGGGAGATAAGACTTGGGCAGCGAGTTCAGTATTGCATCTTTCCCAAACTGCTCATGCAAAGGAAAGCCGAGCTTGCTCAATCATTCCATCAGCTCGATCATGTACAATACATGATCAGTAATAGAGGCACCATCCCGCATTTTGGTGTTGAAGATGGCACAACTAGTCTTGTGCCTCTCCATGTCATCGGGTGTGCCAAAGGTATCCTCCAACACTTGAAGCATGTCCTTTGGCTGAGCTGTCTAGAATCTACGACTGAACTCGTCGCTCATGACAGCTAGCATGATATAGCGCATCGTGGTCCGATCACTGAGCCACTTCTGGTAAGTGTCTCTGACTGTTTCATATGCATTGACAGCTGGCTCCTCAGGTGCAGGATCCATTATCACATATAGGATCCGTTCATGCTCCAAGACTATCTTCAACTTTCGGTACTAGCTACCAAAGTTGGGTCCCACCAACTTATCATTGTCCAACAATGATCGAAGCGATAGGGAAGTGGCCATATTTACACAAAGGAGAACCATAACCTAATTAGTAATTGATTCATTAAACCTAAAGATTTGGACTTTAATCAAAAGGTTTCTCCCACTATTTTATTCGAATTGGTAGCCTCTACCTCCAATTCGAGGAATTACCCTAATTCCTTAGCGGGTACTAGAATCCACTTAGACTGCACACAAGCCCAACTTTGGTTGGCCAACCCATGTACATCTAAGGATAGGTTCATAACCAATTATTTCTCTAAATAATTTTTAGTAATTTTAATTTTGCCCTAGAAACCTAATCAGTAGGCTTTGGCCTCCACTGTAAGGATCCAGTTAGGTCCAACCATTAACATGATCATACTTGGTGTATCTAACCAACGAATGATTAAGCCCAACTTTGGTTGGCTCACCTAACCACCATTAGAGAGACACTTCCAAGTCGTCATATGATGAGTGATAATTCCATTAGTCAACAAGCACCAGGCCTTTGGGTCTGCAATGATTATTGAGTTAATGGACTCATTATCAAACACCTTAATGGGAGGCTATGACTCAGTTATCTCCATAACTTTATCATTTTAAGGACCTAATAATTTTAAAAGATTTAAATAATATAGAGGATGAGGTTAGATGAACCAGCTTATCATGATCCTCCCACTGGCTTCACCAAGTCAGCTTAAGGGAGACCATTAAAAGGGCTGGTCTAGGAGCACCTAAATCAGTCACACTGATTTACCTAGCTGACATGGGTCAGCTCGAATAGTCAAGTGATCCGATCAAAACATAATTTCACCAAGAGGCCAGGTAAGTTCGATCAGTGGGAGGGTCTGCCAAAGCTTGCCTTAGACACCATCAGAAATGGCCAGGTAAGCGGGCTCCCAATTAAAAACCACCAGTCTGGTTTACCTTAGACACCAACTGGTTTAATTAGTTTCGATTAGATCAATCTAACAGTTTCGTGCTAGACGCTTAGCCAAGAATCAAGTCTATTTGGTTCTCGTTAAAGACATAGGCTTGACCAACTACAACTATTGTAATTGATCTAGAGAATCCTTGATCTAATCTAAGACAATAATTGATTAGATTTAGTCAATTCTCTAATTAAGTCCATCTTCAATCTAACCATAGGTCTAACCCAATTAATGGACCTAATTCTCACTAACCTATTAACCCAATGTGTTATGGTTTGTGTCTTAGGTTCTTCAATTCACAATCCTAGAACCTAATCAAACAACTTCTTAATTCTTAATTAAGTTTTGGGCTAAGGGTTGAGTTCGACTTTTTAAAAAATAATTTTCATATTTGTAAAATAATTTTACAATATGATTCTACCAACCATATTGCATGTTTGATTCATAATCAAGATACAAGTAAAATAAACATGAAACTACTTTAGATCTAATCTAAACAGGTTCATGTAATTGAAACAATTTCAACTTTAAACAATTTCTTTGCACAAAAATTATTAACAAAGAGATTTTATTTCAGATTTAAATATCTTTTAAATCTAGTAAATTATAAATTTAATCTAGATCATATCTAATAAATTTATGATTAAAGATAGATCTACACAAACTAGGACAACCTTTGCACTGTAAGGGGTAAACCTTACAGCAGGACAACCTTGCAGTTCGTGATTGATCAAAATTTTAATTTTAGATTTAATAATTAGATTATAAATTAGATCTAATCTAAGAAATAATCTAAGCATATATAAATAATCATGTAATAAAGAACCTAGGCTCTGATACCAATTGTAGGAACCAGATCTAGGGTTTCAGGGTTAGATCTTGAAACT